>NC_064671.1:10378000-10709000 GCF_943734685.1 Anopheles coluzzii | reverse complement strand
GACTCTTCTTCGCCTTTCTTCAGGAATTCTTGCGCAATAAATGTTAAAGAGGTGACAGCGAAAAACACACCAGCAATCCTTTCACTTTTTCCCCTCCATCATCCATCGGCACCACGATTTCGCTTTCGCTTTTCCACACCAATCGATAAGCCATTTCGAAGCCGGCCGCATTCGCTCGCTAATGCTCCGACGCCCATTTACTATCTGTCGTGGCTTTCAAAGGGCTTACTGCCTGCCCCTGTTCATCCTCCCCGTTTTCTAGCTCACAAATGCAACATGAAAATGGAGGTAAAATAATGGAGCCACCATCATTTGGAGAGAGAGGAAAAAAAAAAGCTTCGGAGCCCACAACACAAACTTCTCCCCGCCTGGAAGGCATGTCAGTCGCGTCCAGATAATAGCAACCCGGGGGAAAAAGCACCAAAGGAGGGGGAGGCATCCAGTGGGTATGCCAGCATGCCGGTGGTAGCCTTCGGACTAGCTGCACCGTAAATTATTCATCATAATTGATTTGACATATATTTGAATAATTACACACCGACTCCGGGAAGGGAAGCCGGGCCGGTGTATGTGTGGCCCTGACAGAACACTTTCCTCGGTGGTACGTACGTACTTCCCGTTTCGCTCGGTTAGAAAGCGAGCAGAATTCATTAGAACGGTGGAAATGGGACTCACAGCGGCGTGCCGGTAGCGCAATTTTATGCCACACACTATTGATGGCTAATCTAATCGGCTAAAGCGATCGTAATGGAGTTTTCCGTTTGCTTTGTTTTGTGGCGAGTGTGACTGTGAACGTTTCGGGCGTATTAGTATTTCCGCTCGGGAAATAATGTTTTATGTTGTGCTTTTTTCTTTCGCTCTCTTTGACGCGTGACTGTTAAGTCTAATGACGATTGGTACAAGCTGAGATTGGAAAAGCTGTCGTATGTTGTTGGGTGGAATTTTCTACATTTTAAGCATAAAATATTCACCAGAAAATAATTCTTCAGTTCTCCATCGCGTACGTGAATTTCATTTGCCGTAATAGATCTGATAGCAAGCCGTCCAATGCCGACCACTGACCTAGTGTAACGTCCGCCTGCTCCAGTGCAACAGCGCTCTGTGAGCTGACGAATGGCCCCACACCTACGGCCAGCAGTCCCAGCAGGGAATCCGACCAGATGGCTGCCAGTGCCAATCGCGTGCATGTGCGTGCTGGAAATGGCTTTAAATATATGATCTCTGTCGTACCGAGCGCGAAACACTCGCACCACTGTTTCACCCGCTATCCGTACAAGATCGATCGCGGAAATGGCATATTAACATACATTTTTCGTAGCCTTCGGTAGCGCTGATAGGACCACGTTAAAGACCCGCCGCCACGTACTGTACTGTCGACCGATGGCGCCAACCGTAAAACGTCGAACGCCGACAGATTGCCGATCGGAAAACAGGACTTACAGGACAGAGAGGGAAAAGGAGAAGCATAACAACACACACACACATACACACACACAAAACAGGTGAGCAATGGTTGCCTATCGCGCTTTAGCGTTTGCGCGTGCAGCGGAAGTGCTAATTTCCGATTTCGATGAAAAAGGCTCAAACATGACCCGGCGTCTTCCACCCGCGCCCTAACGTTCCTAAACGGGCGAAACGTTGAACGGGGGGGCGAAACTGAGGGGTTTCGGAGGTTGGGTTGCGTCCCGAACGGTTGGAAATAGGTCGACACAACGAAGTTATGGCAGGTGGACGAGCGCGATAGACACGAACCGTGGAGCGAGCAGGAGGTACAAAGCGAAATGTCATGCAAAAGTGATGACTTTCGTGCCGGTAGAATACTTCCACAAGGGCGGTACGGGTTCTGGCGGCCCTTTTTGTGGGGTTGTTGTTGTCGGTGTTTGCGGGCGTACTGTACAGTCGTTGGTGACTGCAGGCGTGGAGCCAAACGCGGGAAACCTTTCAAGCATGTGCATGTGATGAACGTTACAAAAAAATAGATACAAAAACAACAACGAAAACACACTCACACACAACCGAATACCGCACGCGCTACGATGGCCAAAGGGTGTAGGGTGCGAGCAGTGGGGGGAAAAAGGGCACATTGTCGGCATTCCGTGGCGGCGAGCGTGACAGTCAGTGAAATACTTTCCGCGCACATGGGGGGGGGGGGGGGAGGTTAGGAAATTTTTCATACTTGTTTTTCCTTTCGAACGAGCACTGGATTTGGCAAAAAAGAATGTAAAAACAGAGAGAGAGAAAACAATTCTACAGTTGCAGCCCTGTCGAACGAACGATAGTAAAACGGCATAAGAAGCTTAGGCATTGGGTGGCGCAAACATGGCGAAAGATAGCAAAACCCCAGGTGGCATCGCTTCTGCAACAACGGAAACAGAACGCTAAAAACGAACGAGTTCATTGAAATTGCATACTTTTAGGCGTATCTTGCGCTAGACAGCTTCAAAACCAAAAGCCTCAAAATGCGTTTGCGATAGGTCGTGTAAGCTTTGCTACATTAAATTTGAAGTTGAAAAGCAGTGTATTGAATTTAATGTGATATTTATTTGTGCAAAACTCATCATCATAAAAAGTGCGTCACAAACAAACAAGCCAAATAATGTAATTTTGTGACTCAGATTGCATACTTGTAGGCGCAATATCCTTTCAAAGCCAGGAGAAAGTCTTTAGGCAACCTTTCTCAGACTAAAACCACCATTGACTGCCAGACTAACTAACAGTGCGTTGCCTAGCACCCCGGCTTTGTTCGATTGCAGGGCAATGACAGTAAATTTTGGGCCGCGGAAAAATGACGCACAAACGCAAAGCGAAACCCCGCCAACAACACGCACCGAAACGATGCATTAGTGCTGGCTTTAGTGAGCCGTATTTGGACGACTTTCGCATTTTGCGGTGGCACACGCACGTTCCGATATGGTGACCCATATTTCGCTGTGGACGAAACCCATATTTACTGCTTCCAATGTTGCCGACAAAGCTTTAAAGACCGTTTCATATTTTCTACCCAAAGCAATTTGATGTCGATGTTGCTTTGCAGAGGTAGAAGACGTAGAAGGATTTAGCAGGCCTTTGCGGGACATCAAAACATGTTCCCTATTTGTTTCTAAAAAGCTTTAGTACCAGAACGAATATTCCTACCTCAAAAAAAAAAACATGCCCCAATCGGAACTAAAGGTGAAAGAAAAATCGCTTTTGAAAAAAACGAAAAGGGAAAATTCGATCAATCGCTATCGGGAAATGTGGGGCGGATATGGTACGAAAGGCATTGAACGAGAGGGGAGGGGCATTGGGGCACCCTCCGCCCTCGGTAATGGCTGCAGGAAATCAATAATTTCTTTGAATTTAATAAATTGTACTGACAGCTGGGAACGGCCGTTCGAACTACCGGTACGTACCGCCAAGGATCGGCTCCACACGAACGCCGCTGAACTTTGCCACCAATGCTGTCTAATGGGAGAACCGTCAAGCTTGCTGCCATCACCATCACCCCAACGTTCCCTCCATTGCGCCATATTTCAACCCTTCTGCTAGGACAATAACATCGTACCTGGGCGGGTTCGACGAGTTCGCTCTCTTACTCGCGCACACCAAGGCATAGAAAAACGATGGATGGATTATTCAGCAAGGGTTTCCCCCTAACTTCCCCCCTCCCTCCCCCTACCTCTTTATGGACTTATTTTGTACGTTTCCTCCCAGTGCTCCTGTGCCTCCCACAATATCGGAACGCTTCGATGACGCGCCATACTTTGTGTGGTGCAGTTAAAGGATACGGCGCTCCATACGGGAGATGAAGAAATTGTTGTTTTGTCATCGTACACTACTCTAGCGGGAAAGGTTTGGGGAAGGTTTCAGTGCATTGCATTAGGATATGTTTTTCCATTTCCACCGTCACAGGTAAAACAGTCGGGAAGAAGTAAAAACAAGTCACAAAGATCAGTACGATGCACCAGTACACATCAGCTTGTGCAGGGCAAACGAACGGAGAGAGGTTTTTATTGGTGCATCAACACACACGGTACACGCAGGTGTACGTTGTTTGCTTGCCAATCAAGCTCCACCATAGGGCAAGATGTGGATTGCTTTTGTTCAATTGACTGCAAACGACTGTACAAACAAGTGATCTACGTTGTGTCACTGCCGTAATGTACAGCTCGAATAAAAATGATTGGAAATTACCTTCGACTAAGATGTCTTCTATCAATGTGTAATCATAATTTTAGACAAATAAAATCTTCTGTTTTTTTTTGTACCAGTATCGGTTGTAAATACTGTCCAACTAGATAAATCAAATATGTTTACATGACCCACATTACGGTAACATACACACGCAAAGCCCCCAAAAGAACGTTTCGTCTCCTTCGACACGCATCTTCTGGGCGCACATTCAGAGCATGGTAATGACACGCGTAAACAACACAGTAGGCTGATCTAGTTCGAAGTTACGTGTGCGTATGTACCGAAGACACGATGCTGTCACGAGCTTAAATTTGCCGCATTAAATCAGCTCTGGAGTGGAGCAAGTACTCGGCAAGTCATCCCAGGTACGTGACAAACATGAGCGCGTCTTCCGAGACAGTTAAGTGCTAAGACACGCTATTGGAGCAAGAATTGGAGCATTCTGTTGTGATTGCCAACGATACCAACACAGGAGGACGACAGAGACACCCGGGACGTATCGGAACGGAACCAGCATTGCACTTCACTTAGCGGCGATTTGTTAATTAACCTAGAATTAATTCCGTTACTCCGTGCATAGCCTCAGGGTGAGCTTGATGTGCAACGGATTGAAATCATGCAATCGAATGACGTACGTTAATCACTTTGGGAAGGAGAGCCTCCGTTGGGACATCATTTGCCCCGAAGCGCTTCGCCCTTCATCTCATCTATTCCGGTTTAATTGAGATAATTGTGTAACATAATTTGCATGCTCCCAAACACAAAGTAACTGCTGCACTCCCATCTGTACACGCAACACGAACAATCAAGCGGTCAGGGGGAAGCATGAGTCAAAATCAAAGCGAACCCCGGGCACGTGTGCTCCTTGTGTGTGTGTCACCAACGCTATCGTCATTAAATTAATACATTCGCTTGAGCAATCAACCAGGCGCAAAAGATACGCCAAAGAGAAGCGGACAACGCCAAGACAGGTTGCTTTGGTTTTGTTGTGGCCAGAGAGCTTTGCTGTGTTACTGTGTTCTCGTGAGGTGAAGAAACCATCCCAGTGGCATGTGGTTCAAACTTTAGTCCCCATTAGTCTGCACCCCTTTTTTCCACTGTCACCGAAAAGGATGGGATGGGATGAAATGGGAAACCTTTTGTAACAAGAGCAAGGTTGGTGTAGAGTGTAATGAGGAGAAGTAAAAAGTTTGCACTTTACTTCGTAGAGGCAAACTTTTACCGCTGCGTAATCGAGACGATTGCGAGTTGATTGTTGTTAGACGTCTAACGAACGATTTTGAGCGTAAAAGAAATCACAAGCAATGACATCGTCAATGGCACGCGTTTGGTTAGTGTTGGGACACAGTTTTGGGTGGAACTGACTTTTGTGAGTTGCTGGTTGGTTGGGAGTGAGTGAGTACTTGCGTTACTCTCCATTAATATTGCAGGAAATTGATTATGGGCAAAGTTCAACTGACAGTATTCAGAGATGGTACAGTAGGACACATTTTCGATAGGGTACAATGGGGGTACAAAGCAATTTTAGATAAAATAACTACCATGTTTGTAGTCGTTTTATAGGAGCTTCTGATGACTTAATATTTTGACCTCAATAAATATCAAAAACACGAAAAATTAAACATTCAATCTTTCGTCCACTTTTTTAGCAAGACTCTCAATGCTGGACTAAACAACTAAACTACTGGATGAAATTCACTCTCTAAACATTTGAAGCTATTTACACCTGTCCGGGTGACCCTTTTAGCCCCTTCTTCCTTTACTCATTTGGGACAGTGAAGGTGCCAAAGGGGAGCGCAAGCGAAATTCCATTTAATTACACCTTCAACCGTACGGAGAATCCACCAAGCCTGTAGCACAAAACACAACACAACACAACACACACACACGTGGCACAAGGTCACAGCTTATGGGGCAGCAGCCCGCCAGGGAAAATACGTGTGCAGGTCACTCCATCAGGGAAATTGTTGTCCGGTACCGGTATCCGGTTGTAAATAAATGTCAATCGTGCACTGGGCGGAGGGAGAGAACAGTTCCCCCTTTGCCAGGGAGGGAGGCGCCAGCCAACCACCTTTTCACCACCTACCATGACAGGGTTGGTCAACTCGCCACCAACCCCACTCCACCATGAGGGGAAGCCCTATTTTTTAAGTGCATTTTTGATGTGACACCTTTCCCGGCGCGAAAGATCGGATCAGTGAAGGTGGCATGCATTCTTCAACATTCAATGTATCTGTCCGGTTTGGCGAGCGATTAAGAGTGATGGGGGAAAATAGAAGGCACTTTTCTCCCGCTCACTCTTTGTGTTCCCCCATTTTATCACCACAATTTCCCACATAGTAATCCTTTCAAGGCAATAACGACTGTGACAGTGACAAACCTACTGGCGGCGTACGTGTTGGTACCTAACACGCCCCACACCCAGTGAAACAAGTTCATTGTGCTCGCGAATTGTGTGTGCTGGGAGAATAATTTGTCCCCAACACCAGTCTTTTGGTGATACTGTTGCTGCATACACCCGCTAATTGATTAAGTCGTTTAATTAATGAAAACCGATTGCTTTAAGTGACGCCGCCGGTGCGAACGCTCTCGGTACGATGACATACGACCGTCTCGTCCTGGTACAGTTGAAGGGGGTGAAAGACAGAGAGAGAGAGAGAGAGAGACAGAGAGAGAGAGAGAGAGAGAGAGAGAGAGGCGATCATGGAAAGAAAAATACCAATATTTCCATCAAAAACCAGGACGCAACCGTCCTTCCCCGTGCAGCGCTATCAGTTCGTGGTACACCGTTGCGTAAGGGAAGGAAAAGTTCACGTCGTATACCTGTGTGCAGGTGAACACAAAACCACATTTCCGTGGACAAATTTCCCAACCCGCCACGAGAAAGAAGGGAAAGGCAAAAGTGCTATTAATTTTCATTAGGGACGATAAAGCATTGCTGTTGCTCCTACTCCACCCTGTTGGAATCGACTCATGCCTCCCACAAGTGGAACGATAAACATTTTTTTTTTCGGAACAGACAAGGACCAGGATGAAGTGTTGCGGAGGGCCATAATGTAATCGGTATCTGTTTCGGCTGCTCCATCCCGGGCAGGTATCCCGTGTATTGGTTTCGTTGTTTTGCCTGCCCAACTGATAGCAAACGAAAGGAATAGTACCCACTCCCTGGAGAGTTCTTCTCCCTCCACCGGACGAACCAAAGAATCGGGAACCGTATAGATTGAAATTTATTTCTTCAACTTTATGTCTTGCTTGCTCTACGTTTCGAAATTCGAACACAAACGTTACAGCACGCAGTGGAAAATCGAACACATGTTCCCATATGGCGTTCAGGATCAAACAGAGCGATAATAGAGGGTGAGATCCATCGAAATTTCCCCAGCGACAAGAAGAAAGGTACTCTCGGGAGGTTTTGCGTTACAATCATTAAAGGCTGTGGCGCTTTCCGTCGTCCCGCAGGTGATATGTGTGTTTGTGCGAACCAACTCGTATGTGTGGCGGTAGGGTTTAAGGCAATATACAACCCGAATTCCCCCTCCAACTTCGTACAAGCCCCATCGAAAACAATAAATCCAATTGAATAATTTTCAAATTAATAATTCAATTGCCATCATCATCATCATCGTCACCGTCATCATCGTGAACATCATCAGTATGGGCCGATCGGGCCGTTATCGTGTAAATGGTGTCCGCACCAGCGTTGCCGGCGAACAGGGGGGGGGAAGGTTCTATTTTCCTTGCTTTCCCGTTCCCTTGCCCATCCCACATGGGAATGAAATTGCCTTCACATTTGATTAGTTTTATTGCGCAGAGGAAGAGCACTCTCGGCACGGTGGACACTCAGGCTCACACACACACACACACACACACACTTACAGGCGTCTTCAGATGGTTTAGATTAGTCCCTGCACGGTGTTGCATACGCTGTACTGAGTGAAACCACGCTGTTCGTGTGCGTTCCCTCCAGTGGCGACTTTTAAATTACCGACCAAACTAGAATGAGGTCAACGGTTACTATGCACCTAACCCGACTAACTACCTCCCCGGTCTAGCCCGTCTAGTTCACCTTAATCCTTCGTCCCGCTTGATACTGGAAAACCGCTACTGCTTAGTTCACTCAGTTGGGAAGAGTCAATATTACGGCCGGTTTCGAGAGACACAACACGACTTTGAAGTAAGCGATAAACCCTCCTCCCCTGTCTGTATGCACTCTGCACAGTCAATCGGCTAACCAATTGATAATCCGGCCCCCGATCGACCAATCGATGACCTTATTCCCTTCTGTCCCGGACAACCCCCGTTTACCACCCTTGGCTTCTAGAGCGGTAACTCTTTTGCGTGCGCGTTCTCAACCGAACGCCTTATAAATGCACGTGCGGTTCAAGGGTCACGCAGACAGAACGGAATGGAACGGAACCGAAAGTACGCAAGGAGAGGTAGAGCTCACTTTCTTGAGCTCTCTCTCTCTCTCTCTTTCTCTCTCTCTTCTCCCTCGCTGATTATTATGTAAAGCAGAGCGTGTTTGTGTTGGTAGACAACGACCCAACGTCCCGGAGACGTAGACCCATACACGACAAACCGTGACAATTGACGTCGTTGATGGGTACGAGAATTGCGCTTAGAATGTGCGGCCAGAATCGTGTGTGTGTGCTCCAATTTGCGGGGAGTGTGTGGTCTAGACAACGGCTCTAGAGGTGGACGCGCTCTTCCCAATGGTTTGGATGATTTGTGTGTGGATCTTTGCGGTATGTTCATGATGGCATTAACACACACTTCACCAGCCGTGAACGTCCATCGGTCCGACGGCCCGGTTGTTTGGTGGTTTGTCAACGAGTTTCGATTTTCGAGCTAAAGTGACAAACACAACACACACATACACACACTTTGACTTAGACACAAACGACCCTCGCGGTCGTGAGTCGTTGTGAGACGAACCCGCGCGGGTTCTGCTTTGCATAAGCGTCGTCTTCAACTTCAACCACACCACAGACACGCAGAGACGCACGAGATAGAGAGACAGCGACATACCGCTGCTTATGTAGTTGCGGGACCGCTGGACGGTGAATTACTGTCCGCTCGGTAAATAAGCCGACAGGCCGGAAGGTTGGCAAGCAGCAGCAATAATAACAAACAACGTCACCGCCATCATCATCATAATCATTACGCCGCTATCTACCTACCTTCTTCATCCACCCCGACCTGGAACTGCAACTGGAACCCCTCCCGACCCGGACTGACACGGTTCTAAAAGCGAGTATCTTCCTCAGAACCTCCCACCCCACGCGACCAACGTTCTATCCATTGCGGGAAACAGAGCGGCCGTCCAAACTGGCGATGACTTTCCATTGTTATTCGCTTCAGCTTCGCGCCATTGCCTTTAAAAATGCGCTCAGAACCATATGCAAGTGTGGAGTGGAGTGTGTGTGTGTGTCTATTGGAGGTACGTACACCGTGTACCGTCTATTTAAACGACACACTTTTGATGGGCAAAAATGGGCAATTGTTTTGTTGTGGATGTAGGAAGCAACAAAACAAAACCGCGGACGAGCGCGACAGACTGATAAGATGTCTGACATGGCGGAAAACCCCACCAACATCCCGAGACCAGTGCCGGCGACAGCTTAACGCAAAACTTTGCGCAAAAGATATACCATAGAAACGCAAACACACGCAGAGCGACGATGACTAGATGACGTTGCGAACGACCGAACCCGAACCAAGTGCGGACATATTGCGCTGGTGACGTTTCGCACTCTGGCCCTTGTTAGGGTGTTTCTTGGCGGGCAGTGCGGAAAGGAAGCCATAAATTAAACCGAACCCCTCAGGTTGACTTCAACTTTCGTCGAAGAACGGACCCGTCTGGGTCGTCGACGAATGTGGACAAAAGTGGTTGAGATTTTGTGGTGTTTCTTTGGTGGTCGTGGTCGTGGTTTTTTGCATGGTGCAGTGATATCCAGACTAATTAAAAAAAAAAAAACGAAAACAGAATTAGAAGCAGATGGGCCCACAAAGTTCCACTGTCCAGCAAACCAACCAAAGCCCAAAACTAGAACCCACAAATTCTATTGGAGCAACCAGTCGTACACATTCTAACGACGCGTGCTTTTGACGTTTCGTGACGGGGCGCACTCGGGCCTACTTGATCTAAAGACTGCACGCATGGGCTAACAAACAGCACACACACACACAGCCAAACACGTGGCCGTGTTTGTCCACGGCCGTGTCATTGATAATTATACCATCCATGCGTGTAATACCGTCCCAGTGAGTGCTTTGAACGATTGCGTGATAATGGCGCCCGGCTTTATGAAGCGCCAAACATCATCATCATCGCAACATGAAATGATGCTGTGTGCAGATTGTTTTGCCTGTATCTCTGTAAAACTGCGTGTTTTCACTTCTCAGTTTAGCAATTGTCATATCTGGGGAGGAAAAAAAGACACCAAAACTGTGCAGCTACGCTAGCAAGACTGTATTTTCTGCTCCGTGTGGTTGGAGGATCACTATCGCTCTAAACCATGACTACCGTTAGGCACTCCGCCAGAGAGTTCCTGTTAATGAACTGCGGAAACACAGCTCCTTCTTGTGCTCTACATTTCATCACGCGTCTCTCTCGGAGCTCCTGCAAAACGTCAATGACCGGGGATTACATCTGCTGCGGCTGCTGGTGCTGACACTCTCAGAATGGATTCTGAGCTAATCGTCAGGTTCGTCGCTGACGGACCAATTATCATCCCGGTGGTAATTGAACGCAATTCTCCCCCTGCCACCACTACACCGCATGGATAGAAATTCAAAACGGGATCACTCACCAGAACAGAACTGAACCTAACTAATCTGGAGCAAGTGCAGTGCTCCTCTCGTCATGCTTTATCGTCATTGGTTTTGCGTGTGTTTACACCTGTAATCTCTCTTAGCGCCATTCCCCCCCCCCCCCCCCCTAGTTGAAGATGACTTCAACAGTGATGGTGCGATTAAAAATTCCCTGACAACCATGCAGCCGTGCACCATAAATCGTGCACAAAAAAACTCCATTACGTTCGGTAAACATTCCCCATTCGTTCGGAGTTCGGCGCTAAAGCGGATTCCACAGACAAAAGCCGTCGCATCGAGACTGAAAAGGAGAGTTCCACGGTGCATCCACATCATCCACATCATCATGCAAATGTCAACCTGCCGGCCGGTATGAGTTTATGGGAATGGGGTGGGTATTTTGTTTTTTTTTTTTTTCAATTCCACCTCTCTCTCTCTCTCTGTCGGTTGCAATGTCGACCACACAGCCACACAGGTCTGACCTTCATCTACTTGTCTTTTGCCGGGGACTTGTGCAGTGGTAAGAGACACCCCCCGAAGGTAGTACACGTTTCGTTCTGCCGAGGTTGAAGCCATTTTCTGTGTGGCTTTGTGTGTGTGCTCTGTGTTTTTTATCCGTATCCCTGTTTGGGGCAGATGATGTGTACGACCAGTGTACAGTGTTTGTTATTTACTACTTGTAGAGAGAGAGAGAGAAGAAGCAAAAAAACACATCTTCTTCCCAACGTTCCTCTCTCAGTGTGGTTATGTGGGCGTTTAGAGCATCCTGGGGGATGACGAGGAACAGGGTAAGAGATTGTGTGTTTATCTCAACAACTTTGCTGGTGGACAAGCAGAATGATAATGGCGGGTGGTACGATGGCGGTACGATGACAGATTATTATCTTCTACGGCCGACACCGAGGGGTGGGTGGGTGGTTTGGAGGGCACTGTTTCACTGGCCCGATGTAGGGCTTTCAGCGGCAAAACGTCTTCTGCAAAACCCATTAAGGTTTTCTCTCTCTCCCTCTCTCCCTGCCGTTTTTCTTTTTAATCACACAAAAACGTATTTGGCTTTTTGTTTTCTTTTCCCCTTCTGTTTTCGAATTGGTCTTCCTTCCCAAAAAAAACCAAGCAACAACAGTGCGGAACAAAATAAATCATATTCAATTTCTTTTACAAACAGCGATAATTAAACACCAGCCTCCGATCACGGTGGCTCACAGTGTTAAATGACACGCGGAGTGTGTTAATCTACGAATTACAGGTTTATTGCAGCGCACTGAACAAAAAACAACCGTCGTGCTTGTTTTGTGTGAACAAACGGTAGGCAGTGAAGGAAGAGGGAAAAAACGCACACGAGAAGATAAGTATGTTTGTGGTACACATTAGCACCTTGGGGCGTCGCTCGGGTTGAAGTCACCCGCATCTTCACGAGCGAGCGTATTGGCATGCTAAACAATAAATAAGAATAAACAAATCAAACGCCAAATTATAGAGACGCCGTAAATATGCGCTGCTTTTTGCTTTTAAAGAGAATGCCAGCATTTATTTTGGGTTACGTGAACTCCAACGCTTCATCGATTCGTATCGATCGATTCGTGTAGGGCCTCAAAAAGCCCAGGCACAAGGACGCGCATCAAGCGAGGACGCGAGGGGGAAAAGAGGGGAAAAAGGTATACCTCCGTAACCTCCTACCGTCCCCATTTCGTCCGTTCGTTGCGGCACACGTCAAACACACTCACACACAGACAAGCTTTCTTCAGGTGTCATGTTTCACATGACACATCCCGAGAACCTCATCGGCGAAGCGAGGAACGCGCGTGCAGGACGCGATATTCGATTTCCCCGTCGACTTGTTCTAAAACCTTCCGGCGCGCGTCGTTGTAATTGAATGTTGCCATCGTTTCCTGGGCTCGGTTTGTAGTATTGCTTTTTTTTGGAGATCTGAAGCGATTGCTATCTGCTGTATCATATTTTCTACTTCTTCCAAATTAACCGAAAGCTGCGGATATGTTAGGCGTACTACATGTACGAGTACATTAAGGTCTAGCT
Source organism: Anopheles coluzzii (assembly GCF_943734685.1). NCBI lineage: Eukaryota > Metazoa > Arthropoda > Insecta > Diptera > Culicidae > Anopheles > Anopheles coluzzii. Next base: position 10,695,980 of record NC_064671.1, on the reverse strand, counting down.
GATGACTTCTTATTAATAATCTAATTTCTCTTGCGTTGTGTAATATAAAAGCAGGAACTGTCCACTGTCGTCATCCAAAAGCACTTTCCCATTCGTCCCACACATCAACACGTTAAAAATGGAACACAATACCTCCTCCTGACGAAAAAAAAAAGCCCCATTACAATGTCCCAATCGTTCGCATCGATTGGTTTGGCGTGTCAATCGAAATTCAAACGCTACACGGAGCGCAATTAAATAAATTGGTATCGGCGGTGCTACGACCTACCCCTCCCCACTATCAATAGCGCCGATCGTGTTTTGTCCCTTGTCCCGTTGCGCCATGTGCCACACCACAGCTCTCTTTCTTCCTTGCTGACTTCCTTGGCGGTCGTCGTTCGCGTTGCAGAAGTTGAACGCTCCCGTTCGGATGAAAACGGAACGGTTTGTTTGGCCACGTGCGCAGCACTACCGGTCTCCAATGCGCAACAAGTGGCAATGGAGATCTTAAAGAGATTGCAAGCGCATCGCGTCCACACGTCCATTGCTATTTATTTATCAATGAAACCCAGTGTGTGTGTGTGGAACGACGAACGACCCGGAATGTGGGAAGTTATTGGAATAGGGATTTAGAACTTCTGTGAGCACGAACGCAATTTTGTAGGACAACTGAAGACACGTTTGTAGGCTCTCATAGGAGCAGAAGAATCACACCGGAACGGTACAAGATTAGCGTGATAAGGTCGTTTTTGTGTGTGTAGCTATTTAAGATATTTGTCCAACCAGTAGAAAGCTTACTGTGATACTATTTTTAATGCTCCAACCGTGGTGTGTACTTGGTCTGATAATGAACTGTTATAAGACGCGCCTCAGGATGACACGGCTTTGTGTCACGATGATTTGTGACATCTTATTCCTGAGGTTCTCGTCCACTTGCATGACGATCACAAAAGAGCTCACAATGCTAGAAGCTGCTTCGAGTTGTGGAGATGCCCGTTCGTCTCAAATGGTTGTTTCTCTTTCCATACACTGATTAATGATTGAAATGTAAGCATATCCGGGACAACCTTTTTTTGCACATCCGATCACACAATTACCGATCGCGATGTACCGATGTACCCAAGCCTCACACTGTTGACATTGAGCTGTAGCGTCGAGATTTCGACACGCCATCGCGGAAGGTAATAAATAGAAAATTGTCCCACCACACGAAACCAATTCGTCACGCGCTTCCGTTCCAGAACCATGGGGGGCCGTGTTTTGCCAGGCTTCGTGCACAAAAGTGAACGATCACATCGATAGATGTACAGGGTGGAAACATATTCCGGGCGGACCCTGTACATGACGATACATGATGATCGTCAGCCCATCACGACAGGTTGCAACGGTTTTGCGAAGGACGACAGCACAAACAAACCAAACTACACGGCACAAAAACACAACAACTGACCTCACACGCCTAGTCAGCAGCAACGTTGGCAGGCCTAGACCTAATTCCGAGACCCCCGCTTAAACTTGAAAAACAACACACAAATTTTTCAAACGGAACCGTATCTTATCAGACGGCCGCTGTCAGGCGGCGCGTCACCACTCGGACAAACGTTTGTGCCGGCAGCCCAAGTCACTGCGGGCGAACGGCTAAACGGGCACTTGTGGAAGCATCGGTTGGCCATCCTTTATCTTATCGGTTTGCCGAGAAAATCTACAAGCACCCACCGGGGACACAGCTTGTGGGCTGTGTAAAGGGCTTGCGGAGCGCGTTCTTTATCACGCCAAGGCACTTGCACACTTGCTGCCTGCCTGCCTGGTTTGCTGGCTTTTGTTTCCGTTTGTTGGCGCGTGTAGATTACGGCACGCCACCTCATAAATGTCCCAATTTTGTCCAACTCCTAAGTGGTTCCTGATATGAGGCGTAAGGTCGTTGTGCACTCTAGAGAGGGCAATTGTGAGGTAATGTGCCCAACAGGTAGGGAAGGAATTAAAGTCTTCGGAATTCAGAAATTAAGAGCTCTTAAATCACGATTAAAAGTGTCTCGAAAGAGGGAGATCTGGTGTACGGATGCAATAAATAATTCTATCGGGTTTTTTTTCTCTCTTGCGGTTAGAGCATTGTGATGCAACATTGTAACCGGCAGCCGAGAATGCGATGCAAATGCAGCCCGGATCCGGTTTCCAGTGAAGCAATGCCACACCACACTACCGAGCCACAAGTTGTTTGATTCGCAATCGCATAAATCCAATGCAGGGCGATGAATGAGGAAAGGAAGAAAGAAAACAGTCAAATTTATTAAGTTCTTCTTAACACCTTTGATTGTGTGTATTTTATTCCTTATGCGCTGTTCAGCTTGATTCATTTTTGCTCATAAATAAGATGGCCCATAAATAAAAGCTCATGTCGCTTCTGTGTGCCTTGCGTTTCGTGTGTGCGTGTGTGTGGCAGATGAAGCAACGTAGAAAAACGAATCTTTTCCCGACGAAAAAAAACATCACAGTGAAGCAATCAAACGCAGAGTGGGCAAAGAAGTTACGCTTCTCGGCGGGACGCTCACGAAACAAGTGCTTGTGTTAAACGTGACATTTGAATATGGCAGTCATCCGTTTTTGGCGAACAGTTTTACACCGTAACCTGTGTCCTTGAGCGCTCGTAAGAGCTCTCTAACATCGAAACTGTTCCCTGTTTTTGGGTTTTTTTTTTTGTTGGACTGTGCACACACTAAAAAGCCCATCAACCACCCATTATGCAGGAGGTCAACATGGATCAAACGTACTACGGTGGCTCCACCGTTCCAAGGAGCCACATTACAGACTGACACACATCACGGTTGAACAGCAAAAACACCGCATATTCTTCTCCTAACTAAATCTCCACCACATTCCAAGAATTAAAGGCCTGTTGCGTTGGGAAGCAGCAGGTTCTCTCCGTTTTATCAATCCGCGCGTCCCTAATTTGCGGCTCGTAGCAGGAGTCCTTCACAAGCGCGTTTCGCTGCGTTGCTGCGCTGCATCGCGCCAACTGGTCGCTGCGGGCGGCAAAGTGGTTTAATTTAACAGCTTACGTTGGCAAAAAAACGAATCGTTTGAAGCATAAAGTAAACACTGCAAAGAGATCTTGCACAATTTGGTATGAAGTATTTCGTTTTTTGTTTATTTCCCCCGACTGAGTAGTTCTTTGAATGCGCGTTGATGGGGTCGTTGAAACTGAAACGTTGCTTCGAGTGTAGCATACAAATGTGGTACAAAGTAAATGTTATTCCGTCTTTTTTATGTAAGGAATTTTTATAGTTTTAAGGCAATAACTATGTTTAGCGATTTAAGCATAAACGGTCTAGCTGTGATCGTAACAATAAGATCATTCTTCTTACGGCAAGCAAGTATCGTTCCATTCTGAAGTCGTTGGAAGTTAATTAATTAAAAACTACTTCATTTAGACACGTGTAACAAAACTGCAATATCATTTAAATCTCTAAGTAGCCTTCCTTGAACAGGCATTGCAACACTAATTCCCATGCCAATGTTCCATAACTGCAACGCACAAGTTGTCAATTTTCCCCCCATGAGCGCATGTCTTGATCCCTCCCCATCATTAGCGTCGTGTATGTACCATTTAATCTATTAAAACCTAATTATCAGGAAGACAACGATGTCTGGTGCAGCGGACCACACCACTCGTGTGGGGAGGAGGACCATGAGATGGCACAAACGACCCCTGCAACTCTGGCAGCACACGGCAGAGAAAGGTGAGTTGAAAAGCTACCCTCAGACCGGTGCGATGCAGTTCGATAAGAATAATCTGAATCATAAAGGTAAATGGGGATCACAGTACGGTACGATATAAAGTTATTATAATAATAACCAGGACAATGATTAACACAGCGCTTCGTTAGACCGATTAGCCACAGATAGGACAGTTATTATACGATTGCAAATCACCACAAATAATTCACTTCCTTCCATTAAAACACAATTTCGAGCTAAATATGACATTAAGCTTTGCAATTTAAAAACATTATAAGCGCATTATTTCCGTACCGATTGATGTCCTTAATATTGTTCTAATAGTGCAGACAGGTGTTTCATCGAAAAAAATTGCTCCCAAATTTGTGCACTAATGATGATAGATTTAAAATTATTTCCACTCGATTATTAGTCACTGGCTGGCATTAAAATGTCTCTAAAGCCCCCCAATCGACATTTCCCTCCCATTGAACGATGTTACCGTTTCGAGTGATGTGTTTCGATTCGTCAACCGAGATACAGCGCACCGAGAGCTCGATAGAGAGCTTACAATATAAATATTTAATAAAAAAACGCACACATAAATAGACACCCATACACATCCTGCTACTGCTCGGTGAACCTCACAGGGAAACGTTACAGCAAACGCGCAGCGTTTGTAAGGCATCCCTCGAATGTAAATCTATCCGAGCCTTATGGACTAGAATTGCTGCGTGTCTGTGTGTGTCTGTGTGTCTGTGTGTGTGTGTGCGTGGTGGAATTGCTTCAACACACATAGCTGAAACGATCCACAGAAGACCGACCGATGGTGTGTGGGCGTATGAGTGTAGATATTTCGAAATCTTACTTACTTTACATCTACTTCTTGGCATTTTCTCGACGCGTACGTCGAGTGTCGCCGTAACGTAACACACATAATCGAAGCGGAAAACACTTGTGTCAATACCGTAGCGACATTGGCCGACACTCGCACGAGAATGGATTTATGAGTGGAGAAGAAGGGAAGAATAAATGAAATCATTGTTTCCGCTCAAAGTATCTTTCAGTTTCATGGGTACAGAATGTTTGGTTTTGAAATGTCGCTTAATTAGGGACATTGTTTCTATTTAAATTATATTAACAGTTTACTTCACACATGTAGGATGTATCTAATTTACGTGCAAGTTGATCATTCCATTTTGTTTTCATTAAAACTAGGTTACCTACACGATTTTACATCAAACAGACAACTCAAAATGTGTTGTCTTTGTACCTTAATTTCACCCCGCGAGCGAAGCAAGTCTCGACCGATAAAATGCAGCTTGCCTGATAACGTATCAACCGGAAGTACGTGAAGACATCCACCACGCAGCACAACAATAACAACAACGCGACTGACAAGTAGCGATGTAGCTTCAAGTTTGCGACTCCTATCTCCTTATACAATTGAATCTCTTCTTACCCTGTTTGCAAACAAACAAACCCAAAGCTCTTCCCCCTCAATCGGTTTTTCTTTTCTCTCCAACATGAACCATTTCTGCATTGACATAATTTAACTCAAAGATGTATATAAATAACTCATTCGCTGTGCCTACATTCGCCCAAAACTCTAATCAACGATCCGATTATATTACGCCATCTTAATTTTCCATTCAAAACAGTATTGCACAACGATGGAAAGCCTTCCCAAATGAACCAAAAAAAAAAAAAACATAAAAAACGACTCAAATGAAATGAAATCGAAATTTATGAAGCGACAAAGACATTTCCCTCTCCACGATGTTTTTTTTTTTTATTACCATCGACACGTCGCGGGTGTTTCCGTCGTTTCGATTGGATAAATTTAGCGCTATATCTTTCATCACTCTACACCCTTTTCCTCCAGCTTCTTTTGCCCTAACACATGCCCGATCGGTTGGTGAGAAAATTTCACTCATTTTCCGCACCGCAGCACCGAAGGGCTTCCACTTGAAATGGCCTTTAAAAAAGGGTTCATTTAAAGGCAGCCCTCTATGGATGGAACTGTGGCCAAGGGACTGATTTTGGGGAGCGGGTTTTGGTCACTTTCAGCTCAATTTGTTCGTAGAAGTTCGTGACGGCTTTTATGAGTTTATGAGCGTGTTTATGTGCAATTGGAGTCAATTATTATCGGCACAATTAGACCGCATCGGTTCGGTTGTTTTGTGTTTTGTCCTATTCAAACGTCCCCACACACAAGGTGTCATCGGCACAACGGGTGTCCAGTTTGGATGTGCGCCCTATATATATATGTTGCTGATCGACCCCGGTGCGCGCAACAGGTTGCTGACGAGCGAAATGTCGCCCCCCGGTGGATGGTTTTGAAAGCTCTCCACTTTATCGCAAAAGGTTAACCTGTGCGATTACGCCTCCAGGGTGGGCGCACACATTGTCGCACGCCGTGCGGTTAGGAAACGCATTTGAATTTACATTACAATTACTGATGCTGAAATTTTCTTCGATACATTTAGCAATTAAAAAGATAGCCCCCAACACTCAACCACGCAAAGCGAGCGCAACGGGAGAAAGTTCCAAACGACCCGGCGCTGCTAGTATAGAGCAGTAAGACGTCCCTCCCCGAAATGCACAAACAAAAAATCGAATTAATCAACCCACAGCACGGCGCGAATAATACAATTTGCATCCCCGGAAGGCCCGGGCACGACCAATGGGCATGACGAAAATGTGTCCCTTACCGCTACCGAACGCTGAAAAGTAAGAGCGAACCAAACCGGGGGTGCGTGCTGGTAGATTCTCTCTCACTCTCCAAAACGAAAGTGGCAAACGTGGCGGCGGCGGCATCTGTCACACGACGCATGACATGCCATGGCTTCAATGCCAGCAGAAATGGGGAAAGGGAGCTCGATCTCCACTCCCCGGCAGTTGGTTGATGGGAGTGAATTTTTCACTTCTCTGTCACATTTTTACCTCCAAAGGCAAAGGGGGAGAAAGCGCCCAACAACAGTTTGACGTATTTAGAACAAATAGAGCAATAACAAAAAGCTAGCTACTGTAAAAAACACAGTCCACAATTCGTTACGTCCACCCGGTCGCTTCGTTCCGGTGTGAGTGTGTGCGCGCTATGAAAAAAATGGCGGAACGCTGCAAACGCAGTTGTTTTTAAAAGCGCTAAGCGTTTCGTTATTTGCGACGAACAAAACAAAAGCACACACGCCAGCAAAACATTATATACATCCGAAAAGGTAACATACACACACACACACACACACACACACACACACACACACACACACACACAGTCCTCGGAGGTAAATAACATTGCACGGCCCAAAGACCTAATGAAACGTGCAAAAGTTCACCAGCTCATCTGCCTATGTAATGGTGCCGTTTACAGACCCAGACACACAACCACTGGCCCCCCCTTTGTGGTTTGGTTCATTAAAAGGGTTTGGAGCTGCGTTGGTTGGCTGCGTTGGAATAAAAAACAACAAACACAAACCCTTGTGGAGCGCCTAGAACGTACGTGTTTGTGGCGTGAAAACTTCAAACCCGTTGGCGCATTTGGACTTACCTTGCAAGCGTGATTGTGACGAAACACTATACCCACCATCAGAACACACCTTCCAACACACACACACACACACACACACACACTCACACTTCGTGATCTTCATTCGATCTACAGACGATCCTCTTTTGCGACAGTTTGGCAAAGGGCGCCTCAGGTGACATCTTGCCCCCTTGGCGGGGCTTTTAGTTACGCTTGGCGGTGCAAAAACTCATGTCAACTATGCACTACTGCCGGAGTGCTGAAGAGACCCAAACGGTTACCCTCGAATGGGTACGGCTGGTTCCGACAGGGGAGCGTACCAGAACAACGTTGCAAGCGATCATGGTTGGAGTTGGCACCGCTGGTCACGGTTGATCGGTCGCGCAAGAGCGGTTGTGGTTGGGATTTTCCTTTGCTGGTAGTTTCACTAAAGAATCTGTTCATCCAAGATGTGGAAGATACCCTCTGCAAGAAGAGCAACTGGACTTGAAAAACTGGGGCGAAAGTGGTATCGTTTCTAGATCTAAGTTCCAGCAAACGAAAGCTTCAAGAGGAAAGCGAGACACTCAATCCCGAATCCGAATTGGAAAACTGCAACTGAAATGGAAAATATTGCGGTGAGGAAAACTTCAACACAAACGTCAACTGAGTTGCTCTGGTGGCGACGGCACGGGTAACTAGATTAGGTGCGGTAGATGGATAGAGATGTCTTCAGGTTACTTCCTCCACCCAAAACGAGCGTTGTGGTGTGCGGTTTCACTTTCCTTTTTGAACTCAGTTTTTTTTTGGTTTATATTCATCCATTTGCCTACCGCCTAGGCAGCATGCAGCAACCGCCGTCAGTTTGAAATGTATAAATAATCAAGTTTTTGCTGCACCTAACCAAGCGTACACTGGAGGTCTTACATTGTAGCGGGATTAAATCAACAGCACAAAACCATAGGCTGGCCTTTATTCTGACCACACGCAATGCAGCACAGTGAAATGGAAAGGATGGGGAAATCTGTTGCCAAACATTTTCTATAACTCAATATAATATTGCAACAAGGAAGTGGCAGTAGTGCTTGTGATATGGCACATTGCACTGTGAATGACGCCAGCAAAGCATGCGGAATGCACTGAGCGACACTTGTAGCACACAGCTTGTACGGACTTTGATAAGGGAAACAATGACGACATAAAGAACGGTTCAACGATGACCCATAATCGCTTAAGCGCGATAATTCGCGCTATACACGGCCAATCCCGGGGTGCATATTTTGCATGCGCATTGGGTTTATCATTTCACAGAAACTGATGTACAAGCTGTAACATGTATTTCGATCAGTTCCAGCAATGTAAATTCCACCACATAGGCTCACTCTTCAGAGATGTGTTGGTATTTCGTGGTGTTGGTGCTAACGCAAACTGAATATCCTATTGGCATAACCTTCGCAAAAGGTTCCTGTTTGTGTAGGATCATGTCGTTTGTCCAATATTTGTTCTGTTCTCTTTATGGTGCCTTTTTTGTCTGGTGCATTATCTGTTAGCCTTCTTATGAGCATGGGATTTATTAGATGCATATCCGGTATGTTTGGTTCTTACACAGACTCTATCACACGTGTTTTGTTTTTTGTACTGTTGTTTTGCACTGTATGTCTAGGCTTTGCTGGTTTATTGCACCACGTGTACACGGTTCATTGCCTTATGTCTTATTGACAAAGATATGCGTCAGGCCACTGCAAAAGACATATGTTTATTTAGGCCCGAGATGATTGCTTTGCAGGATTTGTTATAGTTTTGCCAAAGCGAAAGCTCAGGATGCCTAAAATCCGTATGTTCAACTCTGATGCCATCTTTACGACAGTAAAAACGCTCTCTGGGAGCATTTACATAGCCAAACAATTAATCCAGCAGATCCACAAATGGAAGCCTACCCACCCGAGAGAAGCCCGCCCTCTGTTCGCGCGTAGCACAGTAGCCTCCCCCAGAGCACTGCCGCAAGCACGCGACCCAGTGGCCCTGGGTGCTCGCATTGATACGCGTCGAACCGTGAGACGCGAGGGGTGGTGGAGGTGGCGTAACAACCGCAGATGCAACTGCATCACGCCGTATCAAACGCAGTTCAGCAATGTGTAGAATGTTGACGGTGCTAAATCATGTACAATTTACAGTGCAACATCGACCGCACCGAGCAAACATCGAGGGACGGATATAGCCGTGGTGGTGGTGGGCTAAGGTCGCTCGGAGAAGATCGGCAAACAAATGGGCGAAACAAACGAGAAGAGGAAAAAATAACTTCCCCACGACAACACACTCACAGCTCCGTTATGGGACAGGGAAAATGGGAAGAGTGCAAGAGCACGCGTCGCGGTGCAAAAATGTTGTAATTAAACGCGCAAAGCCCATCCACCTGCCCGGAGGGACGGTGGTGATGGAGGTACACACTGTCGTGGCAATTAATCAGCACAAACAACCTGCTCCGGCAAGTACGAACATGATGCGCGGCTGTCGGATGCTGTAGTTAGAGGTAATGCCGAACAAGGCGTAGGAAGGCTGTTCTTGTCAAACGCCAAGAAGTTTGTTGTGGTGTCACGGTCAGAATGAAGTCGCCAAACTGAGCTTTCGGCATGGATTGGTGTCACATTGGCACAACACTTACACGAACGGTACGCTCTTCCTAACAAGGTTAAGAGCGGATGCTGATGAAGGTGTCCGAGCTTACAGATGATGACTTCCTAATGGAGTACGGATTTACGGGCCAGTTTATGAGCTTGTTTTCGATTATCTTTATATCTCTTTTACAGCACCCCTATTTGTACCTTCCCCTGGGTTTACGACTTTACAATAGCTATAGAGAGAAAGAGAGAGAGAGAGAGCGCGCGAGTGTCATTTCTTTCCCATTCAGATGCACGACTGCAATAAACGCACTTGTTATAGGCAAACAAGACAATAATAGACGGATGCTACTAGCACCAGCACCGACAGTAAAACCACATCGGATCAATTGACGCACCATCAACACGGCGAGGAAGCCTTTAAGCGCCCCCATTACGACCGGCCAGCGCCGGGCTCAATCAAGCTGTACTTTATTGGCTCGATCACCACCACCACCATCATCATCAGCATCATCAGCATGATCATCTTCGTTGCTCGGTAGGGTGTAGTAGCTCTCACACCACACACAAGAAAATCAAAACACAAATCATAAAATACAGACCCCCAGCGAGCTGCTAAAGCTCGCCCTACCCCCCCAAAAACACGCGCGTTAATTGATTAATCACTTCGTTAGGCTACGATTTAATGGTTCGGCTGTGGCGTTGGGAGCCGCAAAACGAAGCAGGTCAAGTCCAACCGTTCCATGGCTACATTGGCATTTGGTAGTGTGGCCACGGTTTGCCAAATTCTGTGCCTCGCATTTCACTCTTTAAAGACGAGCTCGTATGTGACACATACGACGAAAGCTTGTTCTACACTCCGTTCATCATCGTACACACTGCGAGAGAATGAGTAAAAACGAGGTCATCGGTTTGGGTGGGTAAGAGGAACCACCAGAGGGAAGCGTGGCGTTTCAGCTCCTCCACGGGCCCACAATCAGCCCGTTCCGTTTCAATGTCATGCCGGGCCAGCATTAAGTAACGAGGCGAGCATGCGGTAGCTTTGCGTTGCATGTTTGCATGCTGTGACGTACACGGTAGCATTAATTGAAGACTTGTGTACACACGCACACTCACACACACACACACAAACACAGTGGTGGGGTTGGACCGCGTGCTTGGAGCTTCAGTCTCCCGCATAAGAAAAAAAAGACGAGTTGGGAAGATGCGGCGGAAACCTCTCCGGCTAGAGGTCGGAGAAGGAGAGGGCCGGCCGTTGCGGTAAATAACGACAATTGCCATGTTGCAGCTATTTATTTGTGTGTTTTATGCGAGCGTCTAACGTCTCACAGTGGTCACAGTGGCGCACTGGAAGGCAACAGAAGACGACAAAAAAAAACAAGCTGTGCTTTGCGTGTCCGTGTGTACGCGTTTGTGAGTTGAGCCGGGTTGAGCACCGAGATTCCATAATTGCTTTATGGATAGTTGGCTTTCTTCTTCCGCCCCAGGATCGGCTTTGAATGTTTTCAGTTGTTTCCTGCCCCGTTGTAGTTGATACGATTGGCGTAGCGCGCTTGTTTCAGTGCTGTTCTGCTCATAAATGTCATGTTCTGTTAACTATCTATGCTAGACACAATCTGATACGCGACATTGCTGGCGGAACCATAAACACATTTTAAACCGATGTAAATCAATTACGCAGCAGAACCAACAATTATGTTCATTCTTGTCTTGCAAGCGAGCTACAGCTAAGTAAAACCATGCAGTGGAACGTCATGCAGTCCTCGATCTTCAATCGTGCGGATACCTTCAGCTGAATTGGCCCATTGAGAGCCTGCTCTATCGCCGTGTCAATCACGGAACAACCCTCGGCCCAGTTGTTTTTTGTAGCTTTCAGGAGGTTATTAACATTGCCAAAGAAGTGTTGAGGAAAAAAGTGGAATGAAAACTTGAAGAATGACCCAAATTTCTCGCTACTGTTCACTCCTTACATGTGTCAGAATAGATAGTGTGCTAACAAATTGCTCAATAAAACAGTATTAAATTTTCATAATTCAAAAACACTCTGCTAGACCCTTCTTTTTCCCTTTCCACAACCCAATTCTTCCGCGTCTAGGCAGCAGTAGGACAGTAATTTGCACCCCACTCAAAGCATCCGGGACAAGATAATGATCCAACATCGTCATCCCGCCTCCCCTCCCAAGATCTGCTCCTTACTCATCGCGCTCTGACCGCTCGGTTCGCAGGCGCGCAACAATTTTAATCGCATTGCTTTCTTTCCGATCATTTTCACCCCATTTACCCGCGGCTGCCGCCGGCTATTAACGTATATTAGATAGCACCGACCAGCTATCCGAGCATGGGGCAATTGGTGGTGGTCGGCAGAAATTAATTTCGCCTGCCAAACCACGGCCCAAACGATTTAATATACAGCAGCAACAACAGCAGCATTCTGTCATTCGGAGACGGAGGTACGCTTTCGGGCGATTTGGGCGTTGTGATGAGCTAACGCGATCAATAACATGGTCGCAAGCGAGCGTGGATGAGATGGGACGATGCAATAGAGCATGAAGTAAAAGCGCTGGTTTGTATAGGATGGGATGTGGATCAAATCCTCAGTTTTTAAAGTAAGTGTAGTTTTAGTGTAGACATATTTAAAAAAGGTTTCCCGCTTACCTGTCCTTAGTAGGAGGTAGTCTACTACACTTCTACGTTTTATCTCCACCAGCAACTGTCAAACGGCTTTGCGTGTGCTCTTCGTTGAACTCTTCTTCCTCTTTCTCTCTCTCTCTCTCTCTTTATCACAAACACACACACACTCACGCACTCACTGCACCTCTCCACAACGACCTGTTTGGGTACAAAATTAAACCAAAAAAAAAGAGAGAGAGAAAAGAATTACTTTTAACAACTCGTCACGATGATTGCCTCCCCCTTCCTGCATTGCATTCATTGTTGGTACGTTTGTGTGTGTATCGGTGTGCCGCCGCCGCTTCTATTGTGCCGGTCGCGCCTGCCGTTTCATTATCGATGATGCACACCCCTACAACGAATGCATCGGGCTGTGCGCATTCAAAGTAGCATCGCAGTAGCCGTAGCCGCTTCTGAACGTACTCCTCTCCACCTTTCAAACAGTACACGTTGCACCTGACGCGTGTGCACGCATACACACACACATACACACGGCGTGCAGTTAAGGGTGCATCATCTTATGCATGGGCACGAAATTAGCACAAACACACACACACACACATGAAAGGGGGGGTTGATGGATAATCGTAGCAACTTTTGTTATTTACTGCTGCTACCCGCTGCTGGCAACAACAACGTGGGGGGGGGGGGGTTGGGTGGTAGGTTTCTGTTCTTTTCCCCCCTTTTTTCTACTCACTCGCAACGTGTGTGTGTGTGTGTGTCGGTGTGTGGAGTAGGCGATTTTTTGTTTGTTTGTAAAGCTTCACTTTTGCTTCACTATGACCACCACCACTGCCCCCGCTCAGGGGGTGAGCCCTCACATTGATGTAGTCGCGGCGTTCAAAATTCCTTCCCCCCCCCCTCCCCCCTGTCCCCTTTGACCACCCACCCACTTCTAGGTGCAAGCTTTGCAATTTCGTGCGTTTGTGTGGTTGTTTTATGTTACGCAAGTGTAAGTTTTGTGCCGCTTTTTTTTCTTGTTGTTGTTGTGTTCGTTGCTTCGTTCACACGCGCCATGCCCCGGTGTGTGCCCGGTTCTAATCGCATATCGAATCGATCGATGGATGACGGCAAGGGTTGGGGGTGCCAACGCAACAGGGTGGTCAGCGAAGAAGCGCTCAAGAGGGCGGTTGGGTGGCGATGGAAAAGAGAGCGAGAGAAAAAAAACTCCATCGATATCGTTTGATGATGTTGTTGTTGTTTTTTACTTCTTCTTGTGCCTCACATATGGAGTGTTGTTTTTTTTTCTTTTCAAGGTGCACACCAATTCTCACACCCTACACACACACACACACGCACACGTGAACGGGGGTGGGGTGGCCTTCATCGACACTCAGCACGCTTGGGAGGGTTCGTTTTTCGCTACCATATGTTATCGCACAACCTGCCCAACGGTGACCAATGCGACCCGGCCGCGGCACGGTTTATCACTTATCGCGCCACCCGTACCGGGGGCGATGGGGGGTGGGCGGCACAAACATACACCAGCAAGGGCACACAAGCACACAAATAAAGAGTAACGTCTTTCGCGCGCACTCTTATCCTTCTTTCTTGAATGCAAAAATTGAGAAAAAAAACAAACATTTTTTTTAATTTTCTTACCACACACTCTTATTACGACGTTTTACACACAACGTGAAGATGATTTTCCGCGTTTCGTGTTTTTTTTTCTTCTTCTTCCGCTGGCGCTACACTTTACGTTACGGGCGATAGAAGCACAACAACCGCCACTACACACTGCAACACTCGACACTCACCGACACGGCGTCACGATACGGACTGAACGGCTTGCTCGGTTCGCAACGAGCAGCAAAGCAACAAACACAAAACAACAGTGACACGCACGCACGGAGCGAACGAGCGCGCGCGGAAAATCGTAGCACACAAACGGCGGCGCGAAAAAGGCACTCACGGAAACGCACACGCACACTACCGAGCGCCGCCCGGTACGGCGAAAAGTGAAAACAAAGCACCAACACTACCACCGTACGCTGGGAGGCTTTTCTAGCATACTCTCACTATCTCTCTCTCTCTCTCTCTCTCTCTCGCTCTGTTTCACTCAGTCGTCCTCCACTCAGTCGGTTTGTCACTGCTACTGCACTGCTCGGCCTACTGCGCGCCGACAGCAGTACTGTCGGGAAATTCTTTCACACCGGGAAAAGGCACTTTCAACCGGATTCGGTTTCAATTCGGTGCTCGCCAGCACGTGTTTCCGGTTGACCATTCGCCTTTTTTTTAAAACTCCTTTGCACCGCACTACATTGAGCAGGAGCAGTACACGGTTATTCATTTGCCGCCCAATGCCTTCACCACCTATCTAATGTCGGTTTTGGATAACACTGTCACTCGAATCATCATCATCATCATCATTATGCTGTGACGGTTGCCTTTGCAAGCATTCTTTCTTTTTTTGCACGTAAAATTTCTAACCGTCCTTTATTCATGGCACTGTTGTGGATGAAAATTCGCTCCGCCGCGCAGTACCGGTGGCCAATCCGTGTCCCACTTGAGCACGCTTCGAGTGCGGGACGTGGTGATACCAGTGCTTGAGCTTAAGCTTGGATGAATTTTCAACACGGCGCTCGTTTCTATGCCTGCCTTAAACCAGTGAGATGCAGAAGCAACAAAAAAGGGGGGCACCACTTTAAAGCCTTGTTTTTGATCGAGGAAAATTCAACTATCACCCAGCAAACGTTTGCACTAAACTATACTTCTTCCTCCTTTCAAACTGTCTGGCCACGTTGATTCTAGTTTTGCAAACTCAATGCAGCAGCAGCACACGCAACTTTACACGCAACAAATGAAGGCGCTGGCCGTACGCGCCCCTTGCGTTGGGTTATGGGGTTTTCCCAACGGTACTCCCGTACGTTGGCGCGCACTTTTGGAAACGGAACGAAAATTGGAATAAAACGGGCACGGTCGCTAACGGTCGGCACGCTGCCACGGCATGGTACGCCACACGCGTGTTTGCCTGTGCCGCGTAGAACTAAAACTGAGTGCGCTGCTGTGCGTTGTGTGGTGCTGTAGTTGTGCTGTGCCCTTTCGCATTAGCCCGAAGTGCTAAGCACGAAGTGAGCGCTTCGCACCACGATCGAAGCGGGGTAAACGAGAAAGCTTATCAAACCCGAACGGACCTCGTATGTTGTGATGCTTCTTACCCTTGCTGGGACAGTGCTTTACACCCTTAAAGCAAGGTTTAATAATTGTCTAAGAAATATTTCGGTTGGAGTACATAAAATATGGATATTCGATATTATAGATATTATAGAAATGGCACGATATGGATGGATGGAAATGGATATTATAGAAATAGTGGCACGATCCTTTGTTGATTAGGAAATTTCGTAAATAAATTTAAATCATTATCAGCGTTTTTATTATTAACAAGATTAATGAATGAACCCCTAATAAGGAGAACCAAGATTATCGATCAAAACAAATGTGTTAGCTTGGTGAGCTCTTATTTTGATCTACTCTTCAACTCAGGATTGTAATTAAATAAAAAAGTTTATTAAATATAATGCGACCATAATACACTTAATCTGAGAATTAATATGAACATATTATTATTTGAAACTCCTTAAATGTTTTATTAAAAAAAATGGCATGATGAGCAAAACTTTTGCACCGCACTGTAACAAGCCTAAACGTGTGTGAAATATTTCATTCAATTTTCAAGCTTTCAACCAAACATTTTGAAGCTATTGCCAGTCATTATTTTTGTGTTTCGGACTGGTGCACAATTGAGGATATTTAAGGCACACGCGGCTCTTCTGTATAAACCACTTATATTCTAATATAAATAACATATATTCTCCAGGACTGTTGTGTGTGTCGGGTCGCGGCCTATGATCGAGTGCCGACCCTCGGTAGCCCGATCGCTCCCGAAGCCCTTAACGGCCATTCGGACGTCGGATGCTGTCAGTTGCACGACAGCATCGAGTCGCGGTTACACTGCACCGTTTCTGTACACAACATCTCCCTCTCTTAATTCAGCTGGTACAGCTGCAACCTGCGCGACGCCCTTCTATCACGAGAAGAGCGGCGAGGTGGACCATTAATTTGTTCACATACGCAGACTATGCTACGGGAATGTTGTGCCACGATGGCTAAAACTGGGTTTGCTAAAATACTAAAAATTGTGACGGCTATTTTGTTCCAGAAACTCTACCCTCAGCCATTAAAACATCCTACCGTAAATTAATACCATTATTTTCCATTCTTGTATCACTTAATTTCTAGCACTTCTTTGAGACATGTACCCTCTCGCCAGGGATCCTTTAACTCATATGTCCGTTTATAAATCATTATTTACGCCTACGCTAAGGTTCTTGCGACCTCATGTGTCTCCCTTTTCTTTGGTACGCTTCGTGACAAATTATCGGCGAGGGCTGTTTACGAAGATAATTGGCGCTATCTATTCGACCTTCATAATTGCCATAGCTATATAATCTGCGCAGCATTGTATCACGTTGCATGGGCTTAACCACCTCATTGTAAAGGAATGGAATTGCATTTCCCGTGCCTGCTGCATAATCTATGCCATCACCAGCCTTTATACTAGCTACTAGACATTCGGTCTGTTTTTTATCAAGCCTATCATGCTGCTTTAAATTTCTGCCCTCTCTATAGCAATAACTTTCAATGGGTGTTGACCACAGACCCAACAACTCAAACAGATCCGCACCGAATAGCATAAGATCATGTTTTGCCACTCTTATGGTTACTTCAGCCGTAACATTGCCTAATGTGGCCTCACATAGAAATTCACCCTCGAGCATAAGACCAGCTCCTGAAGCAGTTCTCGCTGCGACGGAAAGGGGTTTGAGCCGGGGGCTCCCTATTTGTTTCCATGTACGCATGCCTATTATAGAAATATCCGACCCTGAGTCGAGTTGCAGGTGAACTGGCTTGTTGTTGAGACTAACCTCCACGTATTTTCTCCTAGATGCTACGCTCTGCACACTCACAGTTACCACTTGTGCAACATTCCCTTCCTGTTCCTCATATCCGAGGCCATACTCAGGATGCCTAAATTTCCTTCGATTTTTGTTGCAATGACTAGCTTTGTGGCCTATCCGCCTACACTTAAAACATTCTTTAGTACGATATGGGCAATCACGTTGCCAGTGGTTATCCCCACATGCCCAGCAGGGCTTACTCTGCGTCGTACGCTGATCTAGCTGCGATCTTTTGACTTGTAAGTGTCTTTCCGACTGTACAGCCAACACATTCTCATGTGCTGGGGACTCGATCATGGCACTATCCTTCTTTAAGTTAACTATCCTGCCGCACTCCGCCGACAACTGCTGCAGCGTAATATCTGCTTTATCTTCTATTCGCGCAAGCAGCCTCGTACGGAAGTCAACATCGTGCTCTGACTTCAACCCGCACACAAACAATAAACACTTAAATTGTTCCTCTGTAAGCTTTCCAAGCTCAAATCCGACGCACGCCTTGTTCAACCTACACGCATATGACATATGGTCTTCATTCTTATTTTTCGCTATTTGCAAGCACTTGAACCTTTTGCTAAGCAACGACTCTCGCGTGTCAAACAACTCGGTCAACCTCTGGACCGTTTCCGCAAATGAAAAATCTCCCGCTTTCCGGGGCAATATAAACGACGTGTACCTGTCGTGCTCGACCGGACCTAACTTCCTCATCAACAGCCTGACTTTCGCGGCTTCATCTATACGCTCCGCATCCTTCCTAAACAGCTCCTCATATCTCGCAAACCACCCACCGAACGTTACACCTCCTTCCTCATCATAACGAAATTCCGTTATATTTCTCGCTAACGTGTCAATGATCTGCTCGGGGTGTACCGCGGCCGTAGACGCACCTAAGTTATTTAAACGCTGGCATAATAATTCACTTATAAGCTGCTGCTGCTGTGCCATCTGCTTTTGTAGCTGCTGTAGCGTTTGCATCATCGTATTATCACTTCCACTCAAATACGGACCTGTACTTTGGTGCTGCTGTGCGGGAGCCGACTGCGATGGCGCCGTTGGAGCTGACAGCAATGGCGCCTGACCACCGTGGAACAGTGGCAATGACCCGGATTGCGATGGCGGTTGCGCACGTATCTGCAACGGCGCGGCATCTTCACTTCGCTGCATACCACCGAGAATGCGCTGGTCGCCCAAAAGATGCACGTTGGGTTGCAGCATCGCACCGTTCTGCGGAATTAGCCCTCCACTCGCGCTAGCTAGCCCTAGCGATGAACGACGCATCTCCTCGTCCATGGCACCAGTCTCCTCAGAGGACATCCTTCGCCGCTTGGGTCGCGGAATTTTCACACGAATAAATGAAACGAAACAACAAACAATTAGAACCTCGTCGCCACTTTTGTGTTTCGGACTGGTGCACAATTGAGGATATTTAAGGCACACGCGGCTCTTCTGTATAAACCACTTATATTCTAATATAAATAACATATATTCTCCAGGACTGTTGTGTGTGTCGGGTCGCGGCCTATGATCGAGTGCCGACCCTCGGTAGCCCGATCGCTCCCGAAGCCCTTAACGGCCATTCGGACGTCGGATGCTGTCAGTTGCACGACAGCATCGAGTCGCGGTTACACTGCACCGTTTCTGTACACAACAATTATAATGCCAAAGTTTTATCATATTGACATGAAGAACACAGATTTTGAACAAACACAGCGAACTGCATATTTTTTTATCTTTTAAAGCGATAATATCAATGTGAACACGCCAGTGACTCGATTTCATATTGCTACCACTTGCACGCAACATTGCATCCCACAACATAAATCGTTTGTCAGCGTTTGCTGAATTGAGGCGCTGTGATTCGAGCTTTGAGCTTCGGAAATAAATATGTTTCTCATTTATTACTTGTGGCGAACATACAAAAGTATGTAAAAATAGAGGATTATACTTAAACTAAATCCTTAATCTAGCTACATTGTTCTAAATACAAAACTCTGAATAGTTTATACTGCTTATTCATTAAACGTCATAATGAAAGTATTTCCAAATTATTGCAAAACATTCCCATACAACTGCTCGTTTCCTGTGCCTTTCTTGATTCCAGATTGTTATTTTCATTGATTACGAAGAATTTGCAACGCTATGTGTAGCTAATTTGATTCGCATCTTACTTTCGATACAACACCAGCAACAGCCCACACAACGTACAACAGCAACACAAAACCTTATCACCTGCAAGTTGTTTCAACCCTATAAGCTGTGGGTGGTGGTCGATAATTTTCCAAACGTGTGGTAATACACAACCGATGAAAAGATAAACAATTCTAGGTAAAGGTTAATGTTTCGATGATTTATTAGAATCCGCTGGCACACGCGCTAAACCGCAATCATATAATGCGGAAGCACGCTTACTTACACGCTAAATTGCTAACACTTATACCTAATAATGGAGTACTTATGCTAGCTGAACACATCATATCGCTGCATGAGCAAGATCATTAGCTAACGATACCGGCGTTCTTTGCCATACTGTGGAATATGGAATCTCGGTTTGCTAGCAGGTTCTGGGGTGAGTCACACTCCGCTACCAGTCCTTTGTCGAGCACCAGCACTCGATCTGAGTCAAGGATCGTGTTCAAACGATGAGCGATCGTGAGGATCGTACAGTCGGCGAACTCCGTACGGATTGTTTTCTGTGGAAATAATATCATTTAAATGAGCATTATGAGAGCAGCTGAGTCTTTTTTGTTTCTTACCTGAATCAAGTCATCCGTTTCCAGATCCACCGCCGCTGTAGCCTCATCCAGAATCAACACCTTTGTCTTACGCAGGATAGCTCTGGCTAAACAAACTAGTTGTCGCTGACCGACCGAGAGGTTCTCTCCGTTCTCCGCAATCTCATGATCGAGTCCGGCTGTTAATCCCTTCACAAACGTCTTCAGATGAGACAACTCTAGAGCCTTCCACACCTGGTCATCGCTGTAGCTCTTGAAAGGATCCACGTTGGCTCGGAGTGTGCCGGAGAACAACACCGGATCTTGTGGGATGATGGTCAGCCGACTACGGAGCTGATGAAGTCCCATTTTGGAGATGTCGAGTCCGTCGATGATGATTTGTCCACCGGCCGCTTCAACAATTCTGGATTAACAAATGATTATGTTGTTACTATTCATCTCAAGAAAAATAATTCATTCTTCCAACTGATACATACCTGAAGAGACCAAGTGTAAGACTGGACTTTCCAGCTCCGGTACGACCAACGATACCGATCTTCTCGCCTCCTCGAACGTTGAGCGAGATGCCTCGAATGACCAGATCAAGTCCCTCGCGGTACCTAATCTGATAGTCCTTGAACTCGACCTTTCCTTCCACTGGCCACGCCTTATCCACCGTACCCTTCTGCCACTCAGCCTCTCGTGGAAGCACCGTGTACTCCTCCAATCGCTCAATAGCAACAATGTTCGTCTCCACTTCAGCCGTCATACGCACCAGGAAACTTAACACATTGGAAATCTGCAGAGCGTAACTGATCGACAGTCCAACTGTAGCCTGGCCAATAGTGTCTCGAGCCAAGATGGCAAACAGAGCCGCAAACAGGATCACCAAGCTGCCAATTATTTCCAATCGTACACCCAACCAACGGTTGGCTAGAATCGTTGGATAAGTCACGAGCTGATTGTAATCCACGCGATGCTCCGACTCCCTGATAAACCGCTCCTGCTGAGCGTAAGCACGAATCGTCGACTGCCCACCAATACTCTCCCCAAAGTGGGAATAGATCGGACTACGCGTCACAGATTCCAACCGCTTCAGCTGGCGAGACGTTTCAATGTAGAATCGCTGCACGA
The DNA here is from genome assembly GCF_943734685.1 of Anopheles coluzzii. NCBI lineage: Eukaryota > Metazoa > Arthropoda > Insecta > Diptera > Culicidae > Anopheles > Anopheles coluzzii. The sequence goes on along the minus strand of NC_064671.1, from coordinate 10,674,688 downwards.
AATAGTAGATGATCATCAGCGGCGGAACGATGGCAAGGAAGATCGGAGTTGAGATACCGATCACGACAAACACACCGATCACACTGAACAACATCAGCAGCCAGGCACGAATCGTTGCCGGCAAGATGTTGTCCACCACATCCACATCCTTCGAGAAACGGTTAATAATACGACCGAGCGGTGTCGTGTCGAAGAACGACATAGGCATGTGCATGGAGCTTTCGAGTAGCTTGTTGTGTGACTCTTCGGCAGCTTTCAAACATCCCAAAGCGAGCAACACCGATCCAATGAACAGTGCGATCGATTGAACGCCACCCAACGCTCCGTACACGCCGAGATACATGTCCCGCACCGAGGTGTCCGTGATTGCTTCCGGATCTTCCGACCAATCGGTAAGCCACATGCTGGAGTAGATGCCACTGCCTTGATTGATTGCACTGAACACGACCGACCAGAAACCGAACTGGAATCCGATGGCGGTGACGTATTTCTTATAGACAGCCCACGTCACGGCACCCGTTGCAGATTCTTCCTTTTCGATCAGTGTAGCCTTGTCCAGGTTCTGTATGATGGGGTCTTCCTTTTTGGCGCTGGCTTTGGACTCTTGTCGGCTGATACGCTTCTTACGAATGCTGCTATTACTGCCACCGGAACGTCCCGATCTGACGGAGAGTGATCGCTCCACGATACGTTGGGCTGTTTCATCCTTAAGTGTTTCTTGGATTAGCTTAATTTCTGGTGAGGAGATAGTAAGATTGAAAGTTTGTATGAGTTCTGTAGAGGAAAAGGCAAGATTAAACCAAATTTTGTAGCATCGGTCCGAATCAACCTACCGTCTTCGTCGGCTTCGTCAAGCTCTTGGATGTGTTGGGTCAGGAATTCGGCGAAGGCGCCCTTCTGATCGAGAAGTTGTCTGAAAAGTGAAACGTCCTTTGAAGACACTGACTTTATTACAAATAATGGCCGCCTTATACTCACTGGTATGATCCACTCTCCGAGATTTCTCCATCCTTCACGACGAATATGTTCTCCACAAACGGCAGATAGGAAATGCCATGAGTAACTAGCAATCGTGACTTGCCCACAAGCATTCCTGATGGTCCGATCACCTTCTCGAAGATGTGTTTGCCTACGTGAGCGTCCACAGCACTCAGGGGATCGTCAAACAGGTACACCTCTGCATCGGCATACACTGCTCTCGCCAACGCTACACGCTGCTTCTGTCCTCCAGAAAGATTAATACCCTTCTCACCAATTTCCGTTGAGTCTCCACCGGGCAACATCTCCAGATCGGGTCTCAAGGCACAGCACTCGATCACATTATCATATTTCCGCTGATCAAATGCCTTTCCGAACAAAATGTTATCTCGCAGCGTCGCATTCTGGATCCACGCTTGCTGAGGAACGTACGCGATCGAACCATCCGTATTCACATGACCGCTGATCTTCTCCATCTCACCTAGCAGGGCTGATATCAGCGAGCTCTTTCCTGTACCGACCGTACCGACGATCGCAGACAGCTGTCCCTTGCGCAAGGAGAGATTGATGTTCTTGAGCGTTGGCGTCTCGTCGCCCCACGAGAACGTTCCGTCCTTAATGGTCAGGGCTACGTCACTCTTATTATTACTAACATTGCTAGGATCAAGCTCTGCACTATTCAGGAACTTGTCGATACGCTTCACTGATACCCAGGCTTGCATGGAGAATGTCACCATCATGGGCAGCATTCCAAGCGGGAAGCGGAGGATATTGAAGAGAGCAAGAGATACGAACGCTGTCTGTGGATCCAAGATGTTCTCCTCGTCCATTAGCACGTACACAGCGAACGACACAAGCGTCACCAGGAAGGGCGCGATCGTAAACGTAAAGTAGATTCCAGCACCATAATAAGCCATGCGCTTCAGAATGCCAATTTCCTCCTTGCGGACAGTGAGAATGTTATCCTGGAAGCTTGGCTCCCAAGCGTAAAGCTTCAGCACCTTAATGCCACCAAGAATCTCGTTCATCTTCTTCACGCGATCATCCTTGATCTTCATCTGCGCTACCTGTGCGTCACGCATCTTCGTTGCAATCACTCCCGAAACGGGTGTGATCAGTATCATCACACCCAGTCCAGCAAACACGGCCGCCCCAAGAATGTCATACAGCAGGTACACGCACAGCGCAATAATCAACACACCGGACCAGAGGATGTGCATGTACGAGGTCAGCTCGAAGAACCGCTGCGCATCGACCGCCATCAGGTTGACAATCTCACCCACCGTGGTATCTTTCTTCGCTGCACTCGAAATTCGTAGCGCCTTGCGGTAGATTGCACTCACCAGCCCGGTGCGTATGCGGAATCCACTCAGGAACGTGTTGTAGTAGTACTGCCCATTGAGCAGTGCCAGCAGTAGCGACGCAGCAAACAGTGCAAACGTCAACAGCAAGCCCTTCCATACCGGCCCATCCAGTGCAATAACTGCCATCATTTCTCTGCGAACGAGTTATCAAAACAAAAGAAAAATAAAGTGGGTACAATAAAACCCAATCGATTACATTGACGTCACGTTATCGGAAAAACGCGGTGACGAAGCGGTACGTACTGCATGAGATAAGGTGAGGCGAACTGAAGTCCGGATATCGCTAGCTGTAGCATGCCCGCGAACCAAAATGGCGCACCGTACGCTCGCACCATCGCGTACAGGGAGGATCCATTCGTTTCGGAGTGTGGTTTGTACTCGATGTTTGTTTTGCCTGCCTTCTTGTCGGCCGCGATCTGCTTTTTGCGCCCATTGGCGACGCTCATGTCCCAGTACTTGTCAAACGGAGGGACAAGCTCACGCGAAGTGTCCTGCGGGTTGATGTCGTACATTTCCTCCATGGTTAGGGGTTTGCGGAAGCCTTTCCATGCGAACGTATCGAAGTACAGGAAGAGCAGCTTGGCAAAGAAGCTCGATTTCAGCTCTGGGTTTGGATTCTTCGATTTGGGATAGTAGCTGAAGGAGGGTTCCTTATCGGGGAACAACTCCAGCACGAGCATCAAACAGATCAGCGAGTACTGGAGGATGTAGCTCACGTATTGATACTCCCAAAAGTCTACCGTATCGCCGGAACCGATCGCGTTCGGTCGCTTATCGTTCTCCATCACCTCGGTGCGCAGTTGTATGATGCCGAAGAACATACGCAAGAACCAGAACATGAACATTGTGCCGGACGTACGCACACCGTACTTGCGCATGAAGAACAGCAACACAAGTAAGTCGATCTAAATGGGAAACACAAAACACAGACGTTACATCTCTCGACCCATTCTCAAGCCACTCTTGTCACTCACATAAGCCAACGCATTGAACACGGCCGTCAAGATCTGCACATCGTACAGGCCTTGCTCATCCTGATACCCAACCACCATGCCGAGATCGATCCAGCACATACACATCAGCAGGAATATCACTAGCATCTTCGACAGATTGTACCAATTCCATGGTATGTCCCGATATTTACTCTCAGTGATCTTGAATATATCGTAGATCGAGAACACGAACAAAAACAAACACGGTACCCACTGGAGGATGACGCGCTGGAAGCAGAACGTCAGGTTGGGATTGTCCACATCCCACACGAACTCGTCGTCCCAGAAGGGACCGCCACAAAAGTCCTCGAAGGTCATCGTGGACCTGTACACCGTTCTGCGAACACTTTATCCCACACTATCCGTTGACCGAGCAATTCCACTGTTACGTCGAGACTGAAACCCTCCACCCGGTAATCGGTACCGTTTTATACAGCCGTCGTCGGATTCGCACTAGTTACCCTTATCGTGTATGTGGGTTTTTTTTATTGTCGTCGTCGTCGTCTCCGTGCGTACAATTGCAAGCGATAGCAGCGACACAGCGGTAGGCCGCACACCGCGCACAGTCATCGGGCGATGAATACTATCGATTGGCGAATAGCAGATATTGCCTCGCAATAATTCACCCTATAAGGGAATCCGATAAGCGTGCGGTTCACTTTTGGCTGTGTCACGATGAGGTTTTCGCGTCTATCACGAGATGAACTGACCAATGATGTGAGCTTTACCGCAGGTGATAATTGTTATAGGTGAAATCTAGTCCTCAAACTCGAGGAAGAAGAAGAAGAAGGAAGCATAAAGCTATCGCGCACACTTATTAAAAGTACCTTCACTTGACTGATTACGACCTGGGGCGCTATCAAGCTCAGAGTTGTTTGATCGGAAGCTCCCACCGATAGCGATCGACAGTCCTGGTGCCTGGGTGCATGGCTTGCTGCCACTATTATTGGATATTTGTAACTAATGGTTACGGTAAGTTTCACACTTTGTCGGGGGCACAAAGCTTTCAAACTGTACGCATGAAACGTGACTGTTGTTTCGGTCGGTTTCCTTATCACATGACCAGCCAGCCACAGGCAGCGCAGAAGGGCTCGCCTTATCTACCGCGTGGGAATTTATTGTCACGATAGCCAATCATCATATCGCATTGTGCATATTTGAACTATCTACTTTTGATACATCAATTATGAGTTGCAATTTTTAATGTGAACAGATAAGATCGTTAAATAACGCGCAGGCTGTATCAGGAGGCCCACATGGCGGAGGGCATTGATTATGTATAGAGCTAATTAATGTAACGAGAGGAGATGGCTGCAAAGGATGCTTTAAATAGCCTGTAACATTAGAATTCTAACGCGTGGGCAATATGGAATGGGGGGTAAATATTTTAAACAATGTTTTTGTATCCAACCGTAACATTCAATCAACGAGTAAGGTTGAGATCCCTTGTCTTGTGAAATATACTTACAAAAATATAACTGAATGACAATGTATCTTCAACGTGCCAGTCATGCAAGATATAAATCAGTGTAATGAATCATTTGAATGATGCAATATGTTTTATGAAAGGAATAATGTCTAGAATACATCATTGTACAGACTATTTTTACAAGATTTGAAACAGCTGCAGTACTTCTTAAGGGTCGTTAATCTATTAGGTAGCACGCTATAGCTTCAACTTCTAAAGGTTTGAGAGTATAGTAATAATAAGCCTACGAAGCATGTGTCGGTCCAATTAACCACCCAGAATAAGAAGATGATGATAAATGTTATAGTCACAAATGTGACTAGCTTGTTGAACTTTATTTGATCTGTATTCTAATTAAACTACATAATACTATTCAATATCATTTACAAGTATTCTACGAAACGATTCCAGCGTTCTTCGCCATTCCATAGAAAATCGACTCTCGGTTCGCTAGCAGATTCTGTGGTGAGTCACACTCCGCTACCAGTCCCTTGTCGAGCACCAGCACGCGATCTGAGTCGAGGATCGTGTTCAAACGATGTGCGATCGTGAGGATCGTACAGTCGGCGAACTCCGTACGGATTGTTTTCTGTAAGAAAGTATGATCGAAGATTTTGAATGAGTTTTGCGATAATAATTTTTCTTTTGAAGGCTTCTCACCTGAATCAAGTCATCCGTTTCCAGATCCACCGCCGCTGTAGCCTCATCCAGAATCAACACCTTTGTCTTGCGTAGCACAGCACGTGCCAAGCAGATCAGCTGTCTTTGACCGACCGAGAGGTTCTCTCCGTTCTCCGCAATCTCATGATCGAGTCCCGCAGACAATCCCTTCACAAACGTCTTTAGATGAGAAAGTTCAAGAGCTTTCCACACCTGGTCGTCACTGTAGCTCTTGAAAGGATCCACATTTGCTCGGAGTGTACCGGAGAACAACACCGGATCTTGAGGAATGATAGTCAGTCGTCCTCGCAACTGGTGCAGCCCCATTTTGGAGATGTCGAGTCCGTCGATGATGATTTGTCCACCGGCCGCTTCAACAATTCTAGATGGAAAGACAAACGTTTTAAAGAAATCACCCACATAATACATCCATTATACTACTAACCTGAAGAGACCAAGTGTAAGACTGGACTTTCCGGCTCCGGTACGTCCAACGATACCAATTTTCTCGCCTCCTTGAACATTGAGCGAGATGCCTCGAATGACCAGATCAAGTCCCTCGCGGTACCGAATCTGATAGTCCTTGAACTCGACCTTTCCTTCCGCCGGCCATGCCTTGTCCACCGTACCCTTCTGCCACTCAGCCTCTCGTGGAAGAACCGTGTACTCTTCCAATCGTTCAACAGCTACGATATTCGTCTCCACTTCTGAAGTCATGCGCACAAGAAAACTGAGATAATGGGATATCTGTAGCGCATAGCTAATCGAAACTCCCACCGTGGCCTGGCCAATAGTATCCCGAGCCAGGATGGCAAACAGGGCCGCAAACAAGATGACACAACTTCCAATCAATTCAAGACGCACTGCAAGCCATCGATTGGCAACGATCGTCGGATACGATACGAGCTGATTGTAGTCCAACCGGCGCTCTGATTCCTGTGTAAACCGATCCTGTTGTCCATACGCTCGAATCGTCGACTGTCCACCGATACTCTCACCAAAGTGAGAATAGATCGGACTACGCGTCACAGATTCCAATCGCTTTAATTGCCGCGAAGTATCGATGTAGAACCGCTGCACGAAGTAGTAGATCACCATCAGCGGCGGCACAACGGCGAGGAAAATCGGTGTGGACGTTCCGATCACGATGAAAACACCGAACACATTAAATAGAAACAGCAACCAAGCCCTAATGGTCACCGGTAGCACGTTGTCAACCACGTCGACGTCTTTTGAGAAGCGGTTAATTATTCGCCCCAAGGGCGTTGTGTCAAAGAACGACATTGGCATACGAAGGCAACTTTCGAGCAGTTTGTTGTGCGACTCTTTGGCCGCTTTAAGACACCCGAGTGAGATCAGCAGGGCGGCTACAAACAGTGCGATCGATTGTGCTCCTCCCAGGGCACCGTACACACCGAGATACTTATCCCGTACCGATGGGTCAGTGGCGGCGTCTGGATCTTCCGACCAATCGGTGAGCCACAGGTTGGAGAAGATACCGCTGCCTTGATTGATCGCGGTGAACAGTACCGAACCAAAGCCAAACTTAAATCCGATCGATTGTATGTACTTCTTGTACACCAACCACGTAACGGCTCCGGTTGCTGACTCTTCAACGCCGATCAAGTTGGCTCTACCTGGAACAGTGGTCACTGTTTTGCTATGGACGCTTTGCTTTGACACCTGACGACTGATTGGCTTTTTGCGTGTGCTTCCGTCGCTTCCGTTCGATCGGTTTGACCGAACTGAAAGAGCTCGCTGGATGACATTGTTCACAACCCCATCGTTGAGTGTTTCTTGTATCAAAGATATTTCTGAAAGGGACAACCAACTCTCATTAACACGAAGGAAGCCCGAGGAACATATCTACTTACCTTCATCTTCATCATCAAGTTCTTGAATGTGTTGACTTAAGAACTCCGCAAAAGCTCCCTTCTGATCGATAAGTTCCCTAAAAGTTCAAAATAATTTTATGACTTTCCTTAATAAACTATGCTATTCGAATTACTTACTGATAAGTTCCACTCTCAGAGATCTCCCCATCCTTTAGCACCAATATGTTCTCCACAAATGGCAGGAATGATATGCCGTGCGTGACAAGCAATCGTGACTTGCCCACAAGCATTCCTGATGGTCCGATCACCTTCTCGAAGATGTGCTTGCCTACGTGAGCGTCCACAGCACTCAGGGGATCGTCAAACAGGTACACTTCTGCATCGGCATACACTGCTCGCGCCAACGCTACACGCTGCTTCTGTCCTCCAGAAAGATTAATACCCTTCTCACCAATTTCCGTTGAGTCTCCACCGGGCAACATCTCCAGATCGGGTCTCAAGGCACAGCACTCAATCACATTATCATATTTTCGCTGATCGAATGGCTTTCCGAACAAAATGTTATCTCGCAGCGTCGCATTCTGGATCCACGCTTGCTGAGGAACGTACGCGATCGAACCATCCGTATTGACAACGCCACTGATCTTCTCCATCTCACCCAGCAGGGCCGATATCAACGAGCTCTTGCCCGTACCGACCGTACCAACGATCGCTGAAAGCTGTCCCTTTCGCAAGGAGAGATTGATGTTCTTGAGCGTTGGCGTCTCGTCGCCCCACGAGAACGTCCCGTCCTTAATGGTCAGGGCCTCATCGCTCTTATTGTGCGTAACGTTGTTTGGATCCAGTTCTGCACTATTCAGGAACTTGTCGATACGCTTGATGGACACCCAAGCTTGCATGGAGAACGTAACCACCATGGGAAACATTCCCAGAGGAAACCTCATTATATTGAACAGCGCCAACGATACGAACGCTGTCTGTGGGTCCAACACATTGTTTTCGTCGATCAGCACGTACACAGCGAACGACACAAGCGTCACCAGGAAGGGCGCAATTGTAAAGGTGAAAAAGATTCCAGCACCATAGTAAGCCATTTTCTTCAGTATGCCCACTTCTTCATCGCGCACATTTAAAATGGAATCCTGGAAGCTTGGCTCCCAGGCGTAAAGCTTCAGCACCTTAATGCCTCCGAGAATCTCGTTCATCTTCTTCACACGCTCATCCTTCAGCTTCATTTGCGCTACCTGATGTGTCTTGAGCTTGGCTGCCACCACACCAGAGACAGGCGTCATCAGTATCATCACACCCAGTCCAGCAAACACAGCCGGTCCTAGAATATCATACAGCAGAAACACACACAGCCCAATGATCAGCAGAGCCGACCACAAGATGTGCAGGTAGGAAGTCAGCTCGAAGAACTTCTGCGCATCCACCGCCATCAGATTTACGATCTCCCCGACCGTGGTGTCCTTCTTGGCGGCACTGGAAATTCGCAACGCCTTCCGATAGATCGCACTAATCAGCCCGGTACGGATGCGAAAGCCGCTGAGAAAGGTGTAGAACAGATACTGCCCATTGAACAGTCCCAGCAGCAGCGATGCGCCAAATAATCCGAAAGTCAACAGAAACCCTTTCCACAGTGGCCCATCGAATGCGATAACTGCCATTAGTTCTCTATAAAAAGCGAAAAAAAAGGAAAATAATTCAAATCGATAAGATAACGCGCACGGCAAACTGTTGAGTGAGGCGGAACGGGTTATTTTGTACTTACTGCATCAGATAAGGGGAAGCGAACTGGAGGCCCGATATTGCCAGCTGTAGCATTCCGGCGAACCAAAACGGTCCACCATACGCCCGAATCATTGTGTATAGGACGGACCCGTTTGAGGGTGAGTGAGGTTTGTAGTCGATGTCCGGCTTTCCGGCCTTCCGGTCCGATGCCATCTGCTGTTTACGACCTTTTTCCACGCTAATCTTCCAATATTTGTCGAACGGTGGCACAAGCTCTCGTGCCGAGTCTTGTGGATTGATGTCGTACATGTCGTTCATGGTGAGCGGGTTACGGAAGCCTTTCCATGCGAACGCATCAAAATGTAGAAACAATAGTTTGCTAAAGAAACTTGAGCGTAGTTCAGGGTTCGGTTTGGCGGCCTTCGGATAGTAGCTGAAGGAGGGTTCCTTATCGGGGAACAGCTCCAGCACGAGCATCAAACAGATCAGCGAGTACTGCAGGATGTAGCTCACGTATTGATACTCCCAAAAGTCTACCGTATCACCGGAACCGATCGCGTTCGGTCGCTTATCGTTCTCCATCACCTCGGTGCGCAGTTGTATAATGCCGAAGAACATTCGCAAGAACCAGAACATGAACATTGTGCCGGACGTACGCACGCCGTACTTGCGCATGAAGAACAGCAACACAAGTAAGTCGATCTAAATGGGAAACACAAAACACAGACGTTACATCTCTCGACCCATTCTCAAGCCACTCTTGTCACTCACATAAGCCAACGCATTGAACACGGCCGTCAAGATCTGCACATCGTACAGGCCTTGCTCATCCTGATAGCCAACCACCATGCCGAGATCTATCCAGCACATACACATCAGCAGGAATATCACTAGCATCTTCGACAGATTGTACCAATTCCATGGTATGTCCCGATATTTACTCTCAGTGATCTTGAATATATCGTAGATCGAGAACACGAACAAAAACAAACACGGTACCCACTGGAGGATGACGCGCTGGAAGCAGAACGTCAGGTTGGGATTGTCCACATCCCACACGAACTCGTCGTCCCAGAAGGGACCGCCACAAAAGTCCTCGAAGGTCATCGTGGACCTTACTTGCAGTGCGCAATCACTACCGACGAACGACTAAAAGATTGCCGACCATTCGCAGTGCCATTTTATACTCTCCGGGGCGTACTTCAAAACGCTCAATGGCGAACCGTACTGGAACAACAACAGCAATAACAACAAGAACAGGGCCTGATTGTGATTGTGATGTATGAGTTTTTGCTCCGTTTTTTTCACGCTCGTTTGGCTTCAGATGTCGGCTGTAAGCGTGCGCCCGATAAGACCCTAGACCTGCCCCATTTCCTAACGACACCCGTTGTTGCGCTGGGGAAGCGTTGATCGTACCGGAGCCCCCGTTTGGCATGGGCTTCGTCGTGTGCCAGGGTTGAATATATTTACACGAGGTTATGTTGTTGTTGTGATAAGATTATCAAACGCATCTTTTAACACACGGGATCTTAGTCATGGGTGGGTACGCGATTTCTTTCAAACGGGTTTACTTTACGAGATGAAACGCAATCTTGTAGGACTACCATTACAGTGTATGTAAAACACATTGCATCACCCAATGACATACCGGAAATCAATCAATTGAACTCGCATTTATTCTCCACGCATTAAACAGATGTTTCCAACTGTCACCAAGAATCAGATGTACACCTCTCAAATCGTAAAACTCACCACGAGTATCTCTACAGTTGTTCACACGGGCCATTAAATGCTATCTTATCAGCCACCCTCCGGGCAGATAAAGGGTAACACGTGTTATCGTGAGGTCGATACCATATAAACCACCCACCGTACATATTGCAATGTCATCCTCTCGTTGAACAACCGGTAACAGGCAACAAAGTATTGTTTATTTCAATTTTATTTAATCAATTAATAGATGTTTACAAAATAAATATATTACCCTTACGTACACCAGAGCATTTTCGTTTTGGCAAAGGTTTTTTAATCGGGCAATGTTTCTCTTTGCCGGCTAAACGCAAGAGAAATAACTGATCCTAGCTCAGCGGTCCCTGTTCCCCGTTCGAGACGTGCGAAGAAACTGTACTATCCCTCGACCTGTACTGACACGATCCATGCATGCATGCTATTGTTGTGCGAGACTAGCCGATATCGATTCGAGATTCACCAGGCATCAATGCAGTCTGGCAATGATCCTAGCTTACAATACCGGCGTTCTTTGCCATGCCGAAGAAGATCGATTCTCGGTTCGCAAGCAGGTTCTGTGGTGAGTCACACTCCGCTACCAGTCCCTTGTCGAGCACCAGCACGCGATCTGAGTCGAGGATCGTGTTCAAACGATGAGCGATCGTGAGGATCGTACAGTCGGCGAACTCCGTACGGATTGTTTTCTGTGTAAAAGAATGAAGTTTTAAATGAGTTATGTGTCAAGGTTAGGCACTTGAAAGTTTCTTACCTGAATCAAGTCATCCGTTTCCAGATCCACCGCCGCTGTAGCCTCATCCAGAATCAACACCTTTGTTTTGCGTAGCACAGCACGTGCCAAGCAGATCAGCTGTCTTTGACCGACCGAGAGGTTCTCTCCGTTCTCTGCAATCTCATGATCTAATCCTGCTGCCAGCCCTTTCACAAACGTCTTCAAATGGGACAACTCTAGAGCCTTCCATACCAGATCATCGCTGTAGCTCTTGAAAGGATCCACGTTGGCTCGGAGAGTACCGGAGAACAGCACCGGATCTTGTGGGATGATAGTCAGTCGTCCTCGCAACTGGTGCAGTCCCATTTTGGAGATGTCGAGTCCGTCGATGATGATTTGTCCACCGGCTGCTTCAACAATTCTAAAATAGAAAATAGTTATGCTGTTAATATTTATCTCAAGAAAATTTATTCATTCTTCCAACTGGTACATACCTGAAGAGACCAAGTGTAAGACTGGACTTTCCGGCTCCGGTACGACCAACGATACCGATCTTCTCGCCTCCTCGAACATTGAGCGAGATGCCTCGAATGACCAGATCAAGTCCCTCGCGGTACCGGATCTGATAGTCCTTGAACTCGACTTTTCCTTCCACTGGCCATGCCTTGTCCACATGTCCCAGTTGCCACTCAGCCTCTCGTGGAAGCACCGTGTACTCCTCCAATCGCTCAATAGCAACAATGTTCGTCTCCACTTCAGCCGTCATACGCACGAGGAAACTAAGCGTGGCCGATATCTGCAGAGCGTAACTGATCGACAGTCCAACCGTTGCCTGCCCGATGGTATCACGTGCAACCATGGCGAACAGGGCCGCAAAGAACACAACCAGAGCTCCAACCAACTCAAGGCGCACTGCGAGCCAACGGTTGGCAATGATACTCGGGTAGGAAGTGAGCTGATTGTAGTCCACACGCTGTTCCGATTCGTTCATGAATCGATCCTGCTGTCCATAGGCCCGAATAGTGCTCTGACCCGTAATACTCTCCCCAAAGTGAGAATAGATCGGACTACGTGTCACCGATTCCAAACGCTTCAGCTGTCGCGAGGTGGCAATGTAGAACTTCTGGATCAGATAGTAAATCACCAGGAAGGCGGGAACGACTGCCAAGAAGATGGGCGTAGAGATACCGATCACCACAAACACACCGATCACGTTGAAGAACATCAGCAACCAGGCACGGATAGACTGTGGAAGAATGTTGTCCACCACGTCCACATCCTTCGAGAACCGGTTCATTATACGGCCAAGTGGGGTAGTGTCGAAGAATGACATTGGCATTCGCATCGAGCTTTCCAGCAGATTGTTGTGCAGTTCACGAGCCGCCTTAATACATCCCAGTGCCAGCGTTACGGAAGCGATCAACAGTGCGATCGATTGTGCTCCTCCCAGACCACCGTACACACCGAGGTACATATCACGTACCGATGGATCTGTTGCAGCTTCTGGATCTTCAGACCAATCGGTGAGCCAAATGTTGGCGTAGATCGATGCTCCCTGATTGATGACGCTGAAGAAGATTGACCAAAATCCAAGCCACAGCCCAATGCCTTTGAAGTACTTAATGTACACTACGTAACCGACGGCACCTGTTGCCGACTCTTCCTTTTCGATCAGCGTGGCAGAGGACTGTTGCGCGACCGTTTGTTCCACTGCTCGCGGTTTATTGCTATTGCGTGATTCAGCACGGCTTACACGCTTCTTGCGTACACTACCATTGCTGCTGCCCGATCGCTGCGAGCGTGTGGACATTGCGCGCTGTACAATCTTCTTCGCTTCACCATCTTTAAGTGCCTCCTGGATCAGTTTCAACTCATCCTCATCCTCGTCGTCCATCTCCTGAATGTGCTGCGTGAGGAATTCGGCGAAGGCGCCCTTCTGGTCGAGAAGTTCCCTAGAGAAAAGCATGAGCCCTGTTAGATATCACATTTATTTGAACAAATCTATGAGTACTTACTGGTATGATCCACTCTCGGAGACCTCTCCATCCTTCATGACGAATATTTCCTCCACAAAGGGAAGGAACGATATACCGTGCGTTACAAGAAGACGCGATCTACCAACCAGCATTCCCGACGGACCGATCACTTTCTCGAAGATGTGCTTGCCTACGTGAGCATCTACTGCACTCAGCGGATCGTCAAACAGGTACACTTCAGAGTCAGCATACACTGCTCGTGCCAACGCTACACGCTGCTTCTGTCCTCCAGAAAGATTAATACCCTTCTCACCGATCTCCGTCGTATCACCCCCCGGCAGCATCTCCAAATCCGGTCGCAATGCACAACACTCAATCACTTTATCGTACTTGGCCTGATCGAACGGTCGGCCGAACAGGATATTATCACGCAGCGTTGCATTCTGGATCCACGCCTGCTGAGGAACGTACGCGATCGACCCGTCCGTATTGACCGATCCCTTCATCTTTTCCATCTCACCCAACAGAGCCGAAATCAGTGAGCTCTTGCCCGTACCGACACCACCAACCACAGCCGACAGCTTTCCTCTACGCAGCGCCAGATTAATGTTCTTCAGCGTCGGTGCATCATCTCCCCACGAGAACGTTCCATCCTTTACCTCGAGCGCATTTTCACTCTTGTTGTGCGTAACGTTGTTCGGATCGAGCTCCTCGCTGTTCATGAACTTGTCGATACGCTTGATCGATACCCACGCCTGCATAGCGAACGTAATCATCATCGGGAACATCGCCAATGGGAATCGTAGAATGTTGAACAGTGCCAGCGCCACAAATGCCGTCTGAGGATCAAGCACGTTCTCCTCGTCGATCATGACGTACACGGCGAAGGAGGCTAGTGTCACCAGGAACGGTGCCATCGTCCACACGAAGTAAGTACCCGCTCCATAGTAGGCGGCACTCTTCAACACATCCAGCTCCTCGTTACGCACCGTCACTACCGTATCCTGGAAGCTTGGCTCCCAAGCGTAAAGCTTCAGCACCTTAATGCCACCAAGGATTTCGTTCATCTTTTTCACTCGCTCGTCCTTGATCTTCATCTGCTCCACTTGCAGATCACGCATACGCGTTGCGATGAAACCGGTAATTGGGATCATAATCACCATCACACCCAACCCGGCAAACACTGCCGGACCGAGCAGCTCGTACAGCAGATAAATGCACAGTGCAATAATTAAAGGAGCCGACCACAGCACGTGCAGATACGATGTCAACTCAAAGAAGCGCTGTGCATCGACCGCCATCAAGTTGACGATCTCTCCAACCGTTGTGTCCTTCTTGGCGAAGCTAGAAATCCGTAGCGCCTTGCGATAGATCGCACTGATCAGCCCCGTCCGAATGCGGAACCCAACGAGGAAGGTACGGTGGAAGTACTGCCCGTTGAACAGCGCTATCAGCAGCGAGGTTAGGAACAGTCCAAGCGTAATAATCATACCCTTCCAGAACGGGCCATCCAGCGCAATCACGGCCATAATCTCCTGCATCAAGTAGGGCGATGCGAACTGCAGCCCCGAGATGGCAAACTGCAGCATACCGGCGAACCAGAACGGACCACCGTACGCTTTCACCATCGCTGGCAGTACCGAACCATTCGTTGCCGCGTTCGGTTTGTACACCAGGTTCGTTTTTCCGGCCTTCTTATCGGCTGCGATCTGTTTGCGACGTCCCTTCTCCACACTCTCGTACCAGTACTTGTCGAACGGTGGCACTAACGCACGCGACGTGTCTTCCGGGTTGAGATCGTACATGTCATCGTCGGTGAGGGGTTTGCGGAATCCACGCCACGCGTACGAATCGAAGTACAGGTAGAACAGCCGCGAGAAGAAGCTGGACCGTAGCTCGGGGTTTGGGTTCTTCAGCTTAGCCCACTCACTGTACCGCGGTTCCTTGTCGGGGAACAGCTCCAGTAGCAACACGCAGCACACGAACGTGTACTGGATCGTGTAGCTGACGAACTGGAATTCGGCAAAGTCACCCGTGCCAGAGCCGCGCACATCGTGCAGCATCGCTTCCGTGCGCATCTGGATGATGCCGAAGAAGGCCTTCAGGAACCAGAAGATAAACATGGTGCCCGTACTGCGAATACCGTATTTGCGGTAGAAGAAATACAGTGCCATTGCCATAATCTGAAAAGGAACAAAGGAACAAGGCAACATTGATCACAATGATTCAATCCAATCATTCGCTAAACCCTTCCACACTACTTACATAAGCGAGTGCGTTGAAGATTGCCACCAGTATCTGTACATCGAACACCTCCGGCTCGTCCAGGTTCTGGACGACCACGCCGAGGTCAACCCATGACATCACCATCAGCGCGAAGGTGAAGATCATCTTCGTGATGTTGAACCAGTTCCACGGTATGTCTCGATACCGGCTGGTCACGATCCGAAGTACCTCGTACATGGAGAACACGAACAGAAAGAAGCACGGTGTCCATTGTAGGATGACGCGCTGGAAGCAGAAGGTCAGATCCGGATCCTCCTCTCGCCACGTGAGGTCATCGTCCTGTAATTAAGTGTAAAAAAAGAAAAAATAATTTTATGTTATCCCATGATGTAATCTAAACTCTTCAATTTCAAATTGGCTCCAAAGGCTTATCTAATCGTACTGTTTATTGCACGTCAATTAAAATCGGTGTGAAAAATGTCCCAAAACACAACCACTTCCACCCTTCCACGAGGTCTTTGCGCCATTTCATGGCCAACTAGGAACAATATCTGTCGAAAAATAAAAACACGATGGTTGCCCATGCAATTACCAAAGTGCCTCGCTAGCTGCGTCAGCGTAGTAAGCATCGATTTTTTAAGACTCATCGTCCACTAATCCTACTCGGTAGACACGCATTATCGATAACGGACCACAAAGCATGTGGAATGATTCACAGCACAGAACGGGGTGGGCGATATTTTGCGAACTTCCCATTAATGGTAAAATCTTATCACTGACCAACAAAAAAAAAGCTATGTCACACCAAACGGTACAGGTATGTTTTATGGGTGTACCGAATTTCAGAAGTTTATCGAAATATCCAGATTTTTCACATTAAAAGAATCACTGATGTTGCATTCATCGAACTAATAACTTCTGTAATAATTCTAGAGAATGACCACTTACCCAAAAGGGACCACCACAAAACTCTTCGAACGTCATCGGACCGTTACTGGGGCTTGCAGTTGGATCATTCACTTTACACTAAGTTTGATGCACTTCCCCAAAATGCTCTATTCACTCTTGCTTCCAAACGCTCACACTTTTAATACACACGATAACTTCTTTTCATCAAACTATCTTCCACTTTCACAATGTCTCGGCTCCCGTTTAGCTCTCCGAAATTGGTTCCTCACGCTTTCAAGCGTTCTAGTCAACTGATTCAACCTGATCGAGGAACGGGGGTTAAAATATAATTGACACCGTTCGTGTATCGGGCGGCACGATAAGGTATCGATGAGGTTAGTGTAGTGTAGGGGATAGATTTGTGCCAGTGTGCGTGCGGTTATAGAATATTCGAACCATGTGTTGTTTTGTTTGTGGTGTACTTCAAAAACAGGACTTTCAAACGATGATTGAATAGACATACAATAACTCTACTTCAATCGTTGAATAATTTAACAGGTTATTTGCCAAAAATAGCTCATTCTCCTTCACACATTCCGTGTATGCATTCCACACCAATACTACCAACAAACGGTAAAAACTGCTGAGCATTGGATGAGTCGATCCGCCCGATAAGCAGGCATGCGATTTACGACAAATGCGCCCGATAAGATCTTTGATGTGTGGGACCTCTCCTAATCGGGGACATATTAGTGGGGCCTTTGTTGCTTTCTTTGGTGTTTTTCTTGCTAAACGAGGGCTGCAAGTCATGCACCAATCATAACCATATCGGCCCACAAGGGCCACCCGTGTACGATATCCATCGAGGTGGGGGAAATAAGTAACGCTCCAAAAACGCATCACCAAATACGAACCATTATTTTGGTGTACACTTTGCAAGGATGGCATTGAACACCGACACTAGTCTAGTGGTGAATTCTTTGCACCTAGACTTCACCGATGTTGTCTGAAGAGCAATACTAGTTGTGCATAGTTCAATTAACCGTCCGGAGGTCAGTGATAGGTTGGACCTTAATTGAGACACCGTGCTGCGGTCGATCGTTGGCCGAGATTCACACTAGAACGTATCCCAGTTAGGGTAGACATAACATAGTTTACACTTGATCAGGTGACATACAAACGAGCGGTTTGTTGTGTCGGATTGATTGTTTGGAAATTTATGGGACATTTCGTGTGCAAATAGGAACGGCAAGTGGAAGGGATGAAGACATTTCGCAAAAAATGCTGATGGAGAAAATTGCAAAGAAAGACACAACAAATATCACAATCAACGTATTTGGTGATATTTTACCTTTTATTACCATTCTTTTTCCAGTGAAAGCGATATTTCTAGTAATTTCCAAGTGAAAGTAGTCCATTACACACACCAACGACCAAGCAGTTCTATCCCACCGAAGCATCCCCATTGTTGCAACGTGTACCGCAATTGCACCTAACAATTGATAACACCTCAAGATCAACGACGACACCCCCATCGTAGGAAACATCCCATTGGCAATGACTTGTGAAAAACGGGAACCACGGCGACTGACTTGCAAAATTTTGTGCAATTCCATTATACCGACATACGCCGACAACAAGTTCCCGGCATACTTCCTGCACAAAATCATCACTATATTGACGGCATCGGTTGTGCTATACCAATGGTCACGGGCGGCAAGATAAGATAAGTCCGTTGCGCACCCCCATTGATCCGCGCGAATGGTGAAGTTTTGTGTGCGCGTTGTTCGGTTGCACACCCACATGCGCAAGGTACCGCTACGCTTATTGGGGTTTGACACATCTCCACTCCTCCCTTGCGATGGTTATGTCATGGATTGCTGCGATGAAACGCGAATTACCAATTCATCTTGAGTGAATGGCACAAGTCCAACGGTGTGCTCATGGAATGATGGAATTTACGCGTTTGCTTACAGCGGTACACTAACGCTCGATTTGAATTTTGCGTAACGCTTCACGTGTGAAGCGGAAACGTTCGGAGTTAGACACCACTGTAACATTGAACATTGAACTTCTTAGTAAAAATATTCTTGGTTGCAAACTTCTTGGTCGCATAATCCATTTGGCCTTAAAAATGAAAATCGATTCAATCCATATACATATGATGTGAATGTGATAAAATTGAGCACAGAACTTTAATACTATAGATAACCATTTGTTGTGATGGCCAACATTCGCTGCCCATTCTATGCTAGGCAATGTATATTTCACGATATAAGTACATATAAATATAAATGTTCGTTGTTTGATTTGGTTCAACGCTTCCTATTAAGTACAATTT
Organism: Anopheles coluzzii; assembly: GCF_943734685.1. Classification (NCBI taxonomy): domain Eukaryota; kingdom Metazoa; phylum Arthropoda; class Insecta; order Diptera; family Culicidae; genus Anopheles; species Anopheles coluzzii. The sequence goes on along the minus strand of NC_064671.1, from coordinate 10,655,771 downwards.
TGGCAGCAGACCACTGTCTCCTTTCCGTTTTCCAATTTTAAAACAAAATATATGAGAAAACAATACATATCACAAAACAGCTACACCCAAAGATACTCTAATCTCGAAACCCAAGCTCAGCCCGCTCCTCCACCGTATAATCCTGCAGCGGCGCAATCTTACGCACCCGTCCCTCCTGCAACCACAGTACGCGATGACAGTTTCGCAAGGTGTTCAGGTGATGTGCAATCATCAGCACAGTGCGACCGTGAAACTGTTTATCCAACACCTTCAGTATTAGATCTTCCGTCGCTTCATCCAGCGCCGAGGTCGCTTCGTCCAGTATGATGATCGGTTTCTTCCTCAGAAATCCACGCACCAGACACAACAGCTGGCACTGGCCAACGGAAAGGTTCTCGAGCGGTGTCGCCAAGTGGACGTTACCCAGCCCACACTCACGCAAACAACGAATGAGCTCCTCGTCCGTGTGTCCGTTCCGTGGATCGATAAAGTTTTGCACCACGCCCGAAAATAGGCTCGTACTTTGGGGAACAAGCGTTAGCTCACCGCGCAGCTTTTGGAGTGATATGCGCCCCAGCTCAACGTGTGCGATAGAAATATATCCCGTAGTGTGCTTGGGATAGAACCGGAACAGTGTCCCAATGAAGCTGGATTTCCCTGATCCGGTACGACCTACAATGCCCAGCTTTTCCCCAGTCGCTATCGTAAGCGTTACATTGTGCAGAACCGTCGATCCGTCAGCGTGCGTTAGCGAAAAGTCCCGATAGATGATTGGTCCGAGGACGGGGTGCTTGTCCATTCCGCTCGTTGGATAATCTACGCCCATTTCATCGTTTGTTTCGCGCTGCAGGTCCAAATATTGTGCGACTCGCTCGAATGAGATTATGTTTTCCTCCAGCGCACCTAACGCTAGCAGCAGTGAGTTCAGCGAAGGAATCAACCGCAACACATAGCTTACAATGATGCCCACAAACGCAAACCCAACCATCGATTGATTGCTGACGGTGAGCAGAGCGACGTAGTAAATCACAATCGCTCCGATAAACTCCAACCGTATACCGATCCACCTGTTTGCGAACCGGTTGTGGTAAATGTAGTTCTGGTGCGTGTCCACCCTCTCAAAGAACTGGCGCAACAAGCGATCCTCCGCCTCGTACGCTTTGATCGTGTCAATGCCCTGGATCGTTTCATTGTACTGCAGAATGATCGGTGAGCGTGAGCTTGCCTCGAAGCGCTTCAACGTTCGCGCTACCTGTAGATGGTAGCTTAGCAACCGCTTCAGACCGCACACTAACATGAGGGCCGCTGTGAACGCGAGCACAAAGAGCAGCAGCTTGCTGTGCAGCTTGTACACGAACAGCATCAGCGTGCCGAGCACACTGAAGGAGGCGCTCAGCACCGAACGAACGCTCGTGATGATCGTTTTATCGACCACTTTCAGATCGTTCGAGAAGCGATTCACGATCACGCCGGAATCATTAAGATCGAAAAACTCCATCGGTTGACGGAGGATGGTGGCCAGCATTTGGGAGTGGACGCGTTTCGATAGGCTTAAACCAGCCCAGTGAATGATTGCTGTTTTGAGGAATATTAGCAGTACCCAGACACACAAAATCCATGTAGTGTGGAGCAGGGCTCCACTCGTCTGTTTGTCACTCGCAGCACACTGAGCAAGCAGTGTGATGATGACGATATCGAGCGCTGTAACCGCAGACTCGAAACATAACGCTCCGACACAGTAACGCCGCTTGAGCATCCGTGCGAAGGTAACGTAAAGCCCGAGCGAAACATTACCCTCTCCGTGGTCAGTGCCTTTTGGTTGAGCTTTTCTGGCGCGTTTTTTGTTCTGCTGGTCTGCTTTTGGGACTTTCTCTTCCTGCTCTGGTTCGTCTTCTGCTCCGTTGAGTTGACCAAGCAGCTCCACACTTACTTCGGCTGGCTTTAGTACCTTTTCAATCGTACCACCAGCCATAACCAGCACTTTATCAGCAATCGAGAGATGTTCCGGATCGTGCGATATAAACACACACGTGCATCCTGCAAGCAATCCGTGCTGACGATGGAACACACCCTCAAACACCTTGCGGGCTACATTCGGATCGAGCGAACGTAGTGGATCATCGAGCAGATACACGTCCGCGTGTCGGTAAACGGCACGTGCCAGCGAGACTCGTCGTGCCTGACCACCGGACAGCGAATGCCCTCCTTCACTCACAACACGCTCGTCGTAATCTGGGAATGTCTTCAGATCCTCCTCCAGACAGCAAGCACGAAGTACCTCCTCATAGCGGGACTTTTCATACTCCTGCCCAAACAGGATGTTGCTCCGTATGGTCCCACTGTGTATCCATGGTGTCTGAGGACAGTAAGCGACACGATTCCACGCGATCGCACTGGTGCCTCCCGTCCGTTGTAGTCTTCCAATCATCGCACGCAGCAGAGAGGTTTTCCCAGAACCGTGAGTTCCACTAACTCCGGTAAAGGTACCCTCCCGCAGCGTTAAGTTAATACCCCGTAGGATTGTATTCTTTTCCGTGGAGAACTTTGCACGCTCTATCCTCAGTACTTCAGCTCTTGACGTGTCCGCAATCGAGTCTTCCAGCTGATCGACGAACGTGTGCACCACTTCCTGCATCTTCTCAAAGCTCCCTCTACCAGCTCCACCAGTTGAACTGCCATTTTGTGGCATCTTTCCACTCGATTTCGTCTGTTTGCCACTGCACACTACCTCGTTGATGACCTGTAGCTTCACATTGATCATGCCCCAGTTGGCCATCAGGTTCGGCAGCTCCGACAGCGGGTAGCGCGTCAGACCGAACAGAGCGATTGCCACAAACATCGACTGTACGGTCAGCAAAGCGCCACTACCCACCACGTACATGAACAGAAACGTACCGCAAGCCACGATCATCGGGGTGGCAATGCTTAGCAGATACTTTAGCGCATCGTACAAGATGTAGGTGCACATATGGCTCAACTCTGCCCGTCGATGCTCGCCAATACGCTGCTCAAAAAATGGCTCCATCAAATCCGACTTGATCTGCTGCATCTGCTCGATCGAAGCGGTTGTGAGTCGAACGCGATCGTTACTGTGTGCCGTGATGTGTTTCTCCTGTGCTGCGATCTTTTTCGCTAACTTACGGGTGATTGCGATCACGGCTACTATTATCGCGAGGCCTACGGTTCCGATTGGTCCGAGGACGCCTACCCACAGCGCCACGAAGGTTATGAGGATGATCAACGGTGCCGACCACATCATGTGTAGATTTTGGATGAAGGGAACGAACAGTGCCGTATCACTGGTTAGTGTATCGCTGGACGCGTTGGAGGTGATGCCGTCGTGCAGGATGCTCCGATAGATCGCTCCCATCAGGATGGAGCGAATGCGCAGACCGATGTCTTGGGTGGTGTGCTGGTAGTGCGTGTTGAGGATAGCGATAATCGTCGATGCATCAAACAGTGCCGTAACGATCCACTTCTGGTACATCCGGGGCTGGTTCTCCTCGAGTAGTAATCTATATACCGTGGAGAGAGTGTAAAAACAAAGTCACATTAATTATATGACTCATCGAGTGCACCGGTTCATTGGGGCAAAGCTGCGCTCAGAGGGGTAATAAAAATTGCCTACACACATATCTCTCCTCTCGAGCCCGAGCTGGTCCAATCGTTCATTGATAAAAATAAACTGCATCGAGTGGTACGCACGCCTCAAGTACCGGAGAACTACATCAACACTTACCTCAGCAGGTAAGGGCAGAGAAAGAACAATGAAATCAGCACGAATCGATTCAATCCGGCCAGTATGATCTCACCGCGGAAAGGGCTCAATAGCTTCCCAATGGTAAACCGACACCGCTCACTCTCCATCCGTCCACTGCCATCGTCCACGACGGTATAGCCACGCCGTGCATTTGCTTTCTCGTACAGCTCAAGCAGCTGCTCACATCTCCGATCTTCCGGCAGCGTTCCCTGGAAGAGTGTACCCTGGTAGAAGGCCACACTTCCACGATGTGCTTCCCGGTACGTGCTGTCCATCCAGGAGAAAAAGAGCCCACGGATGAAGTTGGGTTTGCGGGGAGTGTTGGAACCGGTGCTGGAATCATGCCCTCCTCCGCTGTACGATCGAATCCCGCACGCACAGAGCCAAGCGAACGCTAGCATGAGATGCATAAAATCGTACCACTCTGTGCGGTCGAACGCAACGTCCATCGAGAGGGCAAGCGTTCGCAGCGTCCAGAAGGTAAACAGATAGATGTGATCCACAATGCGTCGGATGGAGTAAATCTGTAGAAAGAGAATGCCCACCTGAAGCGGGGAGAAGCGGCTGTGAGATAGGCAACCAGTGGAAGCTGTTATCATCAGCTCGCATGCGTCGTCCGTCCGAGACCTGATAAGACCCGAATCTGTGTTACCTGCCGCCTGCTCCAACAGTCCACTCGGAATTATGGTACAATCATGCAACAATGTACAGGTCTACAAGGTCTTTTCCCCTAATCCACACGCTTACCAAGGAGATGGCCTCTATTCCATCCCGCCAGACGGCAACAGAGTCATCCACAAGTCGGAAGGCGGCCACCACCACACCCGCCAGCGTGACGAGCACTAAGAACGCGGAGAAAATGCTATGCACCGTGCGTCTAGATGTTTGCACCGGCACATCCTGCTTCACGTACGACAGCTCGGACAGAAAGAACAAACACACCAGCAGATACTGAAACCCGTACACAACGAGATGGTCCACCTGTGCGCGGAGATGAAAGATGAATCCTTTAAAGTGAGAAACACGGCCGTCTGAGAAGCACACGACGGAGAAAATGCTCTCACCAAGGGTAACGAGACTGGTTCCACCATCGAGACGGCTCAGACCGTGTGCGTCATACAGCAAGCAACCACCAAACGAATGCACTTTTGCCTACACTTTCCCTACGGCCTACTACGGTCCGATCCGGTGGTCCGGCCGGGTGTGTTGTGTGTTTTGTAATCGACGGTCGGACAGCTACTGAACTTTGCGTGTCGCGTACCTTTGTAAAAGATACGTGCGCACGAGCGCGCGCAAGCGTGAGCCAGAGAGACCGCGACTGTGAGCGATGTAATGAAATTAAGATAAAAACAAAGCCAAGACAAGAGAAAACTGAATGAAACCGCTCACCCAACACCTCGCCGTGTGTGTATTGGTGTGAAGGGGAAGCGGCGGGAGATAAGGGCTATTTTTGTAATGAATTTTCCTACGCGCTCCTCTTCGCTGCGCACTGAATGAACGACAGAGTGTGCACCGCAGATCGGTGAGCGCGCAACTCGTAACGGTCGATGTCGCGCACGGTTTAATTTTCTCAAACTTCTCCACCGCACCCCGAAAACACCATCTGTGCACAACGATCGTCAAATAAATTAAATATTTATTACAATATTCACTCCTCCTCTGCCCTCTGGCGTACCCGTGCACCGTGCGTGGAGTTTGTGACGGAGGGTTTTAACGATTGCCCTTTTCCCTATCTATGCATATCAATCTGCGAGTTTTTTTTTCTTTCACCCATCCTAAAATTCAACAGCTTTCCTTTCTGCACCTTCACAACACGAACCAACAAACACAGCTCCCACTGCCCTTCGTCAACAAACCGATCGGTCAACTGTCAATTTGAATCGTCTGCGCTTATCTACATACGCTCCTCGCCACCGTGAGCACCAATCCCGTCGTTTTATAGGTGTTTTTGTGGTTTTGTTTCTTCTATTTTGTTTGATTAAACATTTCTATCGATGGCATTTGTTGTTTTGTTGTTTTTTTTTATTCGGTTCGGCTAGTAATTTATAGTTTTTTGTTTCCTTTCTTTGCACTACTAAATCTGTCGTGTTTAGCTACTAGTTTGCTTTTAGCACGACGACTACCCTCTTTTATAATTTTATCTTTTATTCGTTTCAAACCACCTTTTATCTTTCTCTCCCTTTCTCTCTCTATAGTTCTCTCACTACGTATAGTTATACTTGTCTTAGTGTCTACGCGAACATGGTTTTCTCGCTCCCAATTACAACTAATAAATTGTTTAATGTTTCTTACTAGTTTTTTTACGTTTTGATCGAAGTTTCCATCTACATCTGCTCTAATGATCGCGATCCCAATTCAATGCTTTGTTTTGTTGTTTTTGTTACTGTCTAATCGTCCTTGCAAGCGAGAAGACGTACATTATCATTATAGTGGTTCCGTGGTTTGTTCTGTTTCTCTTTTTGTTTACGTGATACACATACACATCATGTTTACATGTTACATATTATAAGGCCTCCTTTTTACTTCTTGTGTTAAGTTTTCCTATTTCAATTACTCGGATGTCTGATGTGTGTTAGCGTTCAAACACTGTTGCCGATCCTCGATTTGCGTGTCCCTGTCACTCCTTATACACTCCTTCCCCCACCCCTCGGTACCTTACTAATCAACTGGTTTTTACTGTTTATGCTGATAAGTAATCTATCTGGTTAACTCACTTTATTGGATATTCGGACCGGTTTGTAGTATGTCTTTCTTATCGTGCCTAAGGTGTATCGTGTGTAGTTTAAGGTGTGCGCGGTTGCATCGACACCGTCCCTTACAGACTATCGGATTAAAAGAGAATGACCCCCCCCCCCCCCCCCTGTCTCAAGGGGTGCGTCATATGAGTCTCCGTTGTTGGGTAACAACACGTCCAACGGTATGGGGAAAGCAGCGGTACTTACAGCTACACTAGCCGCTGTCCTCTCTTGGTTGTTCCTGTACGAGTTCCAATAGCTTAACAAATGATAGTTTAACAGCTACTCCTCCCAGCGGCACCACGGGATTTTGGTGTGCTCGCAGCACCGAGCACCTCCTCAAAGAGACCTGGTCCCTTTTTGTATTGTATTGGTATCGTTATACACCTATATATGCCTTACAGCTACCACCAACATTCAACACTGCACTGTTGCACTCCATTTCCCGCTCCCGATCGTGTCCATGATCTCAGCATCGTCGCCCAAAGGTTGACCGTGTGTGGCATATAGCACGACAGCACGGCAACCGTCCGATGATGGGATCATTCAGTCAGGATCGGGCTCTGTTACGACCCGTTACGATTCCTTTTTAGGCCCTAAAACTCCCTATCTCTCTCGCTCGAACAGAAGGAATTTTCTTACAACCATCACACGAAACGCGTTGCTCCAGCCATCTGCAGAGTAGTTGCCGAGATGTCCCTCAAACTCGTCTTGCGTCTTTAACCATTTCGCCTTGCTTCTTCGCCGCCACGTTTAGAATTGATGCTTTTGACTAGTTTACACACTCATTGTTCCGTTAGCATGCGCTCAACGCCTTGAGCGCCGACCAACCATATTTACATACAAATAGTCGCACCCCTTTGCCGTACCGTCTCCCCTATAACCAGCCCTGGGAGTGTAAATGCCCCCGTAGTGGCGTTACGCCCGGAATCTTCGGCACCGAGCGTAGCGTGGACGTGGCCGACGATTGACCAGCGCTGACCGGTCCGCCGGACGTGTCACACGCTCCACCTGCCCCTACTGAAGCGCCTCCACCACCACCACCACCATCACTGCTATCACGATGCTCCTGCAAGCGTAGCAACGGTTCGTTGGAGCTGTTCCTGCCGCGGATGATCTTCTGGTGCTTGTGCACGGCCAGCTGATGGCCGGCACCGCCTGCCGCCGGCTGCTGATCGACGCTCTCCTCCGTGGTGGAAGGTGTTAACGGTGCCGCACCTTCGAGCTGCTGCTCGATCGAGTGCTGCTGGCTTTGCGTTGCCTCGTGCCGGGCCGGCCGTACGCTGCCGGTCGCTTCCGGTTCGTCGCTTGCGCCGCGCGTCGGTACGCTGGAAGCACGTTTCAGTACCTGCGGAGTTGAATGAAGAGCGTGTGAGTGACTGTCAACCGAAGAGATATTGCTCATTGCACTGTAGAGCTTGATTCGTTTGAATGGATTGTCGTAATGTGGTACGTGCTGTAATGCAACCGCGAATGACACACCCCGCCCAGATGCGTCACATCACTGTGGTAATGGCAATGAAAGTTACTCAATTGGAATGCCACCCTGTGTTAGGTACGTGCCACTGGCAGCAAACAAAATATAATATCTAAAGCTCCCTACACCAATGTCCCGCTACTCAGCTAGCTGCAAAGTCCCAACGTACCTTACTGCTTGTATTACCCGTCGTGGTGATCGCGTTCGTTACCGAGGGCAGCTCGCACGGTGGCTCCAGCACCGGGCTGGAGTTGCGGCTGTTGGAGAACTTTTTCCGCTTGCGCTTCAGTGCTGCCAGCGCACCGAAATGCAAGTGATAGTGGTGCGCGTGCTCCTTCCCGTCCCGCCCGTTCTTGCCGTTCGCCGTGGCCGTCCCGCTGCCGCTGTGCTGCTGCGTACGATCACTTCCACCGTGCTGCCGGCGATCCTGGTGCCCCCGGTCCGTCCGGCTGCGCTGATTGTGATGCTTGTGTGGATCCGGACACTGCTCGACGTCGGGCCGATCCAGGCTCGGGTTCGAATCGGACGGTGACTCCGTGATGGCTTCATCCGACGCCGGGCTATTGCTGTGGCTGGCCGATTCGCCCCGACCCGGACCGTGGTTGCACACCGAGTCTTCCGATCGGGAGCGCCCGATAAACTTCGACACGCTGCCATGTTTGGCCGCTTCAATAAGCGTTCCTGCGGAAAGGGAAAGCATCGTTAAATGGTGCCTTTTTTGAGGTTTTTGATGAATTTCAACGTACCCCATCGCTTCTTGTGCGATCCTGGACGACTTTTGGAGTTAAACTTCGGTGCCAGCTTTGCCAGCCGATGGATCGGGTTGTTGTTCTCCCCGAACGAGCTCTGCGACTGCGACGAATACTGATGCATCGGATTCACCTGGTGCAGTGCCTTCTTCGGTGTCAACCCCGGGCCAAACACGCCCGCAAACAGCTCGTGCGGCGAATGGTCCGGCAGCTGCGCAATAAACTCCGACACGGGCGTCAAATGCTGACCGGCGTCCGGTGCCGGCGGTGGCGCTATATTGAAGCCCTTCATCAACCGTCGCTCCTTCTGGCGGTTCTTCTTGCCACCGACACCGCTACCCTGGCCCGTCGCGATGGCCGTGTTCATCCCACTGTTCTTCAGTATCTCGACCAGCTCGCACCGGAACGCCGATATGTCCTGCTTGATCTCGTTCACGTCGTCCTCGGTGACGCCCTGCGATTCGGCCTTCCGCTGCTCGACCGTCACGTACCGGCGCACCAGGTTGCGCATGATGCTCTGGTACCGGAAGTCCCGTTCGCTCGCCTGCTTTACCTTCCGCTGAAACGAATTGCAAATCGAAACCACCAGAGCAAATAGCCGCAAAAAGAGAGAGGAAAAGAGAGAACGGGAAAGAGAGAGGGCAAACAAGAGCGGGAAAAAAAAATTGCAAACCACACACACACACACACACGCCATATGTCCAAACATACAAATGAAACCACACACACACGCACACAATAACCCAAACCCGAGCAAAGAAAGCGTAGAAGATAGAGCGGTAGAGCATTAAAAAACCCAGGGCAAAATGGTAGGAAAAGAAGGGGAAAAAGAAATGGTAAAACCACGCATTAACAAAACTGGATGTGCGCCATCTAGTGGGGTGGGACGTGAAGCAAGCCAATCTAGTTGCCGATGTTGGGTTTTGTGGTGCCATTTTTGTCGTTTTTAAGGTGCGAAACAATTCCGTACACAAACCATCGCGCGGGGAAAGTTGTGCCTCGTGCGCTAACTGCACTTACTCGAATCGTTTTCATGTGCTCCTTCTTGACCGCCTTTGAGTGGCCGCAGAACTTTCGCTTCACCCACTGGAAGATGTAGAACAGGGATTTCGGCGTCGGGATGATGTTGAACGGTGGTGGACACGTACCGCCCTCCTCGAAGTAGCTGATCCACAGCTTCGAGCGGGCAAACTTCCACTCCACGTCAGCCCGTTCCTGAGGAGTTGAAGACACATTTACTTGAAGTAAGTACCAAAGATGTCACGTCATTTTCATCCTACCGATATCAATTGATATGAGTGATTCATCATGGCGATCAGTAGGTTCAGCAGCACCACAATATTGATCACCGAGTAGGTGCCGAACATCAGCATGCCCCAGAAACGGGTAAAGATTTTGATCCCATCCAGCTCGAAGTTTTCCAGATCCACCAGACCAAACACCGCCCAGAACAGTGTCTGTATCGTTTCGAAAAGGCTGTGTGAAGTGCAACGATACATCATTTAGTTAGTGTCTCTTTAATGTCCAAGGAACTCCCCTTCAGCACATACTTAGCAAACCGGCGCCACACGATACAGGCATTCGGATCCGTCGCGGTAATGTTGAGCCCCGAAAAGCTGGACACATCCGGGCATCGTTTCTTCTCCAGATCCGCATAATACCTGTAATGAAATGCAAACACCCAGAATATACCATTGCGAAAAGCGAACACCAACTTCAGCCAGTGTTGTCTTACCAAAGTAGCTGATTGAGACCGCTGCTGAACGCAAACAGCACCAGCACGTACAGGAAGAAGAACTTCATGATGTCCATCACCATGCGGGAGAGCGATACCTGCAGCGGTCCCAGGTGCGGATTGACCGAGAAAATGTACACCAGCTTGAGCGAGCTGAAGATGTTGGCCGCCGAGAACAGACCCTCCGATATCAGCATCGGGTCCCAGGTGTCCCACTTTTCGCGCGGCAGGTCCGCCGCAAACTTGTTGTACGTCATCTCTTTCTGGACCTGCGAAGATTGCAGTAGAACGTTACGGTTTGTTGAAACTTTTTGGCTATTGCAATTGCAAACAAGGTTGTAGCACCACGCGCACGGACACATCATAAACTTTAGTTAGCAACTGCTACCGAACCCCCATTTTACGGTTGCTAGGATGCATGATGCGTGCTAGAGAGAGAGAGACAGTTGCATTGCTCGGGGACATAAACAAACAAGTTGGCGCGATTATTATACACAGATGGCTAACGAACGAAACTTTCCAATTGGAACACCATGGCAACTAGCAGCCAGTTCGATGAACCGCGTGGAACTTGTGTAGACCTTCCCGGGGAATAGTGGTACAGCAAATACTTCAACCTCCCCGGAGCACCAAGTGTGGTTTGCTGATCATTTCGGTTGAGTAGTTGAGTGGCAAACAGTTTGCGCAAAATCCAATTAACTTCCAGGCAGCCGAATTCCGGTGAAACAGAATTCCAGTCTATCCCGTCTGGTGAAGCCGGTGCAAGCAAGGAGGAAGAAGTGTGACATTTCGCAACAACCGGGAAAGTTTGCTACCGGTGTTGCACCGGTGGTGGTGGTGGTGCCTAATTACAAATGTTGCTGCTACCATTTTCACATAGATGGAAACTTACCTCAAAGTAGGACACCACTCGAAGGGCCACCGTCGCCACGTACAGCGAGTTGGTCACAAAGTCTATCACATTCCACATATCGTTCACGTACTCCTGCAAGCCCACGTCCCACAGCTGCTTCACCTCGCTCCAGATAAGTCCTGTTGGGGGAGAAAAATCGCCAATAAAGTCATAGGTAAGCCCTTCTCTGCTTGAAGAATGCATGGGAATAAGAATCGCCACGTGTAATAAGTGGCCACTTTTCCCTCTGATGTGAAAGGTAATTCAGTTTCGATTCCATACCCTTTCCTAACGACTGATCGAAGTTTTAATTAGATTTTTCATTTTTAATTCCCCGCTGCAACTTACCGCTGACCCAGGCCAATATGAGCCACTCGATCAGGGTCGGGCTTGCACCGCGCTTGGTAGGCACTTCGTCATGCTGCTGGCTCACGTCCGGCTCACCCCACACGCCGCCCATTACCGTCTCGATGCGCTGGGACGCCAGCATAAGAAGAACTGACACGGTGGACGGAGAAGGAGAGGAAGACAAATTAAAGCGCTTATCTGCTGGACAACATCTTCCCCCGAGCTCGATGGAACACTTACACAAAAACGTGAAGTACGACGCACTGTGGCAGATGAACTTGATGAACGGTTTGCGCATCGTTTGGCCGAGCGACGAGTGTGGCGCGATGATGTACGAGAAGGAAAACAGCGGAAACATGATGCCTGCAGAAAACGGGAGAACGAACAGGAAAGGTAAGTGTGTCCGTACACCGAACACCGGATGGGAATGATTTCCGATTAATTTGACGCTGCACGGTTCGTTGCTTGTGCACCATATTTCCACCCAATTCCAATCGGGTGGAGGGAGCGCTGCTTAACGAGGGGGGGCCACCGGTTGATTTGATTCCATTTTGCCATTAAAGGAGGTGTGTATTGGGGTGTGGGAATTTGGTTCCTAATGAGTCAATTACTTTATTATTCGTGGAATCGCCGCAACCCACCAGGGGGGAGTTAACCATTTCTTGGCGAATGTGTGTAGTGAGAACACGAGGCAAGAAGCTGAGTTCTAAGAATAATTAACAAGGAACGTTGGTCACGGTGAGCCACACAGACACACCCACACCGCGGCACTCCTTTTTGCTGTTTTAGGTGTTAGCTTAATTTCCCAAAATCTTCCACCCACCCCATACTAAAGGAACGTTTTAGCACTAAACTTACCTATTCGTACAATTTCCAGCGCTTGCAGGGCCATGTTTTTCCTCCGGAAGCCCGGCAATCCTTCGTACCAGATGCTGGCCAGCAGCTGCTGCACGTTCGGATGGGAAACGAACTGGAAAACGGTGGAAACGAACACACCGGAAACGGACACATATTTTGGGGTTAAAATTTTGACGACAACTTTGGCTGAGAGTGTGTGTGTTTTGCGTTGCTGGTCGTGTTCGAATCAATTTCCCACAAACAAAAAACAAACAATGCACAATCTGCTTCACAATCAGCCATACACACACACACACACAACGTGTCGCATGAAATGGAGCTTGGTTTGGTTTTGAATTTTAATTTTTCCAAAACAACAGCCACTATCAGGCGTTCGCTTCTGTGAGCCAGCAGCAAAATGAAATTTTGAAAGCTTAGAAAAGCGTTTGCCAGCGTTTCCCCCACCGCTTGATGCAGCTCTACACATGCCTGGATGGTGGACATGGTGGAATGCATGCACGAGGAATGTGGCATGGCACAATGGGGTGGGTTTTCGAGATTTACGAAGGTTTTACGTAAATCTGGTCCCTGTCGTTTGAATATGCGGCGTCGTTAGTGTGAGCGTGGGCCATGTACGATGACACAGCATAACATTGTACCCAGCGAAAGGAAAAAAAAACCCGGCCAGAAGAAGAAAGTATGGCATTTAACGTGCTCTACATCTATGGTACAGGGTTCGGTATGTTTCATGTGTTTTTATTATTTTGGCAAAAGATGTCCTTTTTAAGCTCATGTGGGACGTACACAATTTTAACAAGGTTTGGCCGATGTTCAGCGAAGGTTAGGTACAATGTGCGTTCGGTTTTTCTTATATGAATTTCTTTGATGTTGTAGCATTGAAAGTTCACAAGCAAGGTGAAAACATGGCCAATTGGATCGAATACACAGGCTCCAATTGGAAGAATGATACAAGCCTTGAGGTCATATATAAATCATGAAGCTACGTACTTGTCAAACATCACATACAAGATAAAAATTCATTGCTGTTCCAATCTTGTTGAATCTATTTACTCGGTAAACGAGCAATTGAAAGGCTATTAAATAATGCGTAGCCGATTTTCTCGAGCTCAACATTGTAAGGTCCAATCCCATTGCCAATTCGTAAAATCCCATTTCAAACCTGTCAATTGTGTGTCGCACAAAGGTATAGGCTCCTGGCGACACATCAATAATGTTGAAATGAAATTTTACGAACTTCAGCTTGTGATGTTGCGCTGGCTGCAAAGAAACCCTGAATGGCAAAGTGAGGTCAAAGCTTCAAACATAAGCTGGGTTCAATATAAATGAAATCGATCCCGCTATCAGTGCTTTTATTGAAATCGGATTATTTTGGTTTAAAATCGCTCTAAAGTCTACTTCAGTTTGTTAATATTTTTTTTAACCACAATAAAACCACTCGAAGCCATCGAACGACAGTCCCCGAAATGAGAACGTGTTCAAATCAAATATTGAAAATTGTACCAATTGATGATCCTCTTAACACATCTCCACACCACTCACCAACCATTGGACTCTACCCGTAATACACCACAAACAATTACACCCGCACAATGTGGTCCAGTTGCTGCAACTGCAACATTGTCACAACCAGCACCGGCCTCACACCGAACACCATTTTATGCAAATACCGCTGTCGTTGTGTTAACACGAACCCTTGCTCCATTCCCAAGTTTTCCTTGCCAATTAGCAAAACTGTCAAACCGCAACCAAAACGCTACCTTGCACCACCCCCGCAACACCCTCCCAAACCACCAAACATGTACTGCAAATGCTAATTAGCGGCTATGAATATTTAACTGCCGGGAGAGTTTTCCACCAACCAAAAGTCCATTCGCGAGTGAGCACTAAATATAGTAGTGCGGCAGGGAAGTAGCCTGCTCCAACCGCGTACCTTCTTCTGGCGTAACTTGACGGCAAGCTTCAACCGGTTCAGATGCATACGATCGCCATGCTCGAAGGCCGGTCCGGTGGGGTCATGGTTGAGCAGTACCTCCAGCTCGTGCGACGATCGGGTGTGATCGAGCAGGGCCGTCGCAAAGTCCTGACACTGTCGGCGAAGTTCCTGGTACTCGTTCTACGGCCGGGAAGGAAATGGGAGCATACAAAGTAGGCGTTGAAAATGTTGACTGACATACCCCTCCCCACCCCCCCCCGCCAACTGCATGGTGTACCTTGAACTCGTGCTCCAGAAAGCTCAGCCTCCTTAGCTCCCAGCTCAGCTCGAACGCGGTCAGGATGGGATCTTTGGACGAGAGCGCAACCAGGGAAGGGCTCGCCAGCGCACGGTACGCGTTGATGCGTGACCGCGAGTGGCGCAGCGAGTCCTCCATCCGGGAGGTAACGCAATCATCGCAGCCGCATCTGGAAAAGCGGGAATACGAAGAGGAGCATTGGGCGATTCAGTTCGTGGGTTTTGCTTAATTGTTCAGACGTTTCTTTCTTACCGTACGTCATGCGGCATGGGCAGTGTGGCGCCACGGTCGAGCAGAATTTTAATTATCTCATAATTATCACGGTGAGCGGCCAGTATTAGAGGCGTTATGTCCGGGGTAAAGGTTGCCGTATCCGGTGGCAGTGCTTCCCAGCTCTGCAGCAAATAGGAAAAAATAGAAATTTCCTCAACGTTGCCGTGATGCGCTCCTAAAAGCATTGTAGCTCACTGAGAGCGCACTACTTACATGAGGATCCCCGCTCTTGTGACAGCTGTCCTCGTGGTCTA
The DNA here is from genome assembly GCF_943734685.1 of Anopheles coluzzii. NCBI lineage: Eukaryota > Metazoa > Arthropoda > Insecta > Diptera > Culicidae > Anopheles > Anopheles coluzzii. The sequence goes on along the minus strand of NC_064671.1, from coordinate 10,640,459 downwards.
GCAGCACCTCGACCGCCTCGACAAACTCCTCCGATATCGCGTGCAGCAGCGCATCCTTCGTGTCCACCCGGTGATTGATGAGCAGCTCGACCATCTCGAGATTTTCGTTATCGATCGCCATCAGCAGGGCGGACCGGCCCAGCGGATCGACACAGTTGATGTTGATGTGCGATTCCGCTTCCGCCTTCTCTAGGATCCTGAGAAAGAGAGAGAGAGAGAAAAACACACACAGAAATGTACACCACCGTGTTTACATGGACAAGATTGATCTGCCGATTTCGAGCATTTATCGATTAACGACATTGGAGGGAGGGAATCTTACCTTCGCGTGGTGGCGACATCACCCCGCTCCACTGCCAGCAAGTACTTCTTCTCCTCCAGCGACAGGGCGGCAATCTCCTGATGCGGTCGGACCACATTCTCCTCCTCCATCATGCCGTGTATGCTGTGTCTCTGTGAGCCGTGGTTAAACAGGAAACAGAACAACGTTAATACGCATCCGGCTGATGCTACTGTGTCGGTTGGACACGATTGTCACGAAATGGTCAAATGGGACTGGACTGTTGAGAGCCAACGCTACACACCGAAGCTACTACCGACATGGTAAACAGGGACAGAGACATGAATGTTTTAAAATAGACAAATGTTGAACAAACGACGACTCTATCGACGAATTCTGCACCAAACGAACAAACAGATTGTCTAAAACTGCACACACACTCAAAAAACGCTCTCCAAAGGAGCTCGTAAAATGATTTCCTTGGAAGATTGTTGAAGACACAATCAAGCACGCAACACTCCCTTCAAACCGTCTCCAGTGTGAATGTCACAAAAAAACAAGAAAAGATATCAGCAAAACAAATCCTCCTGAAAGCCTTCACAGGCTCACAGCTCGCTGCTCGCTGAGTGCAATCGTTTAAATGGTCATAAAAACGCGACGAAATGGAAAGCATTTTCCCTGACAAACACTTCTCACTCGTTCCACACACACACACACTGGTGAACTTTTGTTTCTGTTTGTCTTTTACGATACGGTATTGATCGCTGTCACTGTGCGCAAAAAAAACAGCTTCCACAGGAATTATGACGCATTCGTTTGTTCGAAATGATGTTTTTTGCGCTCACTTTGCGCCACTTTGCTCACGCGAAATTTCATTATCGTTTTAACACCCCTTTTTTGTGTGGCTCAGTTGTTGTCACATTGGTTTGTTCGGTTTTAATATTTACTTTCACAAACAATTTCGTTTAATTGATTCGTTGCGGACAGACTCAAGCGTAGATGGGGAGGAAACACGGAGGATTGGCCAATAAATCGTGTCTGTCAATTGCTGGAAAAACAGTTTGTTAAAAAATGAGGAGATTTATATCAGTTCGATGGCTGTAAACACTGAAAAGTGGTGCAGTTTAACCTTTTTTTTTACAAGGGAAACATCGGATTTAAGGTAATATATTGTGGTTGCTCAAAAGAATAGAAATACTAATCCGACGTTTAGCAAAGCTTCTGGTCGGTATTTTTCCCACAAAAAGACAATCTCCCCCGCCCAGATGGTCCAGACAGATTCTAATACCCTATCATGCAATCATAACACGAGCACATGCTTCACCTCTTCACCCACCGATAAGCTCCAATTGAGATAAATGGACCCTGCTTGCAGCCATGCATTCTTGAGCTGTGTAAATTTCTATGGACATTTTCCTTTGCAAAGATTTTCCCTCCATTTTTTTGTGTGCGCCATTTCATTCCGGTGCCGCTCGGGGTTGCCCATCTTCATTAGTAATGCTAGTGGCCGTGCAGTGCTGTGCACCGGATCTGGCCACCGCCCACCGGCAGCAATGGATGTTTGCAATGATCCAACTATAATGATGTGTACCGTACCGATGATGGTGCGAAAGAGAGAGACAAATAGCAGAAGCGAATAAGAAACTAGGGGATTTTGCAACCGGAATTATGAACCATGGACCACGGGAACACGACCAGCTGTGTGCGCCATCACAAGCGCGTTGCGGCATTGTGTTCTTTGGGTGCATTGTCGAGTCCCATCGTGTCCCCTTCACTACAGCAGCTTACAAACGATGCGTTAAGCGGGACCTGGAACGCGGTGGAATAGCAGCCAATGTCAGCTCTCCTCAGGATAAGAGATGCCAGCTCCGTGCCGTGGCATCCGTAAGCCGGTACCCGGTACCACGTACCCGGGACACCTGAATGCATTATAAATGAAGGGATAGTGACAGTTTCTGCTCTCTACGCCATCGTTGCGGATTTGTCGACGGTAAACTTTCGAGCGCGCAGGAATGTCGTGGGAGAAAATTTGACTTCCAGGCGAGGGTTAAGTTGGGTTTTTTGTTCTACTAACCCTGTACACAAAAGGGGCTAATGGTGTTGCCGAACCCTGCATCCTTATTGCACAGCTGACCTGATGTTGTTTACACAACCTTTTAACGTGTTTTTTTTCTGCATCAACCCCATCATTACTGCAAAAAGGGGAACTTTGCCCCGTCAATATTTACCACCCCTGTCTGCTTCCTTCCCACTATTTACAGGGCTTACCTTAACTCGTTTATCTGCAAATTTCTCCGCCGACGGCGTCATGTACTGTGGCAGCGGTATGTCTACCTTCGTGTCTCTACGCTCGTTGGTCAACATGGTGGCAGCTGCTGCTGTTGTTGTTGCTGCTGCCATGCCTCCTCCTCCTGCTCCTGCTCCTGCTCCACCACCACTTGGTCCGCCGCCCCCCATCGCAGACGTCAGATCGGTGGTGGAGTCACCATCGCCGCCGGCTGCCGGTCCGCTGCCCCGCTGGGTCGCCGCCCGCTGGGTCATGGATTCCGGGGTCGACGTACGCCGAGCAGCCGATTTTTCATTCTTGATGAATAGTTTACTCTTTAGCGTTGTACTTTCCATCGAGTCGTTTTGCCCCACATTTTCTTCACCACTTTCTGCAAAACCGGAGGGAAAGGAGAAGAGACGGTGGTTAGGTGCGAGGTGCTTGCGATGGTGTTTTCTGCACGCGACTAGCTGGAAAGGATTAGATTAGGCATGCAGCACATTGACAGCTTCTGTGTGTGTGGGGATGGGTTTTTTGCTTGTTTGCTGCTAGTTTGAAGGACAGAGGTAAGGTAAACGAGCTTTGTAGAACGATTTGAAACAAGCTACCAAGAAGTAAATAGAGCAGATGGATTAAAATTTTACTAAAACAATGTCCTACTAGAGAAGGAAGATCAAGATTATTCGAAAAAGTTATTGAACGTGATTAGATAAAACTAGGAAAAGTTCTAATTTGTTACCAAAAGAGCAGCAAATAGAGAGAAGAAGACTTACAGAGAACATGAACGAGAAAGAAATCTACCGGAAAAAGACATATAAAAGTTTAAAACAGGAACAATAACATTCAAACAAAGCCATAACAAGCTAACATTGCTATGCGAATTGTCTACTTTTAGGCGTTTTAATCAATAATCTTTTAACGATTGATTTTTTTCAAATCAAAATTACCTTGCTTTGGCTTTGTTAAGAGCTTATTTGCTTCTCATTACCAAGTTTTAGGTCTGGAAAAATAAAACGAAACATAATAATTGAAGAATTTGCAACCACTTTACCAATCATATACCAGAGTAGATAAACAAATAGAAGTCGAATATAAAAACGACCTTTTCCTAACAAAATAAAAAGGAAACAAAACAAGTTTAACATGATAATCAAAAGGATACTGCTGATGCTGATGCAGTAATGAAACAAAACAGACTACGACACTAAACAGGGATGCATGCACCAACAACTTTTATTTCAGATTACCGGCTCATGCCATCGGGTTCCCCTTTTCCTACTGCCTGCCACAGCAAAGCACGTAGCTTTCCTCACAAACAAAAAAATCAGAAGAAAATAGCAGAAAGAGTACAACCACCATAGTCGGTCGGAAATAGTTGGTACAAAGTCTTAAAAGATTTATACCGATACCGGAGAAAGTTTAATGTCATTTTTAATTGGATTGTGCGGCTCGATAGTTAGCTGTGGCTGTTGAACCAACTCCATTCGACAGCTTTACCGTCAGCTGAGGCGGATTAGCGTCATCATAATGGAGCCAGTTTACTATCCCCCTCCCCGTCCGAGTGGGATGCGGAACGCGTGTAAGCGCAATGCTGCCGGATTATCAGCGCATCATACATTTTGTATAATCTGATCCAGTGGTGGCCAACCTTTTAATCAAGGGGGCGAGCAAGTTTATTTTATACAAGTAGAGGAACATCAAATTTCAAATGAACAGCTCAATGAATAGAAAATATGAATAATATTTTTATCATTTTAGTAATTATTTTGCTCTTCAACCCAGGCATGTTGCAGGTTGCTCATCCCTGGATATGGGTCCCATTGTTTCATAACTTCAATTAATCCCACTGTTTTAATTAGCTTTTTCCTATCGATTGTGAAAGGATGTTTAACAATCAATTTATTAGCTCCATCCATCATGTACGTAATCCCGATCAGCAGATACATTATTTGACTTCCGCCATTTAATGTTTTCTGGTTCGCTGTTTTTTTGTCTCATTCAATGCTCTGCTCTAATGCTCTCATGCTCACCACATGCGAGAGGAGATGATGCATCAACAACAATCGAACCATCACACAAAAAAAACAGACATCCCCCAATGAACCTCTCGTTTCCATTTATCAACCTCAAAATAACATGCCACCGGCCAGGCTTAGACGTATCAATCAGCCACACAGGAAGGACACCACCCCTCGGATCCGTTTCCGAATTAAACATTAATCATGCAAATCGATCGACCGAAACCACGCACCACGCGGTGACGGAGGCTTGTCCAATTACCCGGCCCGAGATAGCAGTAGCGCCAATGCCAGCTTCCTTCATTGGTCGGCCAACCAGAAAGCTCACCCCGAACTACGCACGCCGGATTGCCTGATTGCCAATTTATGTTTCCAATCGGTTTATCGACCCATCTCGGGAGCTGGTAGAGCTTTGTGGTGATGTCAGTGATTGTGGTGGTGCGTGTCGTACCCTCACCACCTTAGATGGGAAAATCGGCAAAACTATTTCATTCGCGTCCCTTTCGCAGAGCTCGACCCGATCCGAATGACATCTGGTGATGCATTTATTGAATGCATCTGGTCGCATCGGAGGATTGTGAGCGAGATTACTTCAAGGACTACGGAGGTCGGTAGTCAGTTATACGGGGGTGGGGTGGGAAACCTCATCTCCCGTGCATATCGTTGTACGCTTTGTGTAATCGGATTTACCAAACCTCACTCTATCGTGCTCGCGGAGTGGAAATTTCGTTTCAAATGGCTTTAAAAAAAGAAAGAAAAACGCGAAAAAAAGAATTGCTTTCCTATACCAGGAATGTGCATCAATTTTCTACCACACAATAGATACGCTCACAACCCATCGGCCCTGATCGGGGGATTGCGATTGATTGGCAGTGGTTACAGTTGCTGCTGACATTACACGACGCAACGTATTCGTGACCTGGGCGACGGTTTAGCTGTAGGTTGCGCGGTTGCGAGCTGATTTCCTCTCGCTAACGATCGCTTTAACGAAGCGCAGCGCCAGCATCGCCATCAGCCAACACACGAACAGCACGTACACAACTCAGTACAAATAGTTATTTTATTTCATCAATAGTATATTGTGCAAGAAAAGTAACAAAAAGAAACCTCATCCCTTTCAGCGATGCTGCTTTTACGCTGTTCTTTGTGTGCTCTGTTCTGGGCCGTTCTTGGTTTCGGGGTGGAACGGTATTCGTACTTCGTCGCTGCCCTCTCCGGTACGTGACAAATCCGTATCTATAAGGATCTACGTTGCACGAAACACAATTCAACAATTCAATTGACTCGTTCGCAACACTTTCAACTGCATGCAACTATCGCGTTAGGGCGCCATAGGGATTAGAAATAATAATGGAGATGCTAAATGCGGGCGAGCAACAAGTCGATGTCGCAGTCTAAACACGTGTTGTTACGGGCGTGATAATCGTTGCAATGAACTTTCTAGTTTGAAAAAGACGATGAGAATCTATGAGGATTTGTAGCGCTATATTGATTACAATTCTTTAGAATATTCTTCAATTGATGGTTTAATAAGGAATTCTTACGACTAAATTTTAATACAAAAAAGATAATGAAACATTAACAGGATATCAAATTCATTCAATTCATTCCAACAAATACGGGTACAAAATGGAAACCGTATCACATTCACATGACTATTCAATTCTAAATATAATATTTACGAACACATTTGCATGCAAGGAAGTTAAATGCAAACCACAATCATCCAACAAACAGCGCCGAACGTCATAACACCAAGAAGAGAACGAATGCAAACACTAGAGGGAAGATTTATAGCGGAAAAGTAGCAACGACAACAACAACGACAAAAACACCTTCAAGTACCATTTATAATTTAATCCAACATCATTTTCGCATCTTTCGACAAACGCATACACAACGAGACGCGCACGCCAAACGTGCAATCAAGCTCGAGCTCGAGCAAATCCTTTACTGCAATTGCATCCTCAAAACAACACACACGCACACGCACACACGGTACAGAAGGACAGGCGAACGAAGAAGGGATGAATGAGATGGGCGACACGGTCACGGTATGATCACTCCTCCGTCGCTCCACTCCCGTCGCTTACTGGCTCGTCTCTTTGAGCTGGTTTGGAAGAATCGGAGAGAGAGAGAAAGAGAGAGAGAGAAAGATTGTGGATGAGATGTGATGATGGATGGCGGTGGCAAAAAGGAATGGTGAGAGGTCATCTTGAAGTTAAAGTTAAGCGCAGCTTCAACAATCAAATGATGGGCCCGGCGGTTGGTGAATTAAGGATGATGGAATGATATTTCGCACGTCAAAGTAGATCGCTGGCACGGTTGCTCCGTTGACGATGAGTGATGGGAGCACTTTTGTGTCTTTTTTGATGTGTATGAGGCGGACGTGTATTGTTCCGTATCGTTTCGAACTAGGGAAGATGTTGAGTGGTGATACTGGTTGATTCGTCATTTTAATTCCCTTTTCATTTCATGCTATCAGTCATTTGAAATCCTGTTTTTTGTATTGTTTTTGTTCTTATAGAACTTATACATAGAGAAGAAATGGTTTATAAACTGATCAAATTAGAAATAAGCTTTTGAAAGCTTTTACAACATAATGAAAAAAAGAAAGAAAATACAGTTTCCCAATAGTTCAATTCCAATTCATATAATTTTGCCAGATTTGAGAGGAAAAATTAATAAAATATATATTCTCCAAACCAAAAGCTCAAACCTTCAAGACTTCAAGCCCTTTTGGGCATAACACATTTTTACAAGCCACCAGGCTTCTCCATCCAAAAACATCAACTCTACCCCAAAAACCAACAAATCATACTTAAAAACGGTAAAAAAAGAATAACGAATGGACCGCAACCCCCGCCCCGAGAACCGAAAACAAAGCACGTACAAATAGGTGTTAAGCAAAATTATTGACCAAAGAGCGGGGGAGAGAAATCGATCCAGCGGCTGCTGTAACCGAAACCGAAGGCACAGCGGGCAGCGGGCACAAGAGCGTGGACGAATAGATTTCAAATTTATGACCCTTATCGATAGGGGTGCGAATCACGTGCACGCTTCGTTAGACCGTTTGCCATACTCGCTAAACCACAAGAATGGTGCACAAGACGAAGAAGAAGCAAAAAAACACATTCGTCCGATAAGCGTGCTCGACATGATTGACAGCGTGTTCAAGTTTCTGTGGTGCTGCAACTTTCCAGCACCAGTGACGTGAACAGTGAACAGAGGATGTAGGGCATTTTTGCTGACGATCGGGTTTGACAGCAACTTTTGAGCTGTTTGGACGACACGGTGGTACCCGCAAGTGGTGGGATCTGAGTACAATATTGCTCTGCTTGCTTTCTTATTGGATGGTTTCTGTGATGGTGTGAAACTCCCATTCAGAAGTAATTTTTCGCATCTGCTGCACGGTAAATGGAGATGGATTACTCCAACACTGTGGAACATACTTCTGCACTTAATAGCTGTTCATGCTGAATAACAACTAAAGCGATTAAATCACAAAACGATCGTTTTAATATCATTCCGTATTAATCATCGGAACCATTACAGTTCGTCTACAATCAAGCTCCCTATTGACATAGGGTTTTGCAGCCCAACAAGGATAACTTCATTCACTCCGTCCCGATCTACATGCTCTCCTGCCAAGACAGGCTACAAACGAGTAAAACATCTCTCACACACGCATCATAAATCCAATTTTTCAGCCTCCTGAATGCCGCCTCTAGCACATCAGTAGTAAATCAATTTCTCAGCTGTCAGCTACAGCCAATCAAACATTTACAATCGTCCCGTTGATTCACCCAGCATGAGCGCCAACATCATACCACTTCCGAGTGACGGAAAACACGCATGCAGTATCTCTCGGTGTCTCGCTCTTACGAGGCGTAGCGCCAGCGCAACATTGCAATAAACACCATTTTCAATCAATTCCAACTCCACTGTGTCAAACCATTTTACGGCCGGTACGGACGAGCTCCTCAAAGTCACCCTGCTCAGCCCCATGCTCTGCAGTAACTGCTTATTGCGAAAGCTCTACGACGAGTACTGCAAATAACAACACACTTGAAAGTAAAAGTGTACATACAAGTACGCTCCGTTTGCCGAACGGATATATTGCCTGTGCCTTCTTCACTGTCTTCTCTGGGATGGACCTGTCAAACAGAACATGCACCATGTTTGCCGAGCATTGGAAGCCGCTCCGGACAGTACAAACATCCTCTCGTGATTCGATTACGCTACTCCGTCGCCGGGTCCCACTGAAAGAAGGTTAAGCCAACACAAAGTAGAAGGTAAAGACGTCGGAGCGTCGTTCCTTCCGCAAGCTGTGGTTCTGTCTGTCTCAGCCAAAGATAAATTCGTCCTCGGACCTGGGATATCAAATTCCAATTTGATGGTTCTCTTCTTTGTCTCCACAGGATGCTGCGTTCGCTTTCATTTGTGCTAAATTGCCTCGCACCAAAGGGCGCGGACAGTTCCCAGTGGACAAAATTTGTTTTGGCGGAAATGTGAGAAGCAAGATAATTGAATTCATTAAGTACAATTGTAATGCATGTTGCATACTTTGAGGCGCTTTGTTATGCTACGCTCCGTGAAAAGTATGCATTTTTATGACCATGAACTTAAAAACTTTTCGAATCATATGGCTTTGCTGTGTGAGAGCACTCTTTTAACAAGCTTTTTGTCCACTGGGCAGCTTCAGTGTGGCAGGCGAACAGATAACTTCTTTCCATTGTCATCTCGAAGACAGCGGGCGCCACAGCAGCATGGATTGCTTTCGGAACAGTTTCCCAGGCGACTCCGGCTCCTGCAACGGGTGTTTTTCTTTTTTTTAATTTTTTTTTTCTTCTCCATTTCATTCCTTTCCAACGAGAAACAAACACTCACACCGAGTTGCGTGCGTTCGCGCCTTGACTTGCCCGGGCTCCTCGAGCGACCTCGCACGCAATCATTGCTTTCCTTTTTTTCTCCCCTTTTGCCGCTCAATTTCAAGTCAATCGAAACGGAAACGATAATGGAAAATAAATAATCAGCGTCATTCGCTGCGTTGCGTTCACGTTCGGGGCTAAAAATGTGTGTTAAGGATATTTCTTGCCTTTCCCCAACACCAACACGTTCCTTGATTCAGCGTCTCTGCCGGTGCGTGTTTGAGACGCTCCGGACAAAGATTCATCCCGCGGGCTATTGTCGGACAGTGCTATTCACTATTTTTATTGCCTGTTTATTGCACCCGCTTTCGCCAGAAGCGCTCACGGTGGAAAACGGACGCAGCACGGTCGTGCCCACACTATCTCGCGCCGACGTCCAATGTGCAGCATGATTTATTTCACGGCTGCAACCGGTTCAATATCGCACCGCTAATCGTCTGTTTATTATTTAATTATAGAGTACAGGCGGAGCACACTCACGGTGGACGGTCGGACGAGAGCGGCTGCCAGCCTGCCGCACGGAGCGCGGTAGCAATCTGTTATGGATGCAATGACCCGTATTTTATAACACGCCAGCATTTGTCCGGACCATCGATCGTGGTGGGGTGGGTAAAGTGTTTGAAGGAAGTATAATAAAGATGATTTTTTTATTGAATCGTTTGTCCAGTTTCTTGTTAAAACTGGTAGCCATCGTTACACTTGGAGCGGGAACCACAGCTGGACATTAAATTGGACGATTTAAGAGTTAACAAACAAGATTGGATAGCTCGTGCTATTTACTGGAAGGAAGCTCTCTTTTTCCTTTTCATATTAGATTTAATGATTGAAAACAGGTTTATAGAAATTAATTTGTAACAATACTCCAAAACTCTATTTATCTAAAACGAGCTTTTAATTTTATACTTCAAGCGATTTGAAACTCGGTTCTTAATAGGATGTGTTGAAAGAATAAACGTAAATGAAGCACGAAACAAGTGAGTGTCAAGATGGAGCTGGATGAAGATTTCGAGGTTGATTCATTAACCGGATTTGATTTGGAGTAATGAACTGCAATTCTTCACTCGTGAACGTGTTCGAGAGCAGTTCATGGTGTGTTTCATTTTATCGCACCGCTCTTCTCTTCGCCCAAAACCACCATTAATAAAGCAACGGAACAAAATCAAAACATCTCTTACCTTCATACGGTGCATCATTATCATGATGATCTATCCATTCAGAGAACTGTAATCAGAAGAAGAAATAAGAGAGAAAAAAGACCATCAGAACTAAGGCCACCAGCAGAAGGATTCCTTTTCTTGAATTTCTTATTAAAAGAACCAACGATCAATCCCCAAAAATCTTAGAATCTTGGAGCGAATAAACATCGCAATCAAATCAGTGACAGCGAGAGAGTTTTCCGTTCCCTTTATTCTTACTGCCAGTCCTTCAGAAAAGGACCATCAGCGGAGTCGACAGCGAATTGATTATTGGCTACATAATTGAAAACGGGGATTTTGGACCCCTTTTGTTCGGCTTGCTTCCCAACTCAGCGCACCACTCGTCTCGAACGTCTGAAGGACTGAATAGAGTTTGGAATCATTTTTTCCCCCGCCCTTCAAATATTTTGCCAACGATCCAACGGTTTTGTTATGAACAATCCGGGCCTTTTCTGTTCGAAATGCAATGAAACACCGATCCCAAAACAAACTCCCTTTTCCCCGCGGCCTAGGCGTCAACCAACTCGCAACCAACGGTACAATGACTTCCTATCTAATCCTCACACACCCACACACCTCCTCCTTCGAGCAGCACAAATCGATGCCCGCAAACAGCAAGAGTTCGTCGACTTTTTGACACACTTTCAGGGGAACAGGCCCACCATGCAACGCCGTTTGCATTTGCATGGTAAACAGCGAAACCCTCCGCAAAGCTTCGTAGACTTTGCGCCGCAAAATGCCTTCACAATGAAAACGGCCGCATTTAAATAACGACCACCCAACCCGTGACTCCATAGATGCCGTGTGTGCGAAAATACCGCACCAGTTCCGGTGCATCAATTGCCCCGGGGCCAAGCGACCGCACATGCAACAGCACGACCACACGCCATAAGCCTGCCCCATCCTGTCGCTGCTGCTGGAGCGGTTCCTTACTGCTGTGGGGAGCACGATTGCATGCCACCAACAAAACTAAACTCCCGGCACAATCCCTTGTGCCGGTCGTGGATCATCCTGTGCAAAAATTTCCGCTCCAATATTACCGCGTTGCATGTTCCGGGACCCAAATAAAGTGCTTACTCTTCGTCATCGATTGTAAGTGCTTGCAAGTGCTTGCACTGTGTGCCTTCTCCGCCACCATCCGCTTCGCTTGTTGGTATTGGAACACCCTCCGCACGGGAAATAGAGCTTTGGCACGCAACAATTTAAAGCCCGCGTGTGGCAAATGCAAACTCAGCTCATCACCGACAGTGGGTTGAACCGTACTCTTTTCTAATACTTCTACTGCTTTCCATTAATTTTCTACTCTTGATAGCGTTTGTGGGCATGCTTCCTGTTAGATGGAGCTGTCTCTCCGTGTTGGTGTGTAGATAAAGCACGATAAAAGCCGACAGTTGATTTCGCTTTGAACACGGCGGTAACTTCAAGCTGTTCTTGCGTTGAGATAAGCTTTTAAAATTATGTATTTTCGTCAAAATAGTCGCTATTTCTTACAAATTAAGGGTCCTTTAAAACCATTAAACATGCTTAAGTTTAATAAGAACTAGTAAAATAGCCAAACTGGGTGATATTTGTCTTCATTTTTAGCAATTTAGAGCGTCTTTTTCACCTCTAAGTTCACAAAGATCCAAACAAACTTACCCTTACAACATACAAAACTCCTTCACAAAGCTGTTACACGAAGTGTATTGTTCACAATTACATTTCCTCTTCAAATCGGTTCAAATACACTTAACCTTTTCATCCACTCTCTCATAAAGCCTACCCCAAATGGGCAATAATTGCATCTTCCCAATTTACTCCCCTCTTGAAATGCTTCGACACTCTCACACTGAATGCATTAATACACCCTTCACACAATCAAACCGTTTGCTGCTGGCTTTATGACTCGCCATCATTATGCGTACGGCAATCCCGTTTTGCTCCTTTCAACACAAAACACAAAACTGAAACACTGCACAACTCCAGTTGCACGTCCAATTGTCGCCGTTGTGTGGCACCTAGCGTCGCCCAAAGTCCAACCACGGTCGCGAGCTGTTGTGGCTGGATGTGATGAAAAATTCGTAACACACACCTTCACCTTGCTCACTACCCGCCCTGACGACCGCCAACGACAATGCAATCGAATACGGGAAGCAAATGGGTCACACCAAAAACCCATCATCATCATCATATTATTCCAAAAAGGTCCCCAAAAAGGTGAAAAAATGAAACCAGGAATGGAATTCCACACACACACACCACCCAGAACCGTTAGAAAACGCATACACACCGAGTTTTTGGGCGGGGAATGCTTTCTTCCAAATGAGTGAACCGCCCGGAAAAGCGATTCTGACTTCCTGTTCGCTTTTGTACGTTTCCACCGACCGATGTACGATTCTGAATTCCCATTTTCAATGGTTCTGATTTTTTCCCCCATTCTCCCTCGTTTTCTCCACCCACCCAACACACACACGTTTGGAGTTCCATAATCGTAACCACCATCATTATCACCTTGCTATTAATACTGGGGGAAGTGGTTGGGTCTACCCCACAAGGAGTAGACGTGAATGAATATATTCGCCGCGTGTGGAAAGCTTCTCCCGGGCCCGGAAAGTAGGTCGATTCGAGTTGCTTATTTACACAGCTCTTCGGCCCACAAAAAAAACCCCAAAGCGTCACTGGAGCACTCTTGGGAAATGGTTCGGGTACGAAATATTGACCATTAGTTGTCCGAAATCCGGTGTCCATTAGGTCGAACACTGGCAGCTCGTAGCTTGTTGTTCCTCGTTACCCGTTCCTGGTGGCAGGTGCAGCTTGCTGAAGTGCTCCTTTGCACCAATATAACGATAGTGGCTACTGTAGGTATTGGTGTAGTGGATCTTCTTGGAAAAGGGGACCCTTCAAACGCTATTTTATTGAACGCACTATCTCTTCCAGCGTCTTCTTCGAGGAGAGGAAAATAGATCATTAAAATTGTCACCTTTGTCGCCGAGCAATTGTGTGCAATTTTCTTCCAGTTATAGTGCTTTATAACACTTTTATGTCTCATCAAAACATTCCTTTTTAACGGGGGAGAGAGATAAGATATAAAATATTTACCACCGTATGATGGTAACACGTTGCCAAAAAAACGTAGTCAAAGGAACTCATAAAACTCATGACCTCATCACGTCTCGTGGTGAGTGCCTTCGGGCGGCATGTTATCTTTTGCTGGCTACGTTGCCCAAAAAGTTCTTCCGATACTGTGAGTATGTGTGCGAAATTTTGAAACAAGTCCAAACATGCATGAGAAAAATGAGATTGTTTAGCTTAAACTTTTTCTGAAGGAAAACTACAACGTGGACAACCAGCACTGGAATTTTAGGATTTTATGTGCTTACCTTAAATTCTGATTTTGATATTCCCATAAGAATACTTAATAGGATAGATAAATTTTCTAACATAAAAAACAGTTTAATACGGATAAACCAAGTAGAAAACGTTCATCCATTCCTTATTTATAAATATATTATTTATTTTTGTAACTTACAAATCACTTCACAACAACTCCCAGTAATGCTCTCCCGCCAAACCAAAAGTCATTTTTCCCATGACACATGAACACATAAACGTCAATTCCTTCAATGGCTGTTGGCAAAATCAAGCACAGCCCTCCTGGCCCTGACATGCTAATGTGCCACCCAACAACAAATAGTTCGTCATATGTCAACGGCAACAGCTGTATGTACTACAGCCAAGGGTCGAGGCACACCCCGAGTTGTAGAGAGTAGAAAAAAACAGCAGCATCACGCGACAATAACAACCACCGTAAAGAGCGCGAAAAACATCGAAACCACCATTCCCACGCACCGTTGGGTGTGTCAATAAGCGTTAAAATCTTTCCAACCAGCAACCAGTAGCAATGCCACCGATCGATTCGGCTTTTTTCGGAGTGTTTGTTTTTCTCACTTTATCTCTTTCCATTTCGAGTGGATGCTTGCTGCCCCTACCGCCACCGAAACACTTTTGGGAAACATGTGAGCTTTCTCGATCAAAAGCAAATTTAACTTCAACGAGCGGGAGTGCGTTTGTGTGGGAAAGTTCCATTCCTCTTCAACATTTTGCCCCCCCCCCCCCCTTTTTTGTTTGGTTGACGTCCACTTTTCCAATTCCAATTCAAGAGGATACGCTCTGCGATGACTCAACTGGCAATGCTGATGATCGTACCGTTGTTCGGACGGAATCGTACCATCGTTACGATATGTAAATGGAGTTTCATTTTCATCTCGATGTCACAGCTCTCTCAGCCCCGCTCTCGAGTGGGGTATGTAGTGTCAATCGTGGTAAAGGCAGACGACTGATTTGTACCGGTATCGAGTATCGATCTCGTTTGGTCCTTTGGGGGGAGCTGCGGGTGGTGCACATGTCATAATGATTAAAATATATATGCGATTCATTTTTTATGAAGCCTTTCAAAAAATGACTTGTCACTTTTGACTGATGATGGGTGGAAGGACGATTTGAATATAGATGATTGGATGCTTTTATGGGCATGGGGTTCAAAACAAAAGTATCACAGCATCGGTCTCGCTGGGCTTTCATACAATCAAACGACCGTATTATATCAATGACTTCATAAAGTACCTATTGAAGATCTCTTCTTTAGTGTTAGACATTCAACTATTGGGCCGTTATTGTTTTTTTTTGTTCTTTTGCTAATAAATAAGAAGTTATATAAGAAGTCTCTCCTTCCAATGATCGGTTTCATGACCTATTTCCGGTGACTATCACTTTACGGAGCTTTTTGCCGTCCATCAACCAAAGCGGAAATGTAACTAATACCATCACAGAATGAAATTGCACGGTTTAGTTGAATAAAAACACACACACAGCTACATTCAAACGATCCTCCAGAGCTCAACCAAATAGAGAAGCTCAATTTGTCCTATCGCCTATCTTCAACACGAGCACACAAACAATCACTTTCAGGCGAAAAAATCAGACTAACTCAAACACATACATAGCTAACCATGTTCCCTAACCATGTGACAGATTAAACGACAGCGATAAATGGTGAAAATGAAATGAAACGCTCGCATGCTCTCTCTCTCACAGCTTCTTCTCCCCAATCGTTCCCACTCTACTGGCAAGCTTTCGAAAGTACGACAAGCGAATAAGCAAACTTCTGCCATACATACTCGACTGTGACAAATTCGAACCAGCGATGTCACCCCCCCCCCCCTCCCCAATGCCAATTTAAGCACTCTTTGTTCAGTGGAACGATCGCGATTTTTTCCTTTTTATTACATCAAGAGCGTCACCTACATCATCTGAAGCGTTTCTTCCTCCTCTCACCTTAGCAGAGTTTCACAGTTTAATGGCTTTGTACCTTTTTTGTCTGCCTACCGTACAAGATCAACTAAAGTTTGGCCAGTCTTCAGGGCCAGGAACGCTGCTGTCATTGCAGGGTAGAGGGTGTTTGAAATTGGTAACACCGATGGCTGTCATGAAGGCGGTAATCGTCTGTCAGTGGCATGATGATGGCGTCTGCAGTTGTCCGCTGTCCCATCCTCTCTCTCTCTGTTTCCCAACCCCTTGCACCCATTTGACCGGGCAATTTAGAGGCTACCTAACCGGTACCGGTAATTACCGTAGCGACATCCAAACGAATGGTATGTACTTAACTTTGTCCCTGCGAGCAAATCGGAACGCGCGAAATGCTCTAGGTGGAGCAAAAACGTTCAGTCTCTCGTACGTTAGGTAGCGCCTGGCGGATGGGTAACGATTTGCTTCCCATGGTAAGATAAACACACTGTACGGCGGTAGAGTTTACTTTTCATTCACTTGCCATCACTGATGTGTGCTAGACAATGATGGTAGGTGCAGTTTCTTTTGTTTTGGCTTTATTTTTAAGTGTTAATTTGAGTCGGTTTAACAGAAGCTAGGCGCCTCCATCGTGAGTTTTTCGTTCATCGTTTGTGAGTTATGCAATCCGCATGACACAACGCGACTGTCAAAAGCTGCTCCTGAGCTACGGCATACAAATATTTACAAATACAACCTTCAGCGAAATGGCAAAATAAAGCACTCCAATTAAAAAATCATCATCGAAACGGTACTCAAGCTGCCCGCGCAAAGGCCATCCGGAATAAAAATTGCACTCATAAAACCCATTCCAACCTGTCTGCCTCTCCATCACCAGCTGCATCACCACCCGAAGGGTGGGGGTCGTGCTTTTAAACGAGCTTACTTAAATTAAAATTACAAAAAAAAAAACGGCTACCAAATTTGCACTACCTTATGGGCCATTCACCGGAAGACAGAATGAAAGTAATTAAACCGAAAGTACCTAATTTTCGCTGGACATTACCCAGCTCCACAAAACGGCCAGCCTGAACCTGTGCGCGACCTTTTGCACCGTGCCAGTGAAGCTTTTTCCTAGCACCCAGATCAGCTACCTGGCCCACTGGCAACTGGCTTGGCGTTGATTGTTTTCCATCATCCATGCTGCCATGGCTTTAGCGGAGTAAGTGCTGAACGGCAGGTTTTCGCAGGACTCTCATCCCGTCCATTATCGCGATGGTGACCTTTCGCAAAGAAAGAAAAAAAAAGGAACCGTGCCGTACCCTTTAGGGATGCTGGATGGATTTTTCTTTTTTTGTTGACCTTCATCGTCGCTTTTCACTGGCGGGAAATAATTACCTAAATAGCTTATCCGTTTTGCGCGAGCCTTTTCAATGTCAATCCCCAAGGGTTGGGGTAGAATGGTGAGTTTTTTTTTGTCAATGTTTTCCACACTACGGAAGGTCGATGTGTTTTACACAGAAGCGGAGTTGTGGGGCGGAGGCTTGTCTTAGAAACACGGCCAAAGATAAATAGAAAATTGGAAGTTTATTAACTTTTTTGCCGGGCTATTTGATATTAACCTTAACGGGAAAGGAAGGTTTAGTTCGATCCATTGCACTGTCAAGGGCAAAAAAGCTATGAATTAGGTAATTTTTTGTATCGTATCTTTTAGAAAATGATTTGATCAGCTAATGATCGAAGTAATACGCAATTTCGACTTTGTCAAACTTTCGCTATTGTAAGAAGTTTCTAAATTGCTAAAGTATTTCAGGATTATCGAGGCATATTACATCCCAATATTGCAAATAAGAGGACTCTATTGAAGCAATTTTTATACATTTTAGTCATCTCACTCAACCTGACATGACCTGAAGAGAAAATGTTACTTTATTTAACATTATTGGCCACTTGTTTCACATAACAGCAACAATGAACGACGATCGTCTCTCGCAAAGCCCCAAAGCACCATTCAAGCCAATCGTTCACGGCAGTGGATTAAATCATCAACACTTTTAGCGCGGCGGGACACAATCAACAGCACCCCAGCACCACCCCTACCGTGGCAAACCTCACGGGCCTCAATTCTCACTGATTAGCCCGACGACCGGACGCATTTCCCGTTTCCTCCCGTGCTCAACCGTGTATCGTGTTCCAGCTCCATCACGCTGATGAACATGTCACTGTCACCGGGTGATGACATTTCATCCCGGGAATTAGCTTCCAATTCCCTTGGTTTCATTTCGATTGAGCCAGCCATCAATTATCGTTCCGGCCTGCTGTGCTGTCGCCCCGGCACGTACCGAGGAATGGCCAGCTGTGAGTGTCAACAGTAGTGCAGGCGTTTAGCAAGCATGCTCCAGTACCAAGCCCGAAGCACCTCTCTCATTCGCTGAACAAACTGGTTCGAGGATCGTTTTTCGCAATTAGGACAAATGGACAAACCCAGGGTTTCCAGGGATCGAATATTATTTGCTCGTATTGTTTTCGACCCTCCCACCCCAACACAGCAGGTGG
This sequence comes from Anopheles coluzzii, assembly GCF_943734685.1. NCBI lineage: Eukaryota > Metazoa > Arthropoda > Insecta > Diptera > Culicidae > Anopheles > Anopheles coluzzii. The sequence goes on along the minus strand of NC_064671.1, from coordinate 10,621,950 downwards.
ATATGATGATGGTCGCAGATGGTCGATTAGGGAGTTTACATACCATCAAGCAAATTACAAGTTAGCACCTGCTGGCAAACAACGGCTGCAGCCAGAGCTGTAGGTTAGTGGCTAGCGATAGAGTATCAATTTGCCACCGTCACACAGATTCCGTTGAAAGGTCACTGAACTGTCTTGGATGGGAAAAGAATGCGCTCCGTATATCTTCCCAATGGGTCTCGAAGGTGTGATCAGCAGGCGGTTGCAATGGTTGCTTGATGCGTTCATAGTTACCATCGCTTTATCTAGCCGCAAATGGCGGTAGAAAAGCTGCCGAAATGAGAGCGATAAAAAATCGACCAAAAGAGCGTTTCTATTTTTCTCGCCTGCCAGATGTCCGCGTACGCAGCGCTACCCCAAAACCAGTGTCCATAATGTAGTCCCTAAAGAATATTACAAAAAAAAACCCCTAAAAAAGCCAATAAGAATCTCGTACAACATGTGTTTGACTTCACTGGCTTTACCGGTAGTAAAAAAAAGGGAAACATTGTTTTGATGATTATCTTCATCCCGCAAGCTTTCGCAGTATCCGGAAGTCTGCGCTCAAGATATGCCTACGGACACCGCTGCCCAAAAGTCCCTCTCCCGCTTCTAATCTCCACTCTCAAGACACTCACGACCACAGCACGAGCACGGCTCTTAGCACAAAAAGGGAAAACTGTCGGCGCAGTAAATCCGCAAACCAAATGCACGCGCGTCGTAATCTACAACGCAGTATAATACACGCACAAGAGTAACTTCATCGTAGTTGTGGTTGTGGCTCTTCTATGCGACTACTTCAAACATGCGAATTGAGCTGCTCCGACACAGTCCCATGCAATAACGTTGGCCGGCTAGGAAGGACCGTAAATGGGAAAACTTATTAGACTGTGACATACTTTCTCCTTACGATTAGGTGCCGGCTTCTTGAAGCTCTACGCACTGGGGAAAAAAAGGAACTCGTACGCGTACGCACACTCAACTCAAGCTTCAAGGCGCAAAGGAGTCGATTGTAGTCGTCCGTCGACCTACCCCTTTGCGTACTCGCATCCTGCTGCTGGGAAGAGCAATTGCGTCAACGCCGGAAAGCCGCTGAGATGGCTCGGGACTTTGGGCTTATTTATTTTAGTGAGAAGGACTGCGAGTACACACACACACACGGACGCGGAGGGTCGTAATAAATGATCTACCATTACAGCCCAACAACAACGGCAGTACACTCCTCGGTTCTTTCCACTTCCACGCTGGCCGTTAGAATGTGTAATAGAGAACGCAACCACTTTCACGCTGGGAGTGTTTTTTGTTGTTGTTTGCTTCTCCTCATTCTACACCGACCGACGCTATTACAAGCTCCAGATGTAAACTTACGCTAGAAATCATTTCATATCACAATACAAATTACATTCATTCTTTGCCACATTTTTCATCTTGCGTTGTGCCATTTTTACTTCTCTTCTTTTCCCTCTCTCTCTCCCTCCTATTTACAACTCTTCCGTTTTGCAGCACGAAGAAAAGAACGTTGCCCGCTTAACGACGTACGCCAAAGCGAAACGATGCGCCGCTTTGCGCTACGCAAACAAAATTTCATTACTTCATTATGGCGAAAATCGATGCTTAATGTGTGTGTCTGCCTGCTCACCGAAACGGAGGGGTTTGCTTGTGCAAACTTACTTTTATTGCTACACAGTGCTGTGCTGGGGCTTCCCAGTGGTGGAATGCACTAAGCAAATTTGGTTTGCTAATGGTCAGGGCTCGCCGCCGCTTGCGTGAAGAGGGAAAAAAGGCAAGCCTTACCTTACAAGCGGACCTGTGCTGGAAGGGTTCGCACCCATCTTCCCGTCCGATCACGTAAGTACGCTAAATATCACTTTGAGCGCTTACGTGACCGTAATGTCGATTTTCTGATCTTCTGAGCCAGTCGGTTCTTGCACACTTGTCGATAAGCAACACGCAACCTAAGGTATGTTCCCCAGCCCAGTTCGGGCACATTCTTTCACGTGTGGCAATGCCACGTAATGCACCCGAAGACCCCACGCATCACCAGATTCGGAGGGAATACCTTTTACCCGCCATAAGATAATATCGCAACCGCGCGAGTGTGTGTCGTTTTTTGATCGGAAATTGATTAACAACCGGGTGTGCCTACACGCATTTTGGTAACATATTTTACCCCAAAAACTCATCCACACACGTCCACCAAATGGCCATCTTTTCGTGTTGCTTTCTCTCTCTCTCCCTGTATGCATAAAATGTAATAAAATGTTGCTTTCTCTGTCGCGGTTCGTGGAAACATTCACACAGGCTTTCGAATTCAAATCGATTGGTTATCTCGCGAAAGCATCTATCGATACAATCGATCGTGACCAGCCTACCGAAAACAGCTTCGAGCTTTCCGTAATCCACACTGTAAGCCCACACACACACACACACACACACACACACACAGACACTCTCGTGCCCGCTTATTAAATGCTAACAAATTGAGCCGTCACATCAACGGGCAAGGTGTGTGCTGATGGAATTCGCAACGAACGTTTTGCAATGCTCATCCCAGTAGGCGGTAATTTCCCATCTCGAGCTGTCAAAATACGCGCCCAAAGACAACAACTAATTATTGTAGCAGACGATGACTTGCCACCAGGGGAGCACCAGTGGGAACAAACATGGATCAAACTGGACTGACGGCTTCGGAGAAAATTACCCTGTTCAGTGCGTGGGGCTTAATTCGCAAGGATTTGGACGTACACGGGCGAAATGTGCTGTTGCTGTAAGTAAATGCCGCTGTTCTTTTTTGATTGACAGTTTCCCATCGCGCTAATACGCCGCTTAACATTGCACCCCCCAAACCCCACAGGCTGTTCCACAAACATCCGCGCTACATTGCGTACTTCGATTTCACGGACGATCCCAACGCCCAATCGCTGGTGGACAACAAATCGCTCTACGATCAGGCGATACACGTGTTCAAGGCGGTCGGTGCGCTCATCGAGTACGGTTTCAAGGATCCGGTGCTGTTCGATGCGACGCTGAGAAAGATCACCCGCCGGCACAAGGATCGTCCCGTCTATTCCGAGGACATTCTCACGATTGGTGAGGTATTGCTGAACTACCTGGAGCAGGCGCTGGGGCGCCAAATGTCCGACTCGCTGCCCGATGCGTTCTGGAAGCTTTTCCAAACGATCGCCGGTAGGTTTCCGGCCACTCCTAAGACTCCCATTGCGGACGAGGGCGGCGATGATGCAAACGATCCACAGCCAACAACGAGCCAACAGCGAGATAGGGCATCGGACGCACCTTGAAACTGACTGGTAAGTTTTATAATAAAGTCAACGTTCTTGGAAAAAGGTTTGGTTCCGCGGATTTGACGCCGACGCGCTTTCTCCCATTCTCCCCACGCGGGTTAGGCAAGTCAGATTCGAAGGTATTTTAGATTTTTGTTTCCCCCGTAAGTACCTTCAGGAAGATACCGCTGAGTGGAAGTTACTTTCGCGTGCCACAAGAAATGACGAGAATTCATTAAAAGCATCCTCAAGCATGGCATGTGGAGAGCGAGATTCCAGGAAAGCCGATTTCGTCGAATCCGCTTCAATATGCTAACGAGCCAATTAACTGGCCGGGCGGGGGCGGACGCTGGAATGGAGCTTGTGCTTCATGCAAATTAAAATATGTCCGGCCGTAGCCGAATCAATTGTTTCGTGGAAAATGAACTCGAATCTGACGCCCGTCGGACGGACCAGTGAGAAAATACCTCCGAGGCTACTTCGATTGATTGTTTGCAAAGGTGTGAAAACAATGCGTTGTGGGCTGGGGCCGTTTCAAATTCGAGTTTCGGTGAGATTGAACATGCTTTGCAAACCGATTTGCATACTTTCGGGCGTTTTTTGTTGGACAGAATAGCTTAAATTTCCCCTACAGTTATGCAAACCGCGTAGCAAAAATAGCTTTACTGTCCATTTTCTCTTCCATTTTTGTTATAACGGATATCAAATTCAAGGTCTGGCGAAAAACTATTAAAACTTCTGGCATCTTTAATTTCTTGCTTTCATTACTCAATCAACAGCATAGAATTGAATTACAATGTAGCTCCAACTCCAAGTGGGGGCGATGCAAAAAAAAGTTACCAACCAACTAACACACACCGACCAGACTCCCGGTGGAGCATTAGCACAGAACAATGTGAAAGATTGCAGCGTCTCATAATTCCAAACCAAACGCTGCAAAAAAATGCAGCGCATCCAGATGAACTACTTCACAGACCCAATTAAAGTTGGTAACAGGAGCTGCCTGCGCTTAAACTCTTCCCCGCTGAGCTGACCACTGCACCAAGCAGCACATCGCCGGAAGGGACACGGCAAAGAAACAAACTAATAATGAGAAGGAAAACAACTCGTCCTGCGAGAAGAAAGAGAAGCAAAAAAAAAGACACAAAAACACACTCACAGAGGAAAAGGGAATTCCGGTTGGAAAAAGTTTCGTGTAAGAAAAATGCCTGACTTCGGCGGTTCACTCCCTGCTCGAGAAGGATTTACTGTTTTCTCTCTTTCAATGTTCTTGGGAGTTTTTTTTTCTTTTCTTTTGCTGTTCGACCATTTCTCGATGATATTTGATGCGCTGAACGATGATTTATACCTTAATTGGGGTGCTTTGCGTGGTCGGAAAAGCAATTTATCAAAGCTTACCCATCCTGCTTTCACTCCCCTCTCCACCAGAGTAACTGAAACCATTTGCCCGTTGGGCTTTAGTCACTGGATGCTGGATGGAACCTTTTTCCCCCGTATGTGACTTGTGTCAGTGAACGAACTGTCTATTTGGGGTACGTTTTTCCACGCATGTGTGTGTGTGTGCTATCGCAAAGACGACACGAAACGTGGGGTTAATGAACTTTACCCAACACCAGTTTTTCACGCTCGCACGATTCTGCGGTTCGCTCCACAGTGGCAGCAAATTCGGAAGTGATTGGAATTTCAATTAGAGTAACGTTTGTCGCGCTTGTAAATGGGACGGTAGCGGGGTGATTTCCCCCCACACTCTTGGTGGTGAATTTCCATTTGCGGAATGAGATTGTGGCTTCGACATACTTAAGCGCTGTTGGGCGGCAGCAATCAAACGCGATCAATAAATTAATTGCGGTCCGACAGTTAAGTGGTTGTAGCGTTCGTGTTCGTGAATAATTACAGTGCTGGGAAGGGGGCGGTAGCATTATTTTGTAATAATTTTATAATAGTTGCTCGATATTTTGATAACAAAATTGAGCAGATTTTTCAAAATTAATTTTGGAGTTAAATAATCTCGATCTTGTTAAAACAAATCACCAATCAGTTCCCGGACATCTTACAACCAAACTTACTCCGCAAAGATAAGATAAACAAACAGGCAAAATTCAACCACAACCACCATCATCCCCCTTGTTGCAGCAAGGGACCTCATCAAACGCGAAATGGAAATTGTTCGTAGAATATTTGAATCTGTTACGTCAACAATTTTCACCACGCCCGAGCCCCACGGCCGATAAAACTTCCTCAAACCACTTGTCACCGCCATTTGTCTTGGGCAGCGGCCATCTCACCACACTGTTAAACCACTCGTCGGCAACCATGCAAACCCTCCAGAGGGGGGAGGAGGGTGAACGGAAGGGTTGTGTGAAAAGGACACCCGGGAGGCACATCAAAACTTCGCTTCCGAGTAAGGTGTGGAAAACTTCAACCAGGCAAGCCTTCCACACACACACACACGTACACCCTTTTGCGCCCCCTTCAAGTGAGCTTAAATGGTGAGTTTCTTCCCGAAAGTTGTTTTTTCGGTTTCGTTTCCCGCTGAAACTAAACGTTCTTCACGACCACACTCATCAAGAGGATATGGTTGAATGGGTGACACACACACACGAAACTATCACTGAACACCATCATGGTCACTTGCAAGCGACCGTCCTCTATAAATGTTTGAAGCATAAAAGTTTGTGTTTTTTTTTGTATTTATCACCAAAAAAAAACATTACACCAACCATTGGCACCCATATTTTCCTCCTTTTTTCCCACGTCACAGACAAAAAAAGGGAGATAAAATTTAACATAATTTTCTGCACGACACATCCGGCGTTCTTTTGGCCCGGCCCAGAGATTCTGCAAACCAGCGCAAAAACGCATCGTTTTGTGGTGTTTTTTTCTCTCTTGCATCCTGTTGGAAAGTGCTTTAGACACACTCGCACACACCCAACAAAAAAACAGACCGCTGAGCTCTCTGAGGAATCGGAAGCTTCTTTGAAGCCCTGCTTCCAGTGCCTTCATTTTCTGTCACTTTCAATGACGCTTAATTACTTATGCAAACAAAATCCTTCCCAGCCAGCCAGCCAGCCAGATCGCACGGAGCAGAAGATCGACCGACCGTTACCGTAAACTTTGCCAGTACGCGCGAAGAGGACACTGTCAGTCGGGCAGGCGAGTTCACGCGAGATGTCTTTACTCATCTATATAGCTGGCCGAGACCGGAGGGTACGGAGCGGAAGGAAAAGTTCGCTTACGCTCGAACGCGTTTGCCGAAAATGTGCTACCAAAGCTTTAAAATTCCTTCCTTTGTCTATCCCATTCGGTGTATGGTTTTGTATGTGTGTGTGTGTGTGTGCCCGGGAAGACAAGCGAAGGGTGCTTGAATAATTTCCCCCTCCTCAAAATTACATCCTCTTCGGGAACGGGGAGCGGTAAGCTCTTGAACGTCGGTACCAAAAGCCCTCGGAATGGTTGTTATGGTTACGGCAGTGGCTTTGTGCTTCTGGCCGAAACTTCAGTGCGCTATAAATTTGTCTAGAGGCTTTGTGGAATGGGTTTTTGGGGTCTTGTTTGGGTGGTTATTCTTATTGTTAAGTTTGTCACGGAATTCTCCTTAAATATACCTCAGCCAGTGAAAAGCTAATTGTATCGGAAAGGCTTAAAGTCTCTATAGCAATCATTTAATTACAACTGCGTTTTGTGTTTGATCTTCATTATTTTTTAACAGTCCTCATCACTGTGATTTCGTTGTTACTTAGAATGTGAAATAACTTACAAATATATTAAAACCGTTTATAGGACAAAAACACATTTTTCCAATGAATCTCTCAACTAATTGAAAATTTCCTAAATGTATGCAATCCACCCTTCAAAGCGCCTTAGTTTATGCAATCTCATCACACTCCTCGTCAATCCAATTACTCTAAAAATCAATCACTTTCCCAGTAGCTTCTTTCGCATCAACACTGAAGTGTTTACTCTTCAGATTATTGTATCTTAAAACAATTCGATTTAAGCAATTCCAATTAAATTGCTTTTCCAAACACAATTTTCCAAATTACATAGAAAAAATCCAACAAATTTTCCGGTTCGATCTCACACATCAATCAGCCGTCCGAAAGTAAGCCTTGCCTAAGGGTCGCTTTAATTTATTACCTTACTTCCATCGCTTCCAGAAAAATGGAGCAAAAAAGGGCCCATCGCCCCTTCCAAACATACCCTCGAGACATCGTACGCAGCACCGTTGGCGTGTAATCAGGCCCGGAATTGATAATCAACCTCGCTGTACGCTGTAACGCAATGCGTACACGTGACGATCATTTTCCATCGCCCAAACACACACACACACACACGCGCCCATCGACTCGAAGTGCAACAACACCCTCGCAACGAGCCGACGCTTTCGTTAGGCTAAAACAAAACGGGCAAAAAATAAGCAGTCAGTCCCAAAACGCCAATCCGGAAAAGTGCGCAAACAAGATAATTAATCTTATTTCCAATTTTCATGCCCGCGCGTCCCATCATGGCCCTGGGATTGCATGCATGGGGAGAGGATTTGGGAGGACCCAAAAAAAACAAAAGCCTGAAAATGTAGAATAATTTCGACGGAGATGTTAAAAATAGAGCTCGCACACACAAGCACACACAATTCCCATGTTTGCACTCAAGCATTAGGCAAAAATGTGGTTGTTAGCATTTGCATGAGGAAAGGAATGTGTCCGAAGCATGTGCGTGTATTTAACGTCGTAAATCTTAATTGTCGTAATGACAGCGGCACGCAGGGAACCATTGGTATGGTAATTGTGCTCTACTTCTACGATGGATTTAATTCATCCCCGTTTGCAGTCCATTCATTGCCACATAATGAGAGTCATTCATGTGAAGCGCCAGTTCTTGCCAGTTTGGCACGGAAGATGACTTCGCTGGCGTCTGCACCTTAAGCTGCTGGTCTTTCCACATCTCGATAAGCGGACGATGAGCCAGCAGCTTTCGGACTTTCGGAGCTGGACGCTAGTAGTTGGCTAGTTAATTCTTGTTCACCAAATCATTACTGCGTCTTGCACCATTCACACAGTAACAAACCACACAGAAAACGTGGAACCCAAAATTAAATCTCATTCCCGTGCCCAATCTTCCTAGTCCGCAGTGGAGGAGGAAAAATCTAATTCCATTCTCATAATGTTTTATCGCTTCATTTTCTTGCCGAATCTCGACTCAATCCGCAGCACACGATTTAGCATGAGAAGGCGAAAGTTCCTGTTCGGCTGCCAACCATCCAACCGTACACGATAAGCTCTCTCTCTCTCTCTCTCTCTCTCTCTCTCTCTCTCTCTCTCTCTCTCACCCTCTCGGTAGTAATCTTCAGCGCACACGAATGGATTTGAAGGTGCCAAAACTGGTGGGATAATCTTCCGAGCCAGACGCTAATATTAATTGAATTTTGCAGCTTTCCTCCATTCACAGACTTTTACTTTTTTCCTTCTATAACAAACGATAATGTATGTGAGTTGAGTAAAAAAAAAAGGCACGATTACACGAGACAATGATAACTCGCCCTAGATCGTTTCGTTCGCTTCACGGGGAAGGGCTGACAGAACACCCCTTGGGCGAAATACATTACACAGCCATCGAATGGAAATGCAACGGTTCTTTGTTGTCTCAAACTGTGCAGCTGTCACTCGACCGCTTCGATGACTGCCTGCCACACCGACTTCGAGATAGGTCAGGTCCGTCCAGTCGATCACAGCCGTCGGCATGAACCTGCGCGCTATGTTTTATGCGTCCCGTCTACACACGTCTTCGATTTTGTGCCATTTGCCCCCAGCGAGATGAAAAACGTGAATGAAATTGTTCCACGAGGCGACGCGAAAAGAAACTGAATCGTCTGCACGATGTGCCACTTGCTAACTTGCATTGCTTTTTTTTGTTTTCGGTAGGATGAAACTGCATCCAGCATACTCGCGTGACACCGTGCGGGCAATTGTGGGCATGCACTTCATCAAACGAATATACGAATCTACGAAGAGAGAGAGAAACAAGAAACAAACGACCAGCATTCCTGACAAGTTTGGCGATGCGCTGCCCGGAATGTGAAATAGAGCCGTCACAGACTGTCGCAAACGTAGACCTTCCCTCCCCTCGACGAAATGCTGTTTATGAGGTTTTGCCTTGTTTTTCTCTTTCGCCCAAATCGTATCACAATCGCAAGCTGTGCCCCACAACACACAAGATGACTTCATTCGGGCGCGACTTCTTGTTTGTCATTGCAGCGCAAATCACGTTTCAATCCATTGTGTTTTGGGTCGCGTACAGGGACGGTTGGTGCGAGCAAAGCGTACGCGAGTAATGCGCATAAAAGCTACGGCGATTTTGTTTCCTCTCTTCTTTTTTTTTGCTTTGCCCTTTCCAAAGCTTCATCTTGCTAATGGGTGCTGCCAGCTGGAGGGATCATTTCGTTGTGCTCGTTTACATCGCACTTTTTTGTTGGTTCATTGGTAATGATTTATGTTTATGATGCGAAAATTATGAAACTCAATTCACGGGGAAATTGGTATGATTTATATCAGTTTAAATAAGAGAAAATTGTGTAGCTATTTTTCCTTGCCGGTTTTTTTAATTTTTACGCCTAAATGTATGCAATATTTAAGTTGTAAAGTCAACACTAATTTTATCTTTAGTTCGTAAACCCCTTCAATACTTTTGTTTAAGTACGAAAGCATTTTGATAAGAAGGATTCGATGAAATTGCTCTTAAGACTGTCCCATTTAGTACTTAAGCAGCATTTGTTTAACTAATTGCATAACTTTAGGCGCAAACTTTCACTTGAAGCTATAGAGATAGTAATAGGAGAATCGTTTCTAAGCATGCCAAGTCGCGACAAAGCAGTTCTTGTCTTGTTTTCAATTAATTAACGATTAAGTGATTTTCTCTAACACACCCGATCGATTTATGCAGAACTGAACAATTAAATGTTAATGCTTAGCAAACACCCGAAAGCTTAACTTCTCCCCCATGTGCCTTTTCGTAGAATCACACACACGCAAAATTAACCTGCTCAAAACCCAAACACTAATTACACATTCACTTGCCATTGCAAAATGGCATTCGGGTCTGGTGCCTTCATTGCCAAACAGTAAGCCACGTACAAGCTGTTTCCTGTTCGTACTACACGAGCGCAAATTTTCAATTATAATCCATCTCATCCATCATGATCAAGAGCACCCGAGACAGTGCCGCCTGTATGTGTGTGTGTGTGTGAGTATGTGTGTCTCTCTGCTGTAAACGCACCAGCCACTTGAGCCCCTTTTGACTCGCTCTAATACTCATCACATTGTGCTCACATAACCGCCATCGTAACCTGCAGCACCGGCCACAGCGAAGAAGTTGGTCGAGCATAAAGCTTCCCCCAAAAACCATCTCCTACAAAAACACACACTCACACACACACACAGACCCCTTTCTAAACGAACTCCGTAACTCGAGCACACTTCACTGAAAGGGAGCGAAAAAGCTCCAAAAGCGCTACCACCAAAAGGATACGCTGCTGCTTCATATTATCAAACCCATCAGCAGCATCTTTTCGAGAAACTGTGCACTCACTCCCCCCATTGCAAGTGGTACTACGCTGCTCGAAATGCAATTCATTACGTAAACTCTCATCCGTCTCAAGCCAGGCACCGTATTCGCAAGGTTCAAGTTGCCCAGTATGTTGCAACGCAATGCTGCTTCCAGCTCCACCGTACGGGCTGTGCTTCAGGCTGTTTAGTACGTGTTGTTACCGAATATATTGCACGGTGTGTGTATCCCCAGATGTGTGTGTGTGTGCGGACACTGCCCAAAGCTGGCAGGTATTATTCGAGTTTAAACACTTAAACATTGCCACAGGGCTCACACTGGCAGGTGCGAATATCGCTGCGCTACAAAGCAGCACATAAACACACTGCCCGGAGGCGAGAGAAAGAAGATACATTGCAGGTGTGAACGAGTCCACCGCTAGCTTATTCTTCGCATGGCAGTGGATTGACATTTCCCTTCGAGCGTTCTCAACCTGTCAAAATTGATCCCTTCCTGTGTGTTCCGATGCAGCTTTTGTGTGTGCTTACCCATGTACCCAACACAGCTCGCAGTACAATTTCAATCACTAGGAAAGGAAGCAGCCTCTGTATTGGTCCCTGTGCCCTCCCTGGAGAGGGACTGTTTCTGTATCGTCCATTTGTGCAGAACGGTGTGGCCCATTATTCGACTACAAACAGTGCTGCTACAACCCGGCAAGCTGTGAAATGCCCCACCGGGCAACAACGGGTGTCCTGCGGGACAAAACACCCCAACCATAGCTACCATGGGCTCCCGTATACAGGAGTGTGCACAGCCTGCTTAGCTGCAATAATGTGTTCAGTTCATTCGGTGTGTTCCTGTGCTCCGTGTGTTGTGTGGGTACTCCGACAGGTGCTCCAACAAGCACGATGGACATCCCTCGAGCGTCTGTTAACAATTGAATTACTGCTTGGAAATCCACCCACTCCGTGTCGGTTGGTGGTTTCGCTTCTTCTCGCCAGCTCAACAGCACTCATATCGCACTCCCCGCTTCCCCGGCAAAGGTGTCAAACGGGAGCTTTGCGCCCGTAGTATCGTCGCCACTTACCTTAACCTTACGTCCACGGCGTGCCGCTATGGACCGTGACTGGCGCCGTATCGCCTCCAGTAGTGCCGCCTGCTGTGAAACGCTTTCAGCACACGAAAAACAGCATCCACTCGTCCAGTGGCTGACAGCGCGCCGTTATTCGCCCTCCTTTTTCCTTCCTCACACGGTTCGGATTTAAGCTGCAACCCTCACGTACTTACACACACACATACAAACACATGTACAAAACACTCCACAAACACACATACACTACACACTTTTTGGTACGTGTCCAAACGGATCTCACTTTCTACGAGTGCGGCCGGTGTCTGTCTACCTGTAACGATATGCGAGCGACGGCGTGACGACTTTTGCGCTTCACCCGGCGACGTTCTTTGCGTAACCTTCTGTCACCGAAGCGTGCAGTGCACGTGTGGATTAGAAAGGTAGACCCAAACCGAATATGCTTTCATTTCTGCTTACAAGACACAGGACACACGATTTGAACAGGGGATAATATGCATATTCGCGGGAAAGAAGTATCAGCAACCCAAGTCACCTCAACATCAGCGAAGCTCAATGTGAAATTTATTTCACCAACACGAACCTTAACCTTGAGCAACGGCTTACTGACTGGGCTGGGCACAAACCGCGGCAAGTGATCGTAAGCTGATTGGGGTAATCTTCTCACCCCCACGGGAGATTAAAAAACCGGTTTTAAGGGCTACATGTCTGTGGCTGAATGTGGAAGCTTTTTTATTCCCTGAGACCATGATGTTTAGGCTTTTTCATTTTTCTAAGGATTTTCTAAGGGTCGTAGGGCAACTGTTATCAGTGACAAAAAAGAATACAAATATTGGTATGACAGCTTGCAATCTAAAGGCATTATTGAAATAACAAGCTTCAAAGGAAATATGGGGCTTGTCACAAAATGTTGCAAATTAAGGCGCTTTATCACAGCCAATTATTTAAAGTTTTTTTTTCTTATTTGTTCTAAAGTGTTCTACTTAGAATAACATTTGGGGTGGTAAAAATGTTATTCTAAGTAAAACACTTTAGAACACAAAATCGTCTATAATTCTTCAATGTCTCATATCAATTGATTAGAAAGGTGAAAGGAAACAGCTACAAAACGTCAACTGTTCTTTTGATTCCTTTGCGATTTCCGTAACGATGTTGATAAACCTTATTATGGCGAGCTTTTTTCTTCCTTCCAACCTCGCCCAATTCTTAGCTACACAAAAAGCGCTTGCTTAAATTAATCAACGCAAGCAATGAAATTGCCCAAAAGCTCTCTTAAATTCGTTACTTCTTCTTTGATGTAGACGACGCGCAACGGTCAGTTGCAGTTGTCGGGGGAGAGGTTTGTGTTTGTGCTACCATTCCTTACACCCAACCAGAAAGATCATCCTTTTTTCTTTCTCACTCTCTCTCGTCCCATTTGCCCATTGGTTGGTTTAAAAAAACACTCCAAAAAATGTTTCTTTGCCGCCTGGTTTGCTGCCCGGGGAAATCCAATTTGGTCAAAAATTTAGAAACATTCCTTTCAACTTTCAACAGCAAGCACACGCTGTCCGAGACGCTGGCCTCGGCCCCGGTTGGTTGGCCCATTATTCAATCATAAACTCATTTTCAACGTTGCCTTCTCTTTCTTGCTGGTTTTTCTGTGGAATACTTGCTTATGTCCCTTTCTTTGCTACACCTTTTCGTTATCGTCTTGTAGAAGTAAAGGATAGACACACGCACACACACACTCGTTCGTTGGATATTCATTTTTCCTCACCGTGATAATGAATTTCTCGTCACAGCGTCAAGAGCAGCGTTGACGAATTTCCCGCTTTTGCTACAATTTTGATACGAATCACATCACAACTTCTTTTCCCTCTAAACGAATGTTTGAATGCGTGTGTGTGTTTGAAATGCCACTAAAATGTCCAGCACATCGCATCCATCCAAATCCCAACCAACAGCATTCCCGCCGGACCGCCAGAGTGTGTGTGTTAAGATGAGCTGAAATGGAAGAAAGAAATGGGGAAACACATTATGAGCGAGAAAGAGGCGAAAAAACTAAGCGTAAACAACAAACAACAATTAGAACAATAGGGACCTGGGATACGCACTACGTTCCCTCACTCCCGCTTTACCCGTTCTCCCCAGTAAACGTACAGGCCCTCCTACCTAAACAACAATGGCTAAATAATGTGCAAAAAGGGCCGGGGACGAGGATCGAGCGGCAACACTTTTCTGCCGTTTTGCCGCTCGTTAGCGATGCTTTTGTTGCGAGTGAATGTGTTTTTCCTACATTTCTGCGCTCGCTTTTGTTTTGCTAACTGTTTTTATTTTTTGTCTTACGGCTGCCCATTCCCACAACATTCCCATCATGCCCCCGTCATTTCCCGGCCGTTTTGTCAGCTGGCTTCTTGCTGGGGAGTGCAACATTTGTTTGATATATTGTTTGCAAGCGCCAGCTGATACAAATGCGCTCCCCAGAAACAAAAAGTACAGTCTCGCGATTACTTTAAGGCTGTAGCTGCGGGCATTGACTTTTTTGTGGGGCTTAGGAAGCTTAGGAAAAAGCTCACAATGTGTGTGATTCGGTTATTATGATTGTTTCATGCGCTTTTTACAGCACACATTTCAGCAGCTACGTGCAGCGGATACCTCACTAAAAACAGCTTTAATTTGGATCAATTTGTCAGTCAAATTAACAGATCAAAACGACGCACTGCTTTACTCCTCATAAACCAATTGGAAAACAAACCAAATTTTGCGCTGTTTGTTCCAGTTAGAAGCTCCTCCCCGAAGGGCAAATGTTATTAAAATTATTAAAATTGCACCTCCAAACACCTCCACCACAAAAATGTAGCAAAAGTTTAATGACTTACTGTACACGTTTGCGGCAAAGTTTTATCACGCCTTTGCACGACGATATAATTAACAGAAACTTTAAAGCGCTTTCGTATGGCCTCTGCTCTTCCCAGGGATGCCTGCCAACAATTTTATCAAACTTGGAGCACACACACACACAGAGGACTCGTCAGCCGCTTGTGGTTTCCGAGAGTTTTCGGGTGGGCCAAGTTTAATGGCCAATCAGCGCACGACCATGGGAAATAGGATGATGATGATGATGATGGCGCTTTAACGCCGTGTTGGAAAACAACCAGATTATCTTGTTCCTATGGCTATGGTGCCCCCAACCCACTCACACCCATCCCTTCCTTCCATCTCCATCCGCAAGTACCGCAAGAGCAAACGAATCATTTTTCCAAGACGACACCCAACTTGCGGCCGTTTATCTGCGAAAGCCACAAATTGCTCCGGTGAGTGACGTTAGCTAAAACAACGCTCCACCGCCGCCACCTTCATCATTAGCCCGGTCCCGGCTGGGGCCACTTGCACAAGCTGCTGCCGCAATTCTTCCGAATCCACAGCAACCGACTTATCGCGCGGTTGCTTTGTAAAGCGGTGGGGGGGCTCACAAAAAATGGCTCGAGAATTGTGGTCTCCCTTTTCTTTTTTGCCCGGTTCGGGTTGGGTCATTCACGGGCAGTACTACTTACCGAAAAGTGTTTCCAGAAAGTTGCAAAAAGCAAGATAACCCTGCCAGCCCAACACCACGAAGGGTCACTGACACGGCCCACCGCTTCCGGGTTGAATTGTATCTTGACAGTTTACACTGCCGGAAACACGAGCTGTCATAATTCAAGCTGACTTTTGACACTTTTGCTCGACAATCGACCAACTGGCTGGTTGGTTGATGTTTCACCCTCCATTTCGTGTTTATTTTTCATCACATCATTTTTAATATCCGAAAATGTTTTTCTTCCTCAAAATACACACGCCTGCATCTAAACCACGAGCTCATAAAAGATTTAAAAAAAAACAAAACCCATACTAAATTATTCCATCTTCAAAAAACACACAACACATCACACGGGCACAACACACGGCCCCCGTTGTAATAATTTCACTTTGAACACACGGATGTAACTATTCGGATAGGCAGAGGAGGAGGAGAGGAGAGTTTGTGTGCCGGGTCGTATAAAAACAACAACCGATTCAATAACGCCCCAACCGGATTGCAAACCTGTGTAACACTGGAGGCACCTTCTAAAAATACTACATCCGTAACCAACAGCTTACACACGGCGGCCATAACACGTGCCCCATGCACACCACATTGCCATCAAAGCGAACGCGCCCGACAGTGAGCGGAAAAACGGATGATAAATTAATCATCGTGCAGTTGTGCATTATGGGAGATAAAAGTGAGCCGCATCCCAGCGTCGTCCGTGTGCCGATCCGGTTAATTATTCCCGCCAGTGAATGTAAATGTAAACGCGGAAGATTGGTGGTTCCGGGCAAAGGGGCTTCAGCTGTGTGATGCAAATCCTCCACCGATGCATTCAGCTTGCAAGAGATCTGTGCCGATCTGTGTCAATATGGAAACGATTGAAGTAGGCATTGATTTGTCGGTTGCATTGAAAACGACGATGGTGCAACTGTTTCTTTGCCCTTTGCTGACATTTACAAGGCAATTGAACAACAGTGTACAAACGAATTTAATGTTTACATGGGTTTAGAAAACGACATAATCTTTATCGGGCAGGTTAGACCCTTCTTAAAAGCACAACTTTAACATCCTCATTGGTATTGTACACGGAAGCTAAAAAGGATAAAAAGCACTAAAACACTAAAACAAAGTGAGCTTACCCATATCAAGGGCAAAGCACGAACTCCCTAGTCTACTTGGAACGACCGGAAATTCTAGCACACTCGTATAAAAAGTCCTTCCCTTTTCCCCTGCAGCACATCGTCGCCTACTTTGCTGGCTTTCGATTCCGTAACCAAACTATTTCCTTTCAAACATTCTTTCGCTCGCTCTCTCTCTCTTTTTCGCTCCCGGAGGAGCAAACTTTCTACCTGCACGTCTACTATCCAGTGTTTCCTGCCTTCCTGTAGTTGGGCAGGACACACCGGCGTCTTCCGGACTTCCGACCCATTGACCATCGGCAATCCTCCTTCCGTCCCCTGCTTCTGTAAGGGATGCTTTGCTACTTCTAATTACACGACTAATCCTGTAAAAGCTCCCGAAACCGCCCCAATGGCCATGCATAATTCCACCGTGGGATCGTCTATCGTCTGGGGAGTTGCGAAACCAAAATTCCAACCCTGCACGGCAAAGCATCCAAATAATTTGTTATTCAGCACGGGCGGTAGTGTGCTTTCACCACCAACCACCACCGTCACCACTCGGGACAGGTAAAAGCAATCCCGACTGTAAAGCATACGGTACGGCACTCGCTACACCAGGTTAGCCAGTTCCGGGTGTGGATGTGGTGGTCCGACAAACTCTCCGGAGAGACTACGAAAGTCAGACACAAACTTTAAGGGCGTAGAAGGCATTTCCTTGCATAAGGTTCGAACCGCCGGTCTTGTAAGGTAGCCCATATCCCATAAGACCGGAAGCCGGGACGTGCAGCGCCAACGGAAGACTAAAATTATGCCACCGGGAAATGAGCGTCAATGGTTCCCCTCCGTGTCTTCTACCCTTGTGGTATATCCCAGCGATGCCGAGCTCATAATGGACATGGGTTTAAATTATGTATGTTTACGGCGTCTTCAATCGGGGGGTCGTGCTCTTCCCCATTGCCGTACTCATTTTTACAACCCCAAACTAGTCGATTTCTCAATTTGTCCTCCGATTTAGCTTATTCCTGTCTACGGCGTGCCCGTAGAGTAACTCGTCGCGGAAAGTTATGACAACTTTGCAATATTTCTTCCACGGCAAAACTCTGCCCACGACAGAACGTGCCCAACTTTCTGTCACCTTACCGGTACCGGGGTTCGTTCGTGCTGATTTTTATTTTTCTCGCATATTTCAGTTTGCCATTTCTATAATGACAGACAATTTACAACGCACAAGTTGGTGGAGTTGTGGCAATAAAATGCTGTAAAATATAATCAACTGAATCAGGGGTGAACAACTCGGTGTTTTGTAAAGATCATGAAGGATTTTTTTCAAATAGATAAGATTTTTGGGGACATCACTCTCCAAAATTTAAGATCTTTAATCTTCTAACAAACGATAGTATTAAGTGATAGTGATTTAATGGGTTTCTTAAGTAAAATAAAACTTTTGAAAATTTAAAAATCTATAATAATTGATCAAATTTCAATTCAAATTCAATTTTCACAAAAAGTACATCAGTAGATTTACCTTCTTTAATCCTAAACACACAAAAATATCCCAAAATAGAACGATGGTTGCACACCCCTGCCCGTAACGCCAGGAGCCCTGCCAAGCGCAACCGCCATTCATCGCAGCGCATTACTTCTTATCCACTTACCGGGATTCAGTTCGATGCGAACTTTAACCATTGCGAAGGTAATCGAACGAGTCCGTTCCAAACTTCTACACTCCCCCTCAACAAACATCCACACACACACACACAACGGTGATGGAATTTTGTTTCAATGAAAGAATTTTACAGCAATGGAAAGAAAAGTCCTTCACCCCTCCACCCCCTCTTCCAAAGCACCACCGCACGGACAAGAAACTTTCGCCGTACAGCGTAGATCTCATTAAAGTTTTTCCTTTCCCGAAATGTTAACATCATCGTTCGAGTGGAAACCACCGAGTGGCAAACGGACGGACCGACGAACGAACGGACGGTTGGGATAGAGGCTCGTCTTAGTTAAGCTTCCCTCGGGTGGAAAATTGAAAATTATCATTAACACCCTCATCGCCTTACGCCCGCTGTGTGCAGCGAACCACTCAGCATCATCCACCCGGCGTGCTTTGATAGCAATGCCGCCTTGTGCCTTGTGTGCCCATTAATGAGTACGAAATGAAGGTACGCTATCGAAACACGGTAACCAATGGCAACGACTTGGTGACGTACAACGGGGCTACAATCTACCCGAGCCACGCTGGAATGTGTTAATTAATATTGTAATCAAAATTAAATTTATGAACCGATTCTGTGACCTCTGCCTTCGCTCTCCCGCTCTTTATTGTGCTTTTATACCTTCAAAGCCAAGCGAAGATGAATCCTTCCAGCAGTTCGGACCTCCTCGTTTAGTGCGAAGAATGATCTCAGAAACATGCGGTTTCGGTGTGCTCCAATCCAATCGGGAAAGGATGCTCGGCATATAGGATTCCTACTGAGGTTTCATATCCCATTAAAATGCTATCATACTCGGTGTGGTTTTTGGCCTCAACAGAAAGCTCCTCATCTTGAGCAACTTGTGGGAAAATGAATGGCAAATTGAATGGATATTGTTGGCCGGATGTTTTACGGTGTCTGTGTGGCTTTTTTCCCTCTTCGGTATCTTCCGTTCCCTGCAAGGTTGGTTTCGTTTTTTTTTATTGCATTTCATAACTAAACCTAATGACATTGAGCCCAAGCAAAGCCGCCTGACAAGCAACACTTGTCTCAAGTCCCCCACACAAAGCACTGCAATGTGTCAACCTGGCAGCCCAAAAGCTCTCTCAATCAGTATAAAATTTTCCACCTTCCACGGTGCTACCGGTACGTGGTTTTGTTACAGGCCTACAGGCCTACTTCAACACCAGGATCCGTTGATAATGTATTAAGCTTCACGTACCGATGCCAAGATACAAACATTTATTGCCTCGTAAATGCTTCCTGCTACGGGCAAACCTTGCCCTCGGCACTTGAATTTATGAGCCCCGGACACCACCAGTGGATCAGCTGGAGGAAGTAAGTGCGAGAAAACAAGATCCTGTCCTCTGTGCAGAACTTTTGCCGGGCCCATCTGTAGGCATCTGATCACACAACCGCACGGTATCAGTGAAGGTAACACACTATCCTCCAGCGTTGAACAGTTGGGCCAGATTGAAGTTGAAGGAGCGTCCGGGCTGAGTGGTAGAGGTGGTTGAAAAATTGTTACATTATTCTATTTATACATATTCCAACATGCCTCCCCCCAGCATGGTTCCGTCATGGTCGACCGCAGTGTCCAGCATCACTTCGATTCTAACGAGCAGATGATCATGACGGACCCGGTATCGTATATCCTTGCGGCCGGAGGCGTACAAAACTGTGAGTCTTGTCCCACCGTCCAACCTCAAACCTCACTCCGAACCGAGGAAAATACCTACTCGGCTTAATTTATAGACAAATAAATAGCCCCGATAGCCACACCTACCCAACCTGCCCCAACACCGGGGCAGAGCACCAGTGCACCGTGGTAAAAGTTCGGAATGTTACGAGTATCTTTTACATAGCCCATCACGACCCAACCTGTGACCATCCCTGGGCGGTAAGGGGAAGTTCTGTCCAATATTACTTTTCCCTACCCGTAGGTTTCCATTACGACAAACAAGACTGATTGTGGAATTCTTTTTTGGACTGGATTTATACGCTCCAAGATGAACCAGGAAGCTATTCCGTCCTTTACCCATCGACTCGGTGGACTGTGTGGACTGTATGAAAAATTTATTTTACGCTCCACTGACCCATCAAATTGGGACAAAATGGTTTTGAACTGCTGCTGGTTGTGCTGTGGATGCTTCACGTTCACGAAAAACTTTTGCTCAAATTGCCCGTTTCCCACTAAAGGGGAGCTTTTTTGGGTTGTAAAAGTTGCGTTTGTAGTGTTCTGCAAAGCGAATTATTGTTTCAGCACTTCCAAAGAGTACAAAACGATCGCCTGTTTTTATGGGACACTTCAGAGTCTGTTTGTGAATAGTTTCATCGTGACAATCACATCCCGCAATGTGATTAATGTGTGTACAAAGGAGGGCATTCGCTGTCTGTAGAGTAATGATCCTCACTTCCCAAAACCTCTCTCCGTACCTCAAAAACATTAAATTGGCAAAAGCTTCCCTCC
The DNA here is from genome assembly GCF_943734685.1 of Anopheles coluzzii. Classification (NCBI taxonomy): domain Eukaryota; kingdom Metazoa; phylum Arthropoda; class Insecta; order Diptera; family Culicidae; genus Anopheles; species Anopheles coluzzii. Next base: position 10,601,190 of record NC_064671.1, on the reverse strand, counting down.
TGCCCAGCTAGTTTGCTTGTTGCCGGTGCTTTAACACGGCCGTTTCTTACGCTAGGAAATGGCCAATAATCCATTTCACCACTCCCGAACGACCCCACAAAAGATGAATGAGTGGTCAAGGCCCATGGTAAAGTAGCTCCCAATTATACACACACATACACACACACCGAACGCCTGGCCCCTGGCTGAACGAGAAAAAAACGAGGAAAAAGGCAACAACACAGCGAGATTGTTTCCTTTCCATCCATTACCATCCAGCTCTCATCCCGTCGCTATCCCGTAGGGGCAATGGACGAGAATGATTTCTGTACTTTCGGTGAAAGCTCTTCGTTTTTTCCTCTCATTATTTGTGATGCTTTACATCCACCTTTATCATTCTTCGAAAAAAGCCCTCGCGGACGGTGGCTCCAAATATCGCATCGAACACGGAAGGGATGGGAGGCAAACACGGCCACAAAATCCGACCGATGGCAAGGTTTCTTCTTTTCTTTTTTTTTGCGCTGATACATCTAAGCCTGTTTGTTGTTATGCTGTAAACTTTTTCACCTCAAACCACTTGAGAGGATGGGCAAAAAAAATCCCTCATCCTTCGCCCTCACACTGACCACAATAAAGCTCACGCAAACGGCACCGTAAAGGCACTCGGCAACAAACCGGGAGGGAGCGAATGGTAAAAAAAATCTCCCCCCAAGGGACCAATTGTGTGTGTGTGTGTGTGTGTGTGTGTGTGTGTGTGTGTGTGTTTGGTGTGGACGAAGAGAGAAATGAAATTTTTATCCCTCCGATTTTCTATCGTCCATCTTTATGTTTTTTCTCTCCAATTTTTCTTCTTTTTTTTTGGTCGGTTTAAGTCGCTGGACGCTGCCCATTAACGCGTCGCTTATCCGGCCTTATTTTGTAGCGAGATCGTCCCGTTTTTAGGGCAAAATTGTATCCATCCTTATTGTAGCTTTTAAAGCCCATTGACGTGAGGACGTGAAAGGAACGATGAGTGACAACGTCTTTCAGGCAGATCTTTCAAAATGACAAAGCCATCAGCGGGCTGTAAATAAGCGAGCAGCCGATGGCGTATCGTTATTTTAAAGCACAAGCTGGAGGGACATTAAGTAAAAGCTTCTTTAATGTCCGTTCTCAACGCGTGACTGTGACGCGGGGCAGGAAATGGCCATTCCACCCCCCAGCAGCAGCACCTGGGAACCCTTGCCAGCTGTCTGCGTCTACGAACGCAGGTAACGCAAGAGAAAGCCACCATGGTAGAACGGCCAACGTAAGGACGACCATATTCCACCAAACAAACTAAGAGCAGCCACTTCCGCTTCACTTCACCGACCCCAAGTGACTGTTCCCTGTGGTGGGTGTGTGTGTGTGTGGATTGTGTGGTAAGCGGTCGGTTCCCACACACACACACACACCAGCCGGTCCAACAGTGGCCACAGGCGAATAAAGCATTCCGGCAAACAACACCAACAACCGAGTACGGCAGAGTTTTAAATTGGAAAAGTTAGCCGAAACCGAATGAACGGCCTGGACGGCCTGAATCACCTTTTTCCTTGGTTGGGGCGTTGGGTGGAATACGCATTCAACCGTAGCTGGAATGCTTTTACTGCCCCAAGGGAAACAACACTCTATCATACGCTGCTCCACTAACATTATGCCATCGTTTTTCGAACGTTTTACAAGCGTTTAAGTGTGTGTGGGTGTGCCACTTGCAAAGCAAGGGACAGTTGACAGATCGCACCACACATACACACACAAACAGGCACATGGAAAGAATCAATTATGTGTGGCGTTTATTACGTGCGGTCGAGCGGATGCTGTCATCATCATGGTGAGACTGCGAATGGAACGGAAGAAAGCACGCTTGCGATTGTGCAGAAAGACGCAAGAGCCTTTTCCTTTTAAAAGCCCCCAACGGCTACGAATGAGAGCTGGATGGAAGAATGCCCCCCTCTTCAGCTTCTCAGCTTCTTTACCAGCCAATTGCGCTTGCCACTTTTCCTGGGAACTCGAACCAGAAGCGAACGCAGCCAAACAGCATACCACACAGCCTACGGCCAATCGAAGCGACAGTGAACCCTTGAAAGCGAGAGTACGCCACAATAGCGCCATCTTCTGACAATGCCACCGAGGAGCGTGCGAGTGTGTGTGTGTGTGTGTTCTAATCCCTTCCTTACACTCGGTTTGCTTTCCCCATTGCCCGTGGGCGAAATGAATGCATGCATGAGAGTTTTGACTGTTGCGGTTTTACTGTCAGTCGGCGGTCGTACGTCGTTCCCGCTACGTCAATGGAGGAAACACAGCTCCCATTGTAGGGAGCGAAAAGGGACCTAGGGCCTTCATCAATGGAGTGCTATCTTACGAGAGCACGGGAAGTATGTACAGTATGTGTAGAAAGTGTTCCTATCGTACACCCGCGCTGAATGAAACGATCCAGACGGATCGAACGGTTCAATTACACCAGCCGAACGGGAAGTCAACTAGGCTAGCGAACCGCCTGGGCGAGAGAGCGTGTATGTATGAGATGCTTTCTTGGCACCGGTCCCCATAGACGACAGTTGACTTTAATTGTGTCTAATAGGGTATGGTTTTGGGGAAGAAGCCGCCAGGTCGAAACAATGAGCTGCTAATGAAAGTGTCGATCGATTTCGTTGCATGCTTGTGTGGCTTTTGATACGCGAGGGGCGAAAGCATACGATGTACCATTGTTCCCATTTGGGTTAAAGGGGATGAGATTGCATGTGAGTAGTCGGTTGGCTCGTATCCGTATGCTTTGTTGACAGGCTCAAAGGGATGTAAAGATTGCCTTTGGGTTATTTATAGCATACTGGGTCATTAATCAATAATATCAACTGAACGGGTCACAATAGAAAATAGTTCATTTTATGTGAGTTATCAATGATGTTGATGGTTAGCTTATCACTTAAATTAACACTTTAAAAATTATTAGAGTTAATAAAAGAATAATTTATGTGCTTCTGTTCCAATATTCAAGCATTTAGTAGTCATTGCCGTTATAATCGTACTCTTTTTCCAAGTTATAACGCCTTTTGCAAGATTAACGCCTAAATGTATGCTTCAAATGTTACAAAACATGCTGGAAAACGCCTGACCTCAGACAGGGTTGATTCGCTGTAATCAAAATATTGATAATTGAGCTAAACGTATCATCTTTCGAGCGTTTCTAACATCAAATACTGCTCTGTATTCATGTGGATGTAACAACTTGACCTACAATAACACTCAAATAGTAATAATATGTTAACAACCTTCTTCATATTCCAATCAACGCTTCATCACCACCCCAGCCATCCGCTGTGCAAGTAAACAGTCAGTTTATTTTCACTTCCACCTTTTGCACCTTACGAGATCCATCATCTTCACAACTTCCCTCCGGTGCCGCGTGTTAAAACTTCCCGCGGCATAAAACAGCTTCCACCCTGACAGATCGCTGTTTTCGTGGTTGAGTTGGTGGTTTAACTGTTTATTTTAATTTGCCTCTTTCTTCCTCTCCCCCCCCCCTGCCCTGCAACCCACAACTTCATCCCCGCTGCATCGTCGCTGATTGATCGAACGTAATCGATTTCCATCATCACCGGTCGTCGATCGTCTGCCAAAACAGCTCACAGTGATTCAGGAAGCGAGATTGCTATAGGGGGGAAAAAGAGAAAATCTTGTGGAAAATCGCACCAATGATGAAGACGTATACTCCCACGGGTACATACACATGCACACTCATAATCTCTACACAAACGCTACGATTGATCGTGCTCATGTGTGGTGAAAAATTCATACACTACCAACGATCACGTAGACGAGCTTCAATTTTCCCGTTGCTGAACCACCGCTTTACAACACACACACACACACCCTTCACCACGCTTCACTTTCATCTTACGCACCGACAGCAGCAGCAGCATCACGCGTCCGTGTAGATGATTGCAATTTTTACGTTATTTTCTTTTGGTGCTCCATCCACCTTGAACCGGTTTTTTTTTTGGAGGTCATTGCTTCAACCCCGAGCATTGCGCACCCTTGCCAATCGGTTCCTTTGCTCATCGATAATGTTTACGTTACACCGCTTGTGCTTCAACGTATCACGCCACATCACACACGAGACCTCGTCCCTCGTTCGTACGTGCGCAACATAGCCGTAAAAATAACAATAACCATGATGAAAGTAAACAAATTGCTCTCACCCTTTACAGCATGCCCCGTGCACGTTGCGTATTGCGCTCTCTCCCTTCTAACACTTACGTCTTGTGTACCATCGTCTCTGTGTGCGTGCGCCCTTTTAACGTTCCCATTTAGATGTTGCTGGCCAAACGTTTCGCACACAAGCTTTATGCATTTCCATTGGTTCAGTCTCGCCCGTTTCTCGTCGTCTCGATTATTTGATGTCCGACGCGTGGATAAGTTGTTTACGCTTGTTTTCAGCGTCCCTTCTGTCAGCGAACGTCCAAATTTGGTCGAATAGAAGGAGACACGTGTCTAGCAAACATTTTGTGAGCACTTTGGTTTGCGACAGAGGTGTCAAACACTGTGTAAGGATATTTGGAGAATAATACACAGAGACTCGATATGCATATGTGGAGTATGATGTTATATAGTTTTGAAGTAAATAAGATGATTAATATGGGAATTTGCATACAACATTCTCTCAACTCAACCCATCAGTTTGACACCACTGCCTTTCGATCCTTTATTATTCTTCCATTAAACGGTTCTGTACACGTTCGGCATATTTTTATGAAACCACGTTCACGCTTATAAGCTGTGTACATATTTATTTAACGCTTCTGCTCACCAACAGTACCCATTCGAACATGATTGCTCCGTACCATTAAGGTCAATTTCAAGTTTCCCGGTGACATTCGACAATATCTTTCCACAGCCCAAACCCTGTTAAAAGCAATCATTTCAACAACGATTTCACCGCACCATGAGCCATTTTATGCCAAAGTTGTGCCCTCGTATCATGCCCCGAGAAAAGTTCCTTGGCTTCTTGATACTTTTACAACAATGATCGTTTTTATTGGTCTCATTGGCTTGGTGTAGGCTTTTATTTCCCTCTCTCAACTCAACCCCTTTTGGCAGTAATGGCAGTTTGTTCCTTCTTCTTTGCGTAACACAATACTTTCGACTGCTTTTCAATTGTTTGACACTAAACAAACCACAATAGGCCCACACCGTTCGAGTGCTTGTGAGAAGGGGAGCGAGAAATTAAATATTAGCCAACGGTTAGCAAACACAAAGCAAAAGCTAACATGCATTAGAGAAGGGCACCGAAAGGCCGAGGCGTCAAATAAGGAAATACAATATGAGGCAATTGTTTTTCCACTTTTTGTCAACTGACCCCAAAAACAAGAACAAAAGAAAGGAAAAGTGAATAAACAATTTTAGCAAGCATCATTCTATAGATGTCCAACCTTCTCTGGATGAAAGCTTTTAAGAATTTGGGCAATAATGGGCCTTAAAGGAGACACTTCTGCCTCACCATGGGTAAACACCAGCGTGACAAGTTTGCGTTGTACGTATTTTTGTTTGTACCAAACTTTCATGGTACGTTTCAGTTTATTTAAGCTCGAGGATAAGAGACTCGTAGGAAGGAGAAATAAGAAAGCATGAACGAGGAACAACATGTGCGCGTCGAACCGTTTTATTAGCTTTTCTATGTGAATCGTTTTACCACCTCCAGCAAAGGCTATTTTTCTTATTCGTATGAGCTATTTCTTTCATGCTACGCTCTCGCTCTTTATCTCTCTTTCACTCTCCATGGTCCATGGCTTCTCCACAGCACGATGATAAATTCTTTCGATTCCACCAAGCCCAAAGCTACCAGGCGTCTCCATCAGTCGCTCGGTCGTGTGTCTGCACGCATGCAAGACTGTCGCAATACGTACGTACTTGCCCAAATCAAACTTCCATCACAAACTTATTCTAATTTGTACGTGAGTATGTGTATGTGTGTTATACTTTTTGCATTGTTTGAGTGTCGTACTCAATAACATTATTCAACAATAACAACTCTGGAGGAAAACAAGCGCAAAAAAGGACGTTTTCATACAAAATCACGCCTCTGAACACACGCCACGCCATCTCACCTCGAAGACAAACAGTGGTGCAGGCAAATTGGAAAACTTTGCATTGCGAAATTGGAAGAAGAAACAACACACACACACACACACGCACATACACAATCACATCGCAACCCGTACGGAAAAACGCACCCGCGCGGAACCATCCTCCGCGGTGGAATGCATTGAAGCAAGCGCTATTTGCTGTTTGCCGTCGATCGTGCAATGGGGTTTGTAATGTGTTTGCCGTATGTACTTGTGAAATGAACAGTCTTGAACGAGGAGTACACGTGCCCAGTGGGAAGAATTACATTCCCCTTTGCACTTTGCACAAACTTTTGTGCAGGAATTTCAATCTCGGTAACTGTTCTGTTGAAAGACATTTCAGTGTAATGATGGTTGGGAAATTACACGCGCTTGTCTCGATCGATGGAAAACTTTACAACAGCCAGCATCTTCCCGCTAAGCAAAAGGGCCGACGGGAGAGAAGCCGATAATGTAGATGAACAAGCACGAGCCTTCATTGAAACGTCGTTTGTAAGCTCGCAATGCTTGCCTGCCAGTGCCTGTCTGCCTGCCTGTCGCTACCGAGAAGATGCCCGAGATAGCAAGCCACGTTATCCTAAATATGTGTGTATGTGTGTGTGTGACAGAGAGAAAGAGAGAGTGAGAGTAGCGCTGTAGCCGGAAAACCGTATCGATGTAAATTCTCATCATCCAGCGTGAAAGTGTCGGGCTTAGCACAGCTTCACCCACCAACCCGGCCCATGCGGTCCCGGATGCTGTATGTACATAAAAGGGGTAAAACTTTATCCTGCTTAGTGGGTTGCTCACTTTTCGGCTTTTCCTGCATCGTCGGTGCTTCCATGCGGTGCGGTAATTAATTTGAAGTAACGCAGTACGCGAACACCTTTTCAACCTTGAGCTCGGGCGCCGGGACAAAAACGCCCCTCGCACAAGGAGAGGCAATGAATGAGTGAGTGAGTGGGTCGTCCTGATTGCATGTAATTAAAGTTTGCGAATCGATTTCTCACCTCGCATGGTGCAGGAGAAAGGCTAAACACATTGGCGAGATTTAGAGGAGTTGATGACTGCCAATCCGTCAGCTCGGTTCGCTAGATTGGTCTAATTAAGTGCACATTCATGATGAGTGCAACTTACTGTTTTCGTGTGCTGGTACTCAGCTTAAGCGAAATTTATCGACTGAGTTTTATAACACTTTTATCGATATGGGTTTATACTATCGTTCAGTTGAAAATGTTATAAACCTACTATTAAATATTTAATAATTACAAACACATCAACGTTTTAATTTTAATTAATACAAAGACTGAACCTTTTGCGGGCTCCTTTTTTTGTATCCATTTCATTTAAGCTCAACGTCCGTTACATGACAGCACTAAAACGGCTACTTTCCCATGATCCACTTCATAAAATCGCCTTCAATAGGCTCGTTACGATATTGAAACTAAAATCAGCACAATGTTCATCCGCAGTACGTCAATACGTCCCATTCCACTCTTTTCACCTACACTATCAATCCTCGTCCCGATCATGTCAGCAGCCGATGTAATCCGTCCAGGCTCCCTTGACCTGAATGGTCCTGCTACTGACAGCCGCATCAACCCGGCCCGTAAGCCATCCCCGGGATGATGAGTGCCGAGCGCCGACAACACTAACAAACTGAGCAAACAATTTAGTCTCCCGGGGGCTCACCCCGATATGCCCGAGGACAGAACATAACCCTCATCATTGTCACTCTCAGCTGCTACTGCTGCTGCTGCTGCTACTGCTACAGTAGTGTTGATGACGACAGTTGCCAAGTGGGGGAGACAAAAAACCCCCCAAAAAGAATCGTGTGAATGGCAATCAAACCATGCTCACCGAAAAAAAGCACACCAACCAACGTGAGCGTTTGTGCAGAAACGCCTGCCCTGGAAGGCTGAAGGAACGAGCCGGCACACTTATGCAATCAACCACTCCCAGCGATCCTCACTCCCACCGAGGAGAAGAAAAAACAACCGCAACGAAAAGCTTATCATACACAAACTACGTGACATCTGTTATTCTGTCTGTGTGTGTGTGTGTGTGTGTGTGTGTGTGTGTGTGTGTGTGTGTGTGTGTGTGTCTGTATGTGTGTGGAATGTTTTTTGCTTCTTCTCATTTTGGACGTTTTTACTGCGAAGAGTTGTTTGCGTCCAGAAATTTGCATCAGATGCTTCAAAATATGAACCATCATTAGCACCAGCGCTCTTCAATGCTTCGGGCCCAGCTGTTCGGGGCACCGAACGAATATTGCTCCCACTTCTCAATCCCTCCCTGATCCACTGCTTGCTGGCACGACATCTCGGCGCAAGATAAGTGTTTGCTCGTTTAAATTCGATCACTTTCGCTTCATCGGAAAGGGATCAACTTCTATCGACACACTCGTCGGGTACTCGGGTCGCCACGTTGGCTGACAGTGATGGAGCAAATCCTGTTGGCTCGAGTGAGAATCCGTGTTTTTGTGTGTGTGTGTGTGTGTGTGTGTGTATGTGTGCGTGTCTGCCTACTTGACATTAATGATGTACCAGGCCTCGTACGGGTACTTAAAGTTCGAACAAGAAGGCCAGGCACAAACAGAGGTATTTGATTTTTCCACTCCTTTTTTCCGGTTTCGGATGTTTTCCGCAAGCAACGTACAATTTATGAGCATGTCTTAAACCTCACATCTACCAACAGCGCGATATAAATAGTAATTTTTCTTCGAGCGGAATCTACGCTTCCCGGACTCGCGCAAACACCCGGGGCTTCGCGTAATAAGCGAAGCGATGAAGACCATTTGCCCCAGCCGTACGGTGGAAACCGTTTTGCGAATGAAACGGTTCGGGCGAAACTCTTTTCTATCGTAACTAAGGATAAAATAACATTCATCCTTCTTCCCCCTCAGCCCCCAATGTGCCCCAAAGAGGAAGCGAGGAAGATGTACTTGAACGGATTTCGAATTTGGCGCACTTACACGCCAACGCCACGTGCGCCAATATAGAACCTCTCGTCCGGGCTTCTATCCAGTACGGCCTACAAACGCCACCAGAAGGGAAAACGGTGACAAATGCAAAGAATAAGAAGAAGAAGAAGCACAGAAACATATTATTGACGATTATTGAGATGAGTGATCATTTATCTTCCCTCGAGCGCCAGCTCCTTCCCACGCCGTTGGGTTTGATTTGCGAAAGTGAAAGTGCACGGTAACGAAGAGTGAGGAAATAAATCCCATCCACAGAGCGAAGGAAAAATGAAGCCACAGGCCCCGGCTAATGCCAACGATTTCGCACAAGGCACAAGAGTTATTTGCTCTGCTTGGGGCAGACGAGCTGAATAGGGCGAAGACAGCTTCCAGTGCAAGAGGGGGAAGCGGCTGTTCGGAACCCCTCCCCCCTCCCCCCCCCTGGAAGCTCGAAACCCAAATCGATCCCATCACAAACAGACGGTGGCTGCCGGTGGCTGGGCCGCTTCTGTCGACGAGCTCAGCAAAACTAGATTACCCTGTTCCATTAGGAGTTTGGTTTGGCCATTGGTCGGGCAAGAGGAAGCAAACGCCGACCACAGGACTGTACGGTTCGGTTGAAGCAACGAGCCGGTGCTGAACACACACGTGCCTGGAATTGGTGGTTGGGCCGAGATTGATGAAAACACGATCGAAATCGAATGAAATCTACCGTCCCACCTAGACGGTGGAATGATTGCCTAGAGCGGATGGCCTGCAGTGCTGAGAGTGAATGGCAAGATGCAGTCATTACATGCAATCGTTGCGAAATTAGATTTTTTTCGTAACAAGATTAAATACTTCAAGTTGGAGGCTTAGCTACTTGTGCAATGTGGTTAGAGTAGAATTCTAAAAAATCTCTCAATTTTGATAGCTAAATGTCTTATTAATATCTTTTTGTTATGTGGATTGCATACCTTTCGCGTACTACGTCATTATAGAATGCTTCAAATTTTGCACAGTTTTTGTGAAACCAATTTTCTAAGTAATTTGCACCATTTTTAGAGAAAATTACAAGAAGGTTGAGTAAATGATAGTCTAACTATCGTTTCACCTTTCTTTCTAACGAGTCATTAAATGCCATATGCTCATAACGCCTAAATTGCTGCAATTTGCACAACCCATTTCAACGGGAACCCTTGTACCTTAATGATATTTTCCCAATTAAATTGACATTTGCTCGTCACGAAACAGACACCAAATACATAACACACAAATTCCCATACACCCCTCTCCCCTCCCCTCGAGCACTGATTTGTTTTCAGTGAGCAAATATATATCACGATCGAAAAAACGAACCCGCTCCCCCAGAACCGATTCCAATCGCTACGACCACAAACACACACACACACACACACTTTGTTTTAATTAATTCTGTAATTTACCGCTCTAATGAGCTTCGCACATGCTAATGAGACAGGTGAAGCGTTCCGATCATCTTCTCAGCTTGACAGAAACACGTGATCAAACAGTGCTGCACGGGCGGCATACAAGCTGCTGCCACCATTCCCACAATGTTCAATTCCATTCCAAAACACCACACCACAATCTTGGGCTGGAGAGGTTTGTGTAAATACCAGCTCGGTCGCGTTCTTCAAGAGTTGTTTACTCCTACCTGCTACCTGCCAAAATGATATATCAATCACATTTTCCTATTTCGTGCGGGAACATTACGCACCGAGAGCGCTCCCAGCTCGGGTTGAAGCACGATGAACCGGAAACTCACACTCAGCACGGTTAAAGAGGACCGTTGCGTATCCGTTCCTTTCTTTTTTTGGATGGGTTCGATTCAAGCAGCTTGTAAGCTTCAGCGATGAGCTTTAGTTAAGGCTCACCCGACCTTGAAATTTCGGTTGAACCCGAGGCCTTGTTAAGTCCACCGGAAGCGGAAATGAAGAATATTTTCACCCGAAATAACACAAACCTACACACAAACATACATACATAAACGATGCTAGGATGATGTCATAGGCAAGAGATCGACGCGCTTCTGTTTTGCAATTCTACTGAATCCAATATTGCGAAAGCGTAAGGTTTGTGACCGAGCTTAAAGAAGGTCCTCTGTCTCGAGGGTAAGAGGTTTAGGTTCGGCTTGTTTATTCGTACGTCTCAAGAGATGCTGAAGCGGCAGTAGACGAGGGATGGGACGCAACTGTGTTGAGATAATCAGAAGGAAGCGAAGGAATCATTTCGTCTGCTTTGCTCCTATCCCCGGAGGGATTTTGGCGAAACAAGACAAGCTTCTGCACAATACTGACAAGGCTAAATGTGAAAAAGTCGGATGGAATAGCTTCCACACGAATATTTTGGACAACTTCTCTTAAAGCGAAGCAATGAACAGAGAATATGAAATGTATTAATTCATCAAAAACCATTCATTAGTTCGCTTTTGATTGATTTGTACATGTTAATACATCTCACGACACAAAAGCTCACTTCTCAAGTATACATCAAACGATTTAAAAAAAAAACTTCAATTCTGTTTAATTTACTTGCTCATTCAGCTCATCAAAAGAAGCACCACACAAAAAGTGGGAATCCTTTTTCTGCGGTCAAATCAAAATTGTTCTGCTGCACAACGCCAGCAACTCAAACGTCAATTGCCAATTATTGGCAGCTTTCCGGCTGCCAAGCTTGCCCATTAAACTTGCCCTGCTGCGCTCCATCCTTCACTGTGGTCCCTTTTTTGTGGTTTATAACCTCTCTCAGTTCACTTCATTATTTGCATCATTAAAGTCAAATGAAGGAGATTTTTGCTTCGATGAAGGTATTTTTTATTTTAACATTCACCAACACAAGACCAACTTCCATCATCATCACACCTGCGGTTGCATTCGCACGGGGAGTAAATATTCATTAAGCGAAGAGCCCTGGGAAGAAGCGCAAAAGACAGCGTCCCGTTTGATGGCGTTTATTTTAACCTACAGCAGGACCTTTTGCTGTAGCGTCATGTAAAAATTAGCCAATGAGAAAATGACGTCAACGGCGAAGCGAAAGCGAGAAGGCAAGGAGTTTCCATTCTAATAACATTTGCATACCACACCCACCCTTTCCCCTCTCTTCTGCCTTGGGGGGAAGCTGAATAAACTCGAAATGTCCTTCAAAGGAAGCGCGAGGCAAACGTCCATCTCACATGACAGCTTCCGGGTGGAATGGTTGGATTACAGCCCCCCCGGTAAGGTTGCTGTCCCCATACGCTTTCCGGTTGTCTTCGTTTGCAGCCATGGGAATAGGTACGCAAAACCTCGCCTCTCGCAGCGAACTCGGCGTAGCGTACCCATGCGCGTATGTAAAATAAATATTAATACGAATTGAGTTACGGCGCCGCCCGGTTCTTGGGAACGAAAGGCGCACAAAAGGTGACCCGAGCACAGAGGCACAAAACTTGTGTCCCGAACCATAAGCATGTTGATTCAAAAGCGGGCCCGAGTTATGGGAATGTTTCCATTCAAACCCACCTTCATGCTCCAAACACACATCCACACACACACACACACACACACATTCCATCACACAGTCAATTGTCATCGAAATTCGCTCCCCATTTTTCCCGGCAGCGCGAAAGCAAAGAAATACGAACACAAAATCCACAAAAGAAAAGCATGTATCCGGTTGGTTGCATACCGTGTACATGTATGTGTATGTGTGCTTTACCCTTCCCTTGATTCACTCCGTTTTCCGGCTCAATGGAAATCGGTTAAAATAAAATTCACTGTCGCGTAACGCGAACGTGTGTAGAGCGACTGCTGCGCAGCGACGAGACCCTGTAAAGACAGCTCAAACGAGCCGCGATTGAAACGAACCGCGATTGAAACGATCGGGGGAAAAGGAGCCTTGTAGAAGAGCATTATGAGATGGTAGAAAAGAAGGGTAAAGGGGAAAATGTATCAATCGCAAATAAAGCAAGCAAACGTTCTCCGCCCCTTGAAGGAGTCGTCCCATTGCTAGGGAAACCGTCTCGAAGGCAGGGTTGCTGCTCCGCAACCCAAAAAAGGAGGAGAAACAAAAGTGAAAAGCCATTTTCGCTGCATCAACTCAACACAATGTGTTCAATTTTCCACAGTAATCATGTTTTTTTTGTTTTTGAGAACAGAAAAACCAACAAACCTCCTTAAAATGAATTGTTTCCTAATTTCAAAAAAAAAACTACGAACCGTCTGCAGCCGTTGGGCGTATTGAAAAAGTGCCGCTCAACGTACAGCACAGGCTGCCGGCACACAGGGTAGTGGCAAAAAAACAGGAAAAGGGTAGTCGTAATCAAATGAAATCCGGGACCCCCGAAAACAATCTACCGCTGAAAGCACACCTTCACCTTTCAGACACACTTCTTTTGTGTCATTTTTGACTTTCCGGCATTCTTTCATCCCACGACCTTCGGGAAGGTGAACAGTGGAACTGTTCGTCGTCTCCGCTCCGCGGGATGGAACGGAACGGAACGGAAACGGTAATGTGTATGCAGAACCGGTTTATGTAATGCACCTGTGCAAAGAACACTCCATATCTCGGAGTAGGGTTCGGTGTTTAACGAACTTTTTTCATTTAAAAATATTTAAATTGTCCGGTGCTCCAGTGTTTCATGCGAAAATCAATTTACGCAACGTGAGTACACGTGAAGCAGGCGCTACGTAACATATCTAAAATAATGATCATGGAATTAGTTGGATATTTAAAAAAAAAAAGTGATCGAAGGATCATACACCATTTTAGTTAAGTTATTTTAATATTTGTAAACATATAATTTTTTTTTTTAATATTGATTTTTGGCCAAACATTTGACCCAGCTTCACTCACTATTCTTACTAAATGAAAGACACTTTGTTTGATTGCAAGTGCAAAATTAATTATTCCCCTCTGTGTGGTTGGTGTGGTTACTTTTTTAAAAGCTTTCCTCAAACACACAAAAACGTAACCACAAAACCAAAAAACACAAATCTTTCTGAAAAAAAGTAATCGTAAAGTGAATCATAATTTAAAAGAAAATATGCTCCAACACCGTGCATCCGACGTGCTTTGCTCTCTTTTTGTGTTACAAAACTAACACAAAAAAATCACACCAACACCACAAAAAGGGCACCATTTAAACCAAGCAACCCCATGTCCACTACTTTACATTTCACCAAAAAAAGCTCCCATTTGCAAACACGCTTTTGGCTAAAAGCAATCTTTTTTTTCTCACGCCGGGTTTTTTTTGTTCTGTCCCCAGTGCCCCCAACAGTGCAAAGATTAACTGCAGCGTAACGGACCTACACATTCTCCTGCCCCGTTTGCTGCATAGGAATGAGAATGGGCACACACAAAAACGGGACTTGACATAGAACAACAAAAAAAAAACCCTCGACTCCCTTCATACTTTAAAACATCTTAACTCAACTTACTGCACTCAGTTGAAGTGCTCATCCGTGCGCTGGCACACTTTTTAATCCTGTTTCGAAAGAAAAATTGCCACAGTGCAGGAAAGAGAGAGACAGAGAGCACACACTGCACGGGGTTACACAAAAAAAGGGAACTATATTACAAATTTTTGCCATAAATTTTGCATGACCATCGCAAATAGCCACCATCAGTGGTGATGGTGCTGTGAATGGCCGAGCACGTGAAGCACTTTCGGACCTAATTTCACCAGGCAAGAGGCTGCAAACTTCTACTGTCCGGTTGGCAGACGCCTCTTCCTATCCTTTAGCGACGTGTATGTGTGTGTAACATCCGAAAAACGGGCAAAAACATTGCTGGAATTCAACAACACTGCCAACACTGTTGTGTTTTTACTTCGAATTTTTATTTGAAAGAGATCCTCAACCGTGACAGTTTAACTTCGAGCGATCGTATCAAACACATGTAGAAGCACACATGTATACATCCCCTGTGTGCTTGCAAGTCAGCAGTTTTAAAGTTTTGTTTCCCTTGCAGCCGGCCCACCGTACCTTGGCTGCCGGCCAAACCATGCCCCGTTACACGGCGGAGGCCTACTTTCGGGTCCACGGTTCGGTGCGCCCGACCTTTCGCTCTGAACTTGGCTCCAGTTTTGCTGCAGCGTGCAGAGTGTTGGGCCGTGTGCCCTGCCTAGCAGCAGGGCCCGTGTGCGCGCCCCATACCGATGCCTATTGCTGTCGTCATCGTTGCTGACGTCAGGGAGTGTGTGTGTACTCTACTCGCTCCGCATCGGGTGAACCAGACCAGGGATACATGCGGATGGAAGAGGTTGGAAATGAAAGTTCAAGTGCACTCATCTCAGCATGCGACGCGCAGTATAAGCCATGGTGTGTGTGTCAGTATGTGTGTGTGCTCATGAAGTGGATGGACCCCCACCAGATTGGGTTAGAAATCGATATCTCCTTTGTCTCTGTATCTTTCACTTTTCCATTCCATTCCACTGGGCTGGAGAGATGGCGATAGGGTGATGGGACTTTTTTTTCTTTTTCTTCAGCATGGTTTTTATGTGTGTGTGTGTGTGTGTGGTAGCACTCGCAAAATACCACAGCACATTCATTACACGTTTTATTAAATACACGCCACGTGCCGCACATTCCACGTAGCCCCCGGGTAGCCCTCGCTTTCGATACCGTTTTCTGGGCTAACAGGGGGACGTTTGTAATGCGCAACCATGGTATGAATTTAAATTAATTTACATCTAAATGGACGCGACAGCCGTTCGCGCGTTCGTTCAGTGGGAGTGGCGGGTGTGGGAGTGTATTTAAATACTATTTTATTTAATTTACTGTAAATTGATTGCATGATTTGCATTGTTTTAGATAAAAAAAAACTTAATTATTGAAGTGCTTGAACAAAAAACAATAATTCGAGCGGAATGGACTTCATCTAATTTATGATTTAAAAAAACACGTTCCTAGAAACAAAACTTAGAAACCATATTCATTTGTTCATCAACAGATATTCTTCTGCGAAAAGTTCCTCTACTTTTGCCTTCCCAGAAATGTTGTTCAGCAAACCGTTAAACCTCACATTCAGTCGAAACACTTGGCCACAATTAAATCCTTACATTTGCCAATGTCGTTTTTCTTCCCCGGAAATCAAAAGCCCCCGAATTTTGTTTGATCTGTTTTACGTGCCATCATAAAAGCCGAACTGAATCGTTTAGCGTCTCCTCCTCGTCCTTCCTTAACAATTTTATAGCCTGTTTTCTTCCCAAAAAAATCTGTGGAAAAAAGCAGGAAAAACTACAATCCTGCCCTACTCAACCAGCGAGCTTGCTTTATACCTTTTACGTGATAGTATCTGTATGCCTGTTTGCTAAATTTATCATCCTTCCACTCTCCACTCTCTTGAGGAATATTGTATCCCCCCCCCCCCCTCTTTCCCCCTCTCCGCTGGCCTTTTCCATTCGAGGGTGGTTTGTGGAGCAAATAAACTTCGCGCGAACAGCACAAACAAACGATCAATAAAATTGTTGTCACAAACATTTTTCATCTTCGATCCTATACTGCCCTGTCCCGTTTCGAACCCCCCCCCCCCCCCTTCATTCCCAATGCAGCAGCAGCAGCAGCAATGTCCCTCGGGGAAGGCAAACCCCGGGGCATGTTGACACTTTCCAGTGAACATTAATTTTCGCAAACAATTCTAACTGGAGCAACAGCAGAAACAAAAAAATTCCCCTTTTTCCCCGAAAGTAAGGGTTGCCGCGTGTAAATAGGACGACCCTTTTTCGTTATGTGAGCGCAAGCGAGCCATTTTCCGTAGTTTTACGACCCAGTAAAGCAGTTTGTAATTGTCATAAAAAAAAACCTCGGGGGTTTCAAAAACCACTTCACACACTGATAAAGATAAATAGTGTTTGCTTAATGTAGAAATTAAATTGTTCAAAATGGTACACTCTTTTTTTAATGATTTATTTATGATACACTAAAGTAGCGCTGGTTTTACTGTTTTTCCCCCTTCTGGGTGTGCCCTTTCCTCTCACTTAACACTCTCATGCCTGTTTTGTGCATCCTCCATCACTGGCAGGGCTCGATATCATCTTTACGATCGTATTAAAATGACCCACTTTCCCGATACCGATCGAACGCCAACGGTCAGCAGTCGGCTGCTGCACCGCTACTACTGCTCGCAGTCATGATATTTTATGTTAAAAATGAACTCTCGCGCCGTAATCTATTTCCACCCTCCCTGTGCACAGCCCGTTAGCGCACCACCACCAATTACCCGCTTTTACAATGTGGCAAAATAATGGCAAACTTACGAGTACAGGGAGAGGAGTGTGGGGCAACACAACGAACCCATACCCAATTCGCACGGCGTTGTACCACGCTCGTACGGTGCGGCACGTTGTTATGATTACCATTACCCGAACTTGTGTCATTAGCGAGCCGGAGTAAACAGCAATCAACTACGATTGACCTGCTTTCCTGGTGTAACATGGGAACGAACCAGCGGAGAGAGTAACAAAATAACCTGCCAAGTTCCCCCTTTTTCGCTATCATTTCCCCTCTTTCCGGAAGGGTTAAGGGAACACAACCACACACGTGCACGTATCCTACCCTAAGCTGGGAAAGCTTTCATAATCTCTCGGTCCGGAAAAAAAGCATACGGTAGCAGCATTACAATGGGAATACACAAAAAAAGGGATGGCTCATGCTTTCTGATAGTATTATCTACGGATTTTCGATTCCCGGAGGGGGGGGGGGGGAGGGTGAAAACTTGCGCAACAAAAGCGGACGGTTTGGTGCGTGTTAACGCATGTCCGTTTAGTAAAGGTCTCGTGGTTTCCAATTTTCCTGCAAATCTTCCACTCTCCCTCTCTCTCTCTACCCTCTCCGTTACCTGTTGTAACATAAATTATAATGCTCCTCCTGTTGCTACCCTTTTCTTCTCTATCTTCAGAGCTCACTCTTTACTCCTTCGTCGCAATTTTAGCAGTGGAAGTGATTTTAATAAAATGAGATTATCACTTGCCGGTTCAGTTGATTCGAATCGGATAAAGTAATTTGAACAAATTGCAAAATGCGGCACCCAAAAGGGACATGGGGTGAGTTAATCACCCTGCTAATGGGCCGGACCCCGGGTAGTACCGGTGGTTCGAGCAGTATAAATATGTTCTCCCCACTTACAAATTTACATCAAAAGGAAAGGTGCTGGTGGATTAACGAAAAAGGGAAAGGGACGCTTTAATAGCGTCTTCTCACAAAACGGCTCACTAAATCACCACCAATTTTGCCACCGGAACCACGTGCGGCTCCCGAAGACACGAAGAGCGTTCAAACATTTTCGTGAAAGACGCGAAATGGTTAAGTGAAATCGCCCATTAATTAGCAAACCCATCATATCATATCCCAGTGCCACCCACTCGCTGCCCGCTTGACAAGCCCGTGTGGCCTTGTTAATGAATGTGCACGAAACCCAGATGCTCTCGCACCGGCAGGTCCAGGCTGTGATGTTTTAATTTCGCGCGTTCTGATAAACCCACGTGCCCTCCTGCCTGGGTGGGGGCGAAATGATTTATCTTGTCCCGCGGTCTATTCGTGTGATTCACTTGTGTGTTTTTCTTCGACTTTTTTTCATTTCACGGGACAGGCTGGAAGAAGCTGCCCACTTGAATGCGAGACTCTCGGGCAGGGGATGTCAAGTGAAATAATGAAACAATAATGGTACAATTCAATATAATCAATTTGTAAGAAAAGAGGAAGGCAATGCAATAATCAAAGATAAAGTAATATAACTAAAGACGAAAACGAATAAAATTTAACTAAAAACAAAAAAACTAATAGAAAACCAACAGTTGACAGTATAAAACTGTTATCTCAATACCCAACTGACATTTTCGAGTTCGAAATTTTCGAGCTATTTACCTTAAACTGGCACCTTATACTTCCCTTAAACTACACCACATTAAGGGACTTTTAGAACAAGCCGTTTAAAATTGACTGTGATGTGGCTTTTTCGTTGCTTTCTTCTTTCTACTTTAGGAAATAACGTTTCTAATCCTTATCACTGGAGATATAATAATTTTATACCAAAAAAACCGAATTTTCACAAAATGACAACGTGCGAAATATGCCTTCTTTTTTCGTCAAAAATTAAATCAAATGCATCTATAACGAATTAGACGCTATCATCATCCGATAGAAGAAGGTCATACACACGCACAAACAAAATTGTATGCGTTTATCATGGTTTATCATGCACAAATCCCCATTTTTTTTGGTATTTCGAGAACCGTTCGAGCAGAATATGGTTTAAAATTTAGAACAAATGTCAGTTGGATGGTTCCCAATTGACATTTTTGAGATCTAAAATCGGGTTATCTAGCTATTTCCCTTAAACTGGCACCTTAAACTTTCCTTAAACTGCTCCAGTTTAAGGTACTTTTAGAACATGCCCTTTAAAATCGACTGGGAAGTGTATTTTCCGATGCTTTCTTAGGTAAATAACGTTTCCAATGCTTATTACTGGTCGTATAGTTAATTTTATACAAAAAACCGTCCAACTTTCACCAAATAACGCCATACGAAATGTACCATCTTTTTTCGCCAAATATTCAAGGAAATTAATCTTAAACGAATTTGACGCCATTTTCATTTAATAAAAGAAGGTCATTCGCCCGCACAAACGAAATTTTTACACTTTCTACACGTTTTATCACACACAAATCCACATATTTTTGTATGTCGAGCAGCATTCGAGCAGATCATGGTTAAAAATTTAGAACAAATGTCACTTGGGTTCCAACGTCCAATGGCGACCTCTGGCCAACTAATACAGACACTATTTTGAATGAGTTCTGATGAACCCTTTATTATTGATTCTAAAAAACACTAAAAAAGGCTTAATGATATCAAGTTTAGCATATCATTTAATTAAAGTTACAACTTTGTTAAAAAAATTCCTTTAGTAAACTACTTTATTATAAAGCTTTTTTTTAATTTTCAAACAAATTTATTTCAAAAATCTACAATCTACTTGAAAACCACTGCAGCCAGAGTCACAGATTCAAATCATAACTTAATCTTACGCTCGCAAGGCTTGCCCACCACCGTCACCGTTCACTGGTGGACAACAGTCTGCCTCGGACGGTGTACGTCAAATTTGGTGGCGTTTTATTAATCTACTTCCCCTTTTGAGAATTCATTTTCCTAGTAACAGATGTAGCAGCAGCAGCAGGAGCAGAAAATGATCCACAGCGTCGAGGCCACACCGGATGCTAAGGGAAAGTTTATTATTTTCATACTTTCTAATGAAGCCGTAAAACCCCCCGGGCAGTGCTTTAAGCAGCCACACCCAAATTCAAGGAGTGTTTTGGTGCTTTTGAGCAGTGTGACTCTTGGTAGAAAATTAATTACATCCCCCCTTTCAAACGAACGCCAAACGCACTATCCGAAAAAAACCCACATTGAGCCAATTTATCGTCAATTAATTAAGCGAATGATTTATTTCACGTTCTCGATCGTATGCCGCTGACCTTCCGCGTTTCTGCAAATGGAATATAATGGGCAATGAAGTGGAAAAAAAACACGCCAAGAGTGGGGAAAAACGGCCACTCTCGCCACACATTTCACATCCGTTTGATCCTGTTGCTTCACTAGCGGGAAGTGCCATTTTGACTCACTGTACAAACTTTTCTTTCTGCTACTAAAAATCCATCACAACGTAGAACGGTAGTAGCACACACACACACACACACACACACACAGCAAGATCGCTCAATTTTAAAGTGGACCAAGGTATGCCACTTTTCCGAACTGCGTTGTGCATGAGTTTAAAAACGGGGGAATGTATGGGGTAGGAAGTGGGCAGCAAAGGGTAGACACAATTTCACTTGCCGCGAAATGGCAAAACACTTGAAACAAATCCATTCCCGCAGCAGTGGGATCGGCGCAGAGTGGCGCGGGCCACGGATGGATGCCGTCGCGCATTTGTGCAAACAAAACGCTCGGTACGCTCCAGTTGTTTGTGTGCGCCGGCGGTTGCTGAGCGTGGAAATATGCGTTAGAATGATGTGGAGAGTACGAAAGAGAGAGAGAAAGGGGTGTGGGATGTGTGGAAGTAAGATAGGAATGGAACCTCACTCCCTTGAACCGCATTCTTCCGTTCCCCTTCCTTTCGTCCCGAGGGCCGAAGGTGAACGGAGATTATTCGTGCCACCTTCTGTCTCACTAATCCGTCTGTACAAACAGGCCAACACGGCCAACGAATGGCTGCCGGTCGGTGCGCAGGAATGTGCACACCCCTTCCGAAAGGGGAAAGGTAAACCACCATTACGAGGAAGCTAATATTTTATCAGTAATTATCATCGATACAGGCGCGCAAACAGCGACGGGAAGCACCGTGCGGGATGGGACCGTTTTTCTCGGCTCGGCAGCCGGTACATCCGCCACCAATTGCTCACACCAGCACCACACACACACACGCCGAGAGCGGCAGATGTGCTCATAAAATACGTCGAGCGGCCGAGCAGAGAGCTCTGGCAATAAACGGGCACCAGCACGATCCGTCCCACCACCAGCAGTTGCAATTTGTTGGGGGTCAGACCTCCCTATCAGTCGACGTATCGACGTACTGGTGCGTTTATTATCGCGCTAGATTATAGCAGCGAAGCAAATCCCAGTTGTGCCGGGAACGAGAAGGGAAAAAAGGGAAGGGTGGAAAGCAGAACAGTCCCCCCGTGTGTGGAGAGATATTAATCACGCGAGTTCCTCCCAGAGCGCGCGTATGGACAATAACAGGAAGGCGGAAAGAAACATGAAGCGAACAGGGAAAAATAAAACAACGACCCACCCACTGTGCAACACACTACACACACACACACACACGCATAAATACCTTCTTTTTTCCTGTGTGTCTTCGCTTTCCTTATTGACGCCCATTATCGGCTCCGTATCGGAAAGGGAAAAGCAGCACCACCATCGGGGTCGGGTGAGAGAGATGCTGTTAATTGGTTGGCGGTACCGTACGTCGTGCGTCCCAGTTTGACGCGAACCGCTGTTGACCTTCGGGGCAAACGGTGCCCCTTGGCCTGCTGCAAATCTTGCGACCACGTGTCCTCGGTTTTGATCTCCGTTTATTTTCTCTTCCTCGCGCTTCAGACGCATTTCTTTCGACCTTTCAACACGCACCACACAACGGGCTACCAGGTGATGGTGGTATCCGCTTCCGGTTCGGAGGGAAAACGTTTCCGCCGCACGAACACACAGCACGCACTACGGAACGTACCAAACAAGACCGAAGCACACAGACACCATTCACACTACAGGCTTTGGGGTACGTTGCGTTCTTCGAATCTCGCTCGCGCGTGAGGTTCAATTGTCGCGCGGAAAATCTTTCAATCGGCCTACTCTGTTACAGTTTGTTTGCCCTACCGACCCGCACTCGGGCTGGGGTTGCGTGTGTGTGCGTGTTTATGTTTTGGTTGTTCCTTTGCTTTTTCCTTTCGGCGTGTTTGTTTTCCTTCTTCTCTGGCTGTGTTTTGCTCCCATTTATCCTCGTGACAATTAATGCCAACCACTTGTTTCACACCTGCTTAATGCGATAAGCATCATATTTGCTTATTTATTCATTACTTTCTACTTTGTTGTTGCTCCGAAATTGCCTCCCCAAAGGGCCGAAACAATTTAGTGAGGTGAGAAAATGTGTTGCGATTAGCGTTGGATGCGATTCTCGTGGAAGTTTTTCTAGTTGAAATCCAGTTTTTTCGACTATTCCAATTCGATTATTCAAAATCCAGAGCAACATTTTCTTTTTAGATTATTTTAAATGGTTTGAGAAAATATACTTAGTTTAGATGATACAACAGAAGTTCTTATTTCGATTGTCTAGTAATCATCTCTTATTTCAATAACTGTATAAATTTTTTAAAAAATATTAAAATTGTTTTTTATTCCCTCACTTTTCTTCCAAATTGTTTTCTAATATCGCGATGAACCTTTTTCCACCATAAACATAGTTAAATACATCGTATATGTATTGCAATACGTATGGAATGATTTAAAATAATAATAATAATGATTTGTTTCATCTATTCTTCATCGGTTGCACTTGCAAACGTCGCTCAAAATTCATTAATTTCCCTATTTCTATATCTGCTCTGTAAACACACACCCACATATTTGCAAGATTTATCAATGCCCCAAATTCCACGAACAGTGTCTTTAACATAGCTGAGTAATCTGTTTTCAGTGATTATTTTCCTCTTTTTTACATACACGCTATACGCTTTCCTTCGCAGCCTTTGCTCTGCTAGAATACGTAATCCATCATTACGCTTATAGTAAGTACGCAGAAAACGGTCTCGCATGTGCTATTAAAAGATGAAGAAGATCCAACACACACACACGCACACACACACACACGTACGAACGATACCTGCATGCTGCTTGAAAGAAGGCTGACTTTCCACCTTTACCCTTCCAATCGAAATAGCTCAATCAACCTCTTGTCGACCCCGAAGATGTTTACCCTTAGACCTCAATCAAATGTCACGGAATATATTGGCCCGTTGGCGAATTGATTCCGGAATGAATATCGCATCCCACACACAGCTGCACGCACGTACACGCCCAGTTGTGAAGTGGTACACCTTGGCACAATTACGCTGGTTTTGGGGGAGTACGGGGAATAGAAGATCAACACACTTCATTCCTGGAAACACCCACTGTGAACGGTTTTGAGAAGGTTGGTCTTCCTGTTCGCTTCTGTTGTCACCGATAGCTATCATTCTTTACTCGCTACGAACTTGAACCATTTTCTTTACCTCTTTTTTTGCTTTTATTCTTCTTGATTCTTGTGAAACAATCCAGCAAACTAAATGGCCCAACATTCTGCACTCAACTAACCTGATTTATTGCTGGCCACATTTTTCTATCTTCTTCCGTTCGTTGTCAATTTTTTGGTCAATGTTTGGTTACAGTTTGCATCAATTTCGTCTATCTCTGTTTTAAGAACCATTCTCAAACTGTTTTAACACACCGAAACGACACAACGAGCAACACAAACAAACCGTTGTAAAAACTATTCAACACACAACAAGCACATGCACGTTCGCTTACTGCAAACCCTACTGCCACCGCCCCAATGCCAATGGTACACGGACAAACAGGTCATAATGTGTGCAGAAGGGAAATACGCTACGCTGGAAAAACATCTCTTAATTTACGTCGACATCTTACGAACCACAAGTCAAACATGCGATACGATAGATAAGCTTCTTAACTTTTTTTTCTTACAACACAACCTCACCGTTGGAATTGATTATTCACTGTACCACCCAGATTGACGAACGGGGTTTTAGATGTAACGAAACGGAATGAGAATGAGAGGAACTCCCCTTCACATCACATCATTTTTGAAAAAAGCTGCACTTTGGCTGTTCCTGGACAAATACACTTCTCCCGCACTTACTTCACCTTATTTTTTTCTTTGTCACTTTTGCTTCATTTTTGTAAATAAAAATGAACAATTATTGCACTCCTTTTACCTCGATTGCTTCTCCAAATACACATGCACACGCACAGCTCCCAGTTCACACGGGTATGGTTCAAACGGGCACCTGCTTTAAACCCCTGCTCCCCACACGTCCAAATGTGGGTCTACACACACACACGCCAAGGCGGGGTGTACTAGCGCCCAGCACGTTTTTCACGTCCAGCTTCGTACGCGATTGCTCCGAGACTGAAGTTTTCCCGAGCGGCGTACAGCCGACTGGGCGGTCCGGCTCGGTTTAGCTTTGTAAGGGAACAGCCGATCGTAGCAGGCGTGCTGTTGTAGTGGTGGCCTGTAGGCAGTGGTAGTGTGTGATGGAATCGATACACGGCACTGTAACAGCTCTAGAAGGTGTGGGTATGGGGGTCAAATTATTCACAATAATATACCAAACACACAAAAACGGTGATAATGAATATAAAAATCATATCAAAAATATATTATTTTTTGAATTAAATCTCTTCAGCACCAATCGTTTGGAATTCAACGCTACCAAACACGCACACACACACCATCAAACCATCGGGCACAGCACCAACACCATCACGTCCACAGTCAACGTCAAAACCGGCGGGAAAACTCGTTCACCAGCCAGTGCACGTGGTCCAGAGCCGAAGCAACCGAGCCGAACCTATCCGTTCCCGAACACGGCCCGAACCATATTCACCACGAATCGTACAAGCCGTCGCTTATCACACCAACAGACACCATTGACTACCAACCGTACCGTACCCAACGTACCAAAACGCTCGATGGAGACGCCTGGTCGTGCAGTCTTCGTGGCGCATGGCGTAAAAAGGGAACAACAAGCCCCAGCACGAGGACAGTGTGCAGGGTATGAGAAAACAAATCAGTTAGCACAGAAAAAATGGGGAAAAAACATAACACAAACCCCTTTTGCAACACAAATGACTTCGTAAATGCATCCGTACGATTCCGATACAGCAACGCAGTTACGCTCGTACACGCACGCACACGGCGCAAAGAAAGAGCACGCTTCATTGTGTATGCCGTGTATAGCCGTCAGATGACCGTGATTTTTCTGCATGCTGGTTTGCAAGAATAAGAAGCAGAAAAGTAAAAAAATACACCACTCACATGGTCAACAATCGTGCATGTGTGTGTGTGTTTGTGCATTTGTTCGACATTGAAGTGCATGAAGTTTACTGATTTATTTACGCTGCACCCGCAAACGGATCTTTTTCTGGACTGGAAGTTGGAAAAATGGGGAAGAAAAAAAGAAGAAACAAAAAAAACAGCTAGCAAAAACATTCACACACGAAGGTCTGCTTTTTGTAACGATCCAGAATATGATTTACCAGCCGGATCCCGGCATTAGCGGCGCAGACCGCAGCTAAACAGGACGGCCGCATTTGCTTTAGAATGTGTTTCCGCTCCTTCTTTTTCTAACATTTTACTACCCTTTCCCTCCTCCAAAAAATGGGGGGTTGGGGGCTAGTGAAGCGACGGGGCCAATCAATGGTGCAATTGTTGCCCCGTGCCAGGATCAACAGTTACACGCCGCTGTCGATGGCGTCCGGTTGTCGTAAGCGAAAATCGAATCCATCGGCTCCGGCTCATCAATAATTTCTCCGCCGCTTAATACCAAGATCCCGGCGATGTAACAATGTGCTGTCCGGGCCGGTTGGATCGGTTTGCTATTTGCGTGGCCGGTAGTTAAAAAAACCACGGCCACCACCCGGTACGGTACCACGGGTACCAGATTTTAAATTGCTTTCGATGCAGATTGCAACGGACCTTTGGCCATCCCACCCTCCCTCTTTTTATACTGCTCTCCCACCGAGCGCAATCGGAGTGTTGGAAAAGTTCTATTTTTAAGAGCAGTGAAGAGTGAATCAATCAATACCGGCCGGAGACGGAGGGCACACACACAAACACACACTGTGCATCGTTGGCAAGTTGAACTAAATGTATTACATGCCCCCAGTGAGAGAGAGTTTGAGAAACGTTCGGGGAGGGGAAGGGAGTGAAGGAGACACCAAATCAATGGCCGAACGATTAGCGAATCGATTTAGCGAAGCCATTTCCATTTTCCACTCCATCGGTCACATCCGCCGCGGTGCGTGCGCTACGCAAACGCTGCTGCGCTGGACTGAATCATAATTTTAGCCCCGTGATTGATGTCCATTTCTTTGTATATGTGTGTGTTGAAGAAGCTGTAGAATACATTTCATCCACCGACCAGCCAGCGACCAGTTTAATGGTTTGCATTGTGGGAGGAAAAATCACTTAACCGAAACTGGTGTTCCATCGCGCTGCTCTTTGTTGTGGAGCGTGTCTGGCGGGGTGGTTAATAGTTTTTCGCCTTTCTCTGTTCTCTGTGAGAAATTGATCGACTTTTTCGTTCACCTACTTAGACGCGATTAAAAACACTATCGACTAGTTTTTTTTTTCAACATTATTATAATCTCACAACCAGCATCATCTCTCTCACTCTCTGTTGCTCCCACTCACTCTCCATAAGGCCGAACATAACGCTAAAGATACATGGACACTGTGGGCTCGAAGGCTGCATAAATATTTATGCTAAATTATGTTTGATTTATTGCTAGCAGAGATTGTAGTAGCTCTTCACAGAATCATTTACTATTCAGTTTGTAACAAAGAACTGTGTTGATCGCTTTTTCGAAGGGTAGGGACATTTTATTTCCATTTCACAAGAAAATACTTACTTAAGCACTTTCCTCACTCACTCACTGGTTGATGATGTGCTGCAAAAGTCATACTACAATTTATCATAAACTCTGCAAAATGCCAATTCTCAATAAGAAGAACGTATAATTTGAATCTTGTAAGTCTTGTTTAGAATAACCTTCTTTAATGTTTTTTTTTTAATATTATATTTTAGCTATTTTGCATTGTCAACTTCTCAGATCTTTGCGGTTTACCTCAACAATTTACGAACAAAAATATAAGAAATATTTTATAACAGAATAAGTAGCTAAGTATATTAATTATTTTTAATAGAATGGCAATAGTTGCAAAATATTTTAAATGATTAATCATATTTGAAAACATCATGAAAGGCTTTAACGGTCTAATAAGAATGCTATTACATCCCACATTATAGCGCCATCTAGCCATCTATAACATTATAGCGAAGTAACATCTGGTATATGAATATTCTCAACATATGCCAGTTTATTTGATATTTATGCATAGCCCCTTTCATTCAGAAGATGATCTTAAATGATAATTATACACGACACCCCAAAACAGCACTTATCTTTAACACT
Source organism: Anopheles coluzzii (assembly GCF_943734685.1). Classification (NCBI taxonomy): domain Eukaryota; kingdom Metazoa; phylum Arthropoda; class Insecta; order Diptera; family Culicidae; genus Anopheles; species Anopheles coluzzii. The sequence continues at coordinate 10,573,408 of NC_064671.1, read as the reverse complement.
GTCTCACGCCTATCCCATACATGAACAATCTGACCAAACACAGATTAAAACCAAACCCATTACCATCAGTTTGGCCTACAATAAGCAAACTTTTATCAACGTCCCCAGCCGTTCGCAACCGATTTTTCCTTCCACGAACGCGCAACGATGATTAATTGTTGTTTTGGTGTTTTGCGCTGCAAAACTTTTCCCCCCCACGCCCGGTTCAACCATGCTGTGAGGCTGCGCCCGGCTCGATGCCCTGTGCACGATGTGCTGACAGACCGCGAAATAGCTTGCCTGCAGCCAGCGGTGCGATAATTATCCTTTCGCCTATTGTTGCCTATTCTCGTGTGTCCTACTTCCTTCCCCATTGGTTCGTTGCCAAAAGATCAGTTTCTCTGTTTCACTGCTGTCATTGGGCCGATTTTTCCTCCACTCACCAGTGGTGGACGATGTGAGCACATTTGCGATTAATGTGTGCGTAACGAGTTGGATTGATTTGATTAATTCAATACGCTAAACGTGACATAATGGTTTCCGGTGAAGGTTTGACATGGGACCCCATCGAACTGGACCCCAAACCCTCTCCTCTTGCTCCTGAGGTTCTTCTCGAGGCTGAGCTGAAGGAACTATTTGATTGATGATCCCGCACCCGAATGGGTAAGATGAATTGCAAGATTTAAATGGGCTAGAGACCTGGTCCTGGTACTGGACAGATACTCCTCACTCTTCCCCTTGAAGCACTAGAACACAGGAAATTGATTGATTTGGAAAAGCGCTTTAAAACCTCGTTCGGAGCCCTGGACATCGCTTCAGAGGCTTGGCTTGGGTGGGGTTTATCTAAAAACTGCATACATTTTACCTTGTCGGGGAGGTTCGATCGGTACACCCGTCTTCAATTCCAAACCCTTTTGAAACGATGGCTTTTCATTGTCTTCATTGGTTTTTTTTAGTTGCTTCTTTTGGAGAGAATGATGAATTGCTTGCTTGAAAAGAGGGAGTTTGCTTTTTTGCATACCAGACCGGTAATCTTATCGGATAATGGGCATATCCTTGCACAAAGGCCAGTTCTTTTTTAGCAGTTTGACCTGCACATGGAAGAAAATTAGATAAAACAGTTCAAACGTAAAGGAAGTGATATGATAATGAATTAAAAATCCAATGACTATTCTTTACTCAAACAATTCTATATTCTTGTAATATCATTTAACGTTTGCCGTGGAAGAAATTGAATTTTTTTCAGATGGTTGTAGAAAAAAAACTAAGCGAGACAATTTCTATCCATTAACATCCTTTAAAAAGCATTTATTTAAGCATTCTTGCAAAAATAAATCCACGATAATGCAAGCCTTTCGTCAGTTATCCGGAATTTTCACCGTGGCGAACGAAGACATACGTACAGCCATATTTTGAGGAACTACCTCCAATTTTAACAGTTTCTCTTAAGTTTTTGGCGACAAAATTGTTGGAGTAGAGCTTTTGGCAAGATGGCGTTGAGCCATTAAGATCGGTACGGTTTCACCCATTAAGGCCGGAACTTTTTTCAGGTAAAATTTCACTGTTTGACGGGTTGCATCAGCCTCCCGGACAAGCTAATACAGCGATGTAGCCACTTGTCTCGCGGTCTTTGTTTTCAGCTTCCTTTTGAACCTCAAGTCGCTCAGGACGAACCTTAACCTTTGTTATTCGATACCAAGCCATCTTTCGGTGCTCTGGTTGTTGTCTAATAGTGGCAAGTTGTTGTAGACGCCGAAACAGGTTCATACGACGTCAACAAACTGACCCACAGCGTCCGTTTTAGACGCTGCGGAATGCAGTTTGTAGATCGCGCAAGCTTCTGAACAGAGTTGCTTCACTTTTTAAGCCATCACGGCTAGAGTTCAGCTGATAGAGGTGTCAAATTTTGTCCAGGAACTCATAAGTTACTTAAATCTATAATGTGGAAGAAAGTTTATTGAAACATGTTAAATTGACCTCATGAAAAACCAACAAATTTTTGTTCGTTAAACGTTAAAATAACAAAAGCACTCCTATACCAATTTGCTTCGCCGGGAATAACCGCGTAGCCCAGATAAAATATAAACACCACCAACAATAAAACTCCCCCTAACACGGCGCGAATGGCCTCAATCGAGACATTGACTTCTGTCTATTTCCCCGTGCGCTTCCGGATAAACGTCAAGGAAACTCTTTACATACGATTAATGTTTAATCGCGAACCAATCACCACCAACCCATGACATTGCTAATGAAATGCATTTGCTGCGCGCTCAATGACCTGCAACGCACACCCGTTTGCAACGCACAATGACCCACCACCTGACGTTGGGGTGGCAGGGACATTAATCGATGCATCTCATCTCGCAGCGACGAAGCGACGATCATGATTATGACGGCCAAACACATTCCGTTGCCAGGCACGCCGTACTCTGCTGTACCGTTTGCCGTTGTAATTTATCCTATGAAAATTATCGCTGATTTTCATCGCTGATTTTCATGGGATGAGTGTGATGATTTTATGATCACCCCTCTCTCTATCGCCCTCTGCCTCTCCGCCCGTCGTAGAACGCGCGTCATAAATATTAAAACGCTACCGCGTGCGAGATGGCAGATGATAATAGTGCAGATCCTCACTTAACGAATGCAAATCGCAAACCAGAGAAAAAGCCGTAATGAAGGCACAAGCGCCGCTTTGTTTGCAGAAACCGATTTCGAGTGGCAATAAAACCTCCACCTTGCACCGTACGGCCAGAGAGCCGTTTAACAATGCTTTTGCAAACCCAAACCGACCAAAGCCTGCCTGTTTCGTACCCCTCGGCTTATCCTCGGCAAACTCACAATCGACTCCCGTTTTAGCTTAAGCGCAGGCTTACACTAATGACGAACCGCTGTCGAAATCGCTTCGACCCCGCTGCTTTCATCATCATGGTTAATTTATTTTCCCTGCTTAAGCTAATCATTTTTCTTCTCCAACGGGCAAATTCGTCTAATTTTGCTACTCGCTATTCTAGGGGGTTGAGAGGAGGAGCAAAAACCGTACACATCAACGAAGATGTTCGTCACGTTCCCTTCCCTGTCCCAGTCCAGTCCAACAGGCGCTTGTTCCATCTGTTCCATCTTGACATCTTACGGTTGTCATCCTGACACCCCCGTGTGACACTGATGAGGGAAGAAGAGTGGAGAAACACTTTCCAAACGCATCATTTCCCAAAAGCCTATTACGCACAACGATAATGACCGACGGATCGACCGGCACGGCTCGGCTGACCAGAATCGTTTATTTATTGTGCATTCATGTGCAAAAAACGCGTTCACCTCCAGCTAGGAATAGGCAAGTGAGGCAAGCAGAATCCGGAATGGAAATGGTTAGCTTATTGCTATTCCACAGTTTTGTCACGTCTGTAACGCTGCTCGGAGAATGAAGAATTGGCACTGTGGCCATGGTAACCGGCTGTTTTTTTTCTTCTCTTCGTCCTATTTATCTTCCCGCTTTTTTGCATATCCATAACAGAGAGCGCACCAAATCACAGTGAAAAGCGATTCCCCCTCTCCTGCCCCCTGATGCAAGACAAACAAAACGCAGCCAGCGAACGAATTTCCACAAACCGTTCTCACTTTCATGCCTTATTGACCTACATTTTATGCCTAGACGCGGTTTTTTCCCCCCTTGTCTTGTTTTCTTCCATCCCCATTCTTTCTCATCACGACCACACTGCTCCTCCTCATCATCATCATCATCGTTGGGCCTCGAGTTTGCACGCTTCAACCGCGCGCGTACGATACGCGACGGCTTCCGGGCGATATGCGCTCGGCCGAAGCTGGCTTTATCTGTCGCGCTCTGCGTGCCATTCCGGGGCGAATCGCGGTTTTCCTTCTTGATACGATCGAATTTCCCGTATGCCCTCTTCCCCACTAGGTGTGTGTGTGTGTGTGCATGGCGTTTTATTCGCTTTATCGCTCGTCGTAGTCATCGTCGTCGGTTGACGGTGTGGTTTGTCGGAAGTACCACTGCAGACTCGGTTTTGTCCTTCCCGGAGCGGAATGGCTATAGAAAATCATGCTTTATTCTACTCGACCTCGTTTCTGTTTCCTGTTTGATGGCGCAGTTACTGCGTGTTTTTTTTTCTCTCCTTCTTTTCCATTCCATTCCATTCGCCTGTTTCGTCCAGCTCTAGCTGCATTTCATTATGTAACGCTCCACTGTCCGGGGGCCCAAAAGCTCTCTCATCTCGTTGGGCCGCGGCAGGTGAACAGATTGCACGGGGGTTCAAATGTCAAACGGCGCATTGATCAGCGAGAAACCACTTCCATCAAGGAGTGATGCGTAAAATTATGCAAAGCTGACACAGAATAAATAGTTAGAGGAGACAAAAAAGGGGTTTGCCAGGGGAAGCAGCTCTTATACACTATTGATAAAAATTAAGCTCAAAGGGTGTGCAGAAAAATCAGGTTAAAATTTGCACTTCAATAATCATATCGAACCGAACGCATCTTCTCATGCTGTACCCAATTTTCTTACTTAAACTTTAAATCTTTTTTATGGTCCCTTGCACTTTACTTGCTTTTAATGCACCAATCTGCAGCGCCAAAAACAAACGGGCAAAACTGTGTACTTTGCCCATTGCCGCTTAAACCGCACTAATTACGCCGCACTAACAAGCAAAGACGTTAACCTATTTGCGCAACCCACAACCCAACAAGGTGAAGCAGTAAAACGTGACTATTTTCGTTAGTTTTGCTTTGTCCGGCACCAGCAAAAAGCAACTTGTCCATTACGTGTCGTTCTGGATGGTTTACTCCTTCAACCTCATCATGCCAGTAGTATTCGTGTTAAAGTTTTACTGTCAAACCGTTTTTGTTTTCACGCTAGTTTTACTGCCAGCCCTTAGCTTAAAATACTGCACGGAACGAAACGAACCCCTTAATTTGTGCCAGAAACAACAACACACGGACAGCTCGCTTCCAAGAGTCAGTCAAGTGGTTTGCTGCGGTTTTTTGGTGATAAAAACAACACAAAACCAGTGCTCTGCGTTGATAAATGGCGGCAGCTGAACCAGCAGTACCGAGAATCAATGGATGGAGCGGTGCTTAAATTAACAAATCATTAGCAAAATTCTATGGAAAGCAAACTTTTGTCAAGCCAAATGATTTTACGTGTCCACCAATAAAACCATTTGATTGACAAAGCCACATAAATTACACTTCTACGGGTTTAAAGCCCTCTTCATGCCATTTCGAGAAGTGATTGGACAAGCAAAACCAAGATGCGAGCGATAAAGTTAGCGCCTTGTGACGGCTTAGTCACATGTCTTTTAAAAACAAAAAAACACCTGCACGATGCACTTCAGAAAGCGAACTTATACCAGCAACTAGAAGACTTTTCAATTCCTGTAAAACCCCAAAAGAAAAGCGCCAAATGCGGTAGAAAGTGTACCGACATTTTTTGTTTCACCTTTCACCCCCGAAAGCTCTTAAGTCAATATGAATCGCTCGAACACGGAATAACAAATCTCATTCCATCGCAATGAGCTTCCCTCTTTTGTGGTGTGTTGCTACTCATCTCCCTCCAATACCACTCCTTCATTTCAACTACCCCTGCTGGTACTGCTGCTGCTGCTTCCAGATGGTTCGTTAAAATTTCAAACAACGTTTCTAGAAAATCCTTCCCATCGAACGGACAGGAAGCAAAGTGACACAAAAAAAGGAAATAAAGGCGGATAAAAAAAATACAGCCACAGCCACCGACAGCCTTTGGTTCGATTTATCGGATGGCATAGGACGTCTCTGGTACATCCTGCATCCTGCTATCCGATGCAGATCTGCAACAAGCCACGATCTGGCTCAAAAGATAATGGAATATCTTTAGCACACCGGGCACGGAAGACATTGGCTGCTGTTGCAACATCCTTCTTCTTTTCGTTGCATGCGGTTTTTTTTGTTCTTTCCTTACAAGTCACATCGAAATGACAACGTCAGCCTCAGCATCGTATAAAAATGCACCCATCATCAGCATCGTCATCGTCGTCAACAGCAGTAGCAGCGACACACTGTTCACCACCGAGACGGCTCATCACACAGTTCGCACGGATACGCGACCGGGGGATAAGCGACCGGTGGTAAAAGCTTTTGTTTTTCTTTCTTTTCTTGTGTGCTTTTCTTTCTCCCCTTTTTTGTAAAAGAAAAAAATCTCAAGTGAACATTGTAGAACCGTGTCAGGGGTATTTTTTGCTTTGTTTTACTGGCACTAGATGGCAGAAAACTTGACACAGGAAACAACGCAACCACTTCTGCATCCGCTTTTGCACCGTTCGAACGATGACGATCGCATTGAACTTCAGCACGATGCAGCTCTCCCGCCATCTGCTGGTGTGCTATTCGTCTCTCTTCGGTTGATTAAATTTAGCAGAAAAGAATGATCGAAGTCTGGGGTTTGCATATTTTACACCAAGCGCCTGACAAGACAAACGCGCTTTTAAACCAAATGCGGAAGAACAGGTTTGTCAAAACGCTAGCAAAGGAAATTGTATTGATTTACATTTGCATGGATCGCGTTCAGAGTGCTCAGCATCGTAACACTGGACCACAAACGAGCGTCATCTTTATGGCCGGAAACACAAATCCCACTCAGCCATAGCAATTGATACCATCCGCAATGATTGTGCATCGATAAAATAGCTTTATGGTGTGAAGGAAGCAGGATTGACGTAAGTGAAAAAGCTACCAACACTCTGGAATCCTCGTCACCTTACTTTACCGACAAGGGATTGAGTAGCTGTAACGTTTACAACCTACACCAACCTGCACCATAAAGTGCACCATTTTCGTAGACAACCTTCAGCTCGGCAGTGATCCACTAGTGTGCCGTTTGGAATCAATTTTCTGACACAGTGACACGGAGAGCGTAGTAAACGCCCCACCACGTGTTCCATTTTTCGATGGAGACGCCCAGTGTTTCACGTCGCGGATGGATGGAGCTGCCTGGTCATTTGTACAATCAACGCACCAAACACTCATTCACACAAAGGCCCGAAGAGCAGATCTGTTTTCAAACATCAATTGTCTGCTACAAATGGACCGTTTTACTATCATCTAACCACCCACCACGCCAGACACACTCCTTCGCGGGTGTTCACTATGTTGAGGATCAATGAACCTTATTTGGGCGCCCCCTCCCCTGATTCCAGATTCCACCCTGCGGACACAGTCCCGATTAAGCTGTCTTTATTTGTTTCTGCAAACTTCAAACGCACACGACGCACACGCTTTGTACACTGCTTCCCACACGAAGACGGCGCACTATTGTCTCCAAAGTTTGGGCCACAGATAAAAGGGCAGCAAAAACACAGCAGCAGCAGCAACAAAGACAACAACATCTACACCAAAAAAATAACAAGACAGACGGTCAGTCTCGGCCACTTCTCTGACATAGATCGAAAACTTTACTACGAAATCGAACACCATCGCAGACCGGGGCGGGAGGGGAAGACGCATTTATCTGGAACTGGACACACCGAAACGTACGACGGCAAGGCACAACTTTGCCTTTGCTAGACAATAAAGAGCGCTAAACTGAGACATAATTCTAGCGCTTACGGGAGTCTGCGTTTCATCGTACGAGGAATTTGAGCTGAAGTGTAACGTGTGTTTGCTTATCCTTTCAAACGCTCCCCCCCCCCTTTCCCCTTCGGTTCCTTTTCGACCCGAGCGGGCACGTACGCCATCTTACCAAAGTGCTACCGAATCCATTCGGTGGAACTTGTTCATTACAGCAATCGGCGGCAAGGAATCGACGGGGCAAGCTTTTAACATATTATTTTAATGGATCATCCTTGACACTTGCATTACAAGTGGATGTGCCGTGGAAGGCAACCGTATCGAGTGACACACAATGACTCCCTTTCAAGTGATGCTTACAGACACAGACGCAAACTATCAAATTATGACGCAAGTCACACCAGAAGTGTACTTTTTGTACGCGGAAATTCTTTTTAAGCTGTGCCATTTTTAGCCACACTTTTTTCCCTACTTTGATTCCTCTCTCGTTGCTGGTGCAAACTGCTCGTAAATTTTGCTTCGACGCCTGTCAGCATTATCCTGACATGGTGACGATAATCATGCCGAAACGGAACAACGGCCCCTGTCCGAATGATTGATGAGAAATATTAAAATAAATTGATTTCCGCACCATCCGCTGCACACACTCGCGTACGCTGGCCACACCGTACGCTACCGTTTCCATCCTACGAAGCTTGCCTTATCTAAATAATGGAGCAAAAGGAATGAGAGGGAAAAGTGAGAGTGTACGCAGGGGACAAAAAAAAATCGCACTCTGCACGAAAACATTAAGCCTAAATCTTTGGCCTTCAGGCCCGGTTTTCCGTGTATTATTTCAGATGGCATCTTTTCTTGCTGTATTGCGTCGTAGCTTCCTAACAAGTGGCGTCATTTTCGATGCGTCATTGATCCATTCGATCCTCTACGGATGAAATCGGCGCAGCAGGAGCAGCAGGGGTAAGTGTGTCGGAGAGCTGCTGATGTGTTGTTTGATATTTTTATCGCATTAACTTTAGCACTCTGGGAAGCATGCTTCAACGCAATAATTGATTCGGACTCTCGTCTTTCATTCATCAATGCAAATGTCTATCATCGAAGGACGCATATTTCTAAGAAAGATCAAAGAAAAAGCATTACTTCTAGCTTGCATTAGCTTTGATAAACAGAGATAATGTCTTTTTTATATGCTGTAAAGCTGACCTAAAAGCGGCTGTATACGGATATGTACTGACAATGTTAAGTTAAGGCGAGTGTGTAATTTAAGCTTCACGAACAATTATTGAAAAATTACTACGGCCATAAAACGACCTTTTTTGTAAGCTTAAAATAAACAATTGTCAAAACGTTCAGAACAAAAACATTATGAACAGCTACAAAAACAAAACAAACAGTAAGTAATAGAAGAAAAATAAAATAATAAAAATAAATACAAAAAACAACAAAAAGATGCAAGAAGATCAGAAATAGATATCAAACAACAAAGAAAATTTACACCAAAAATGTTGTTAAGCCGTATGACACAACACACCACACAACAAAACTGTGTAAAAAGAAAACGTAACTAATAACTCAGAAACTTATCAATATTTCTATCATTTAAAATTCCAATAGGGACACTAACAGCCACTTTTCCAACTCGATCGAACAGGAACGATAGTTGCAGTTGCCTAGATACAACGGTTATTTTATTTTAATTCAAAGTCTATTTAATGAAGAGGTCGAGTCATCCAGAACATTTGTTCAAAAAGCGTGGGAAAGTTTTGACAGTTAGATTAAAAAGCTTCAATAGTTTCATCGCAGCATGCATTAAGGTTTTAGTTGTGGTGAATGCAGTGATATGGATGCATTTTCGGTGAATTCTCCAACATTTGTTCATATTTTTGTACTTAAAAAGGTTGACGAATATCTAGAAATGGTAGACTATAGTGCAATTATCGATTATAACAAGATCAGTGCCCAACATCAGGACGAAATCATGATCAACTGAAGATGACCAAAGCTAAGAGGCTAGATTCTTGATTTTATTCGTTTTTAAGTGATGAATTACTGAAAAAACTACTCCATGCCACGTACATGGGTAGGAAATGTATAGTTACACTAAGTTTTGTGCACAAAATGCACAATTGGCCCTAAAAAGAGTTTAGTTGAGTGGAATCGTTTGTTAACGATTTTTCATCTAACTGTCAAAAACAAGCTTTCAAAATGGTGAACCAAAATCGAGCTTTGCATCGACCTCTGTATACAGACTTTGAGTTTCCTGCTCAGTTACGCGTACAATATGGCCAAATGTAACAAAAGAAACATCCAAGGAAACCAACAATTTATGTCATTTCGACAGTCGCTACGATCGTTCCCGAATTCGATCGAGTTTGGGAAAGTGGCTGTAAATAACTATAAACTCAATAGAGCACAACCAAGTCCTTCCACTGCGTCACACAATTTGTCTTACCTCCTGTCACTTGTGTATCAATTCCGTTTTAGTTGCAAACCAGATGTTCCCCGCCATTGGAAAACGCCTACTTGCACCACAGTATATCATTGATTAGACGGTTGCAAACTATGTTGCAACCAACGGCGCTTATGCAACAACGCCACCACCAAACCGATCGATGGGATGGAGAAGGGAAGGTGCAAGGCAATGGAGCACGTAATTTATTATTACTGCCTTTGTTTTACCGCCGTGTCGTACACAAATTCCCACTGCAGCGAGGTGGGCACCATACCGTCTTTGTGCAGTGTGCACCAATGGGGCGGCGTGTGTCGTAAGTCCCAGGAAATTTGCTCTATCTTATATTATTTATCCATATTTTAACAGTATTGATCCCAGGGGAGGGGGGGGGGGTTTGTGGCATTCAGACGCGGTGACGTAAACAAACGAAAAATATCGCTAATTGAATTAGATTCCCTGTGCAGAGCGAACTTTTTAACGATCGTACACCACCATGCGCCACACAGCGATTTGATAAAAACCCGATGCGCTACGCAACTGACGCGCGTCAGAGTGCCACAGCGAGGGGATAGGACCGCAAATATTACCCCCTCGCGGGTCACAGGGCTCTGTACAGAGACAGTGGGAAAAGCTTGCTAGCGGACAGCAAAAAAGGGACACCCATTTGTCATCGCTCACCGAAGGCGTACGCGTCGTAGCATGATAATGGTAACCGCGCTAATACGCGCGAAACTTTTTCCTCTTTGCGCAAAAGGTCCATGACCCTGAGCTCAACACGGAACTAAATGATACTGCTAAATTGAGGCTTCCCCAAGCAGAAGTTCACTCTCACAAACACACAGAAAAAAAACCTTTGTAAACCGTCCAGTCTCTGCAAACAAATCTTGTTTTGCGAGATGTCGGCCGGAGCGGGCAAAGAAAAACCAAAACCCAACTGGAACGTTCTCCCGGCGGTGGCTGTGTGTGTGTTCGTGAGTGATGATGGTATGGCACATTTTGACGGATGATGCTAAAAAAGATGGATATAATATCTAGGTAGCGAAGGGCACTGAATTCCCTTTCCTTCTCATGCGAATGCGCACACACACACTAATCTGCTGCTCGCTTCGCATTCAATCTCCTCCAGCCAGCTGTCACAAACAATCATAATCAGCACACAGACACACACACAAAAACAACCCCACCGGCTGACGAACTAGTAGAAGGAGCCTCTCATCTTTCCCCCTTTCTGGTGGCTGGCACGCAACCCCTACCGTTCGTGACGACATGCGTCTCCGTTGCTGGCGGTTGGTAAGGAGCCTGGTGCATCATTGGCGTGCGCGCGGCGTGAGCAACATTAATGTTGACGCTGATTATGATAAAACTCAGCTGCAGCGTACCGGCATAAAAACAAAAAAAAACCCACACACACACAAGATGGTACGGTGATGACAGGTTTAGTGGCAGTGCTGGGTGGAACAAGGCTGAGAAAAGGAAAAAGCTCATTCCCAGCTACGCACATTACAACCGTCTGGTGGGTTTGCTCGGGGAGCTGTGTATCCGTCTAGAACCGGTGCCGGTCTAACGCGAACTTAATTAACTTACCTGTTCGTTACATCTCAGCTTGTACAATGTGTTCGTAGCTGCAATAACAGACCTGGGAAAAGAAAGCTTACCGTGACCTTGCGTGTGGTTCGCCTGTAAATGAAACCTTGCTCTTCCTTTGCCATCCTGTCAAACGATCCTGGGATCATGAGCCTGCCGTAAGGCAACTTTGTACTGGTTCTGTGATTATTTAATTACTCATGAATTATTTCAGTGGCTACTTTCATATTTATATTTCAGGTTTTTTTGTTTCCTTTCCTATGCGTACGAGAACTTCCCATCTGAGGCTACAACCACCTGAGATCGTGCAATAAATCATACAGCAAGATCACATACTCTTACATCAATACATGGTCTCTCTCTCTCTGTCTGTCTCTCTCTCTCTCTCTCTCTCTCTCTCTCTCTCTCAACTCTTCAATATCCCATTCTTCCGGCACAATCCTTACCACGACCGGAAGTACCACCATGTTATCCATGAGGTTAACCGCACGCTACACAGTCTTCGGCACAGCTTTCACCAGTTTTCTACCAGATTTGTCCGAGTAACCGAGGAGTAACAGGAAGCGGCGTTTAACCGTCTGGCTGCTGAGCATGTGTGCGTTTTGTCCACATGATAAATGACTTCCATTTGCTGCCTTCCCGGATTATTTTGCCCATCCCTCTCGTTAGTGGGATATAGAATGTTGCAAATCTTGCGGCCATATGGGGACATTGACCTTCTAAGGAAGCTGTTTTTTGTCTGATGAGAGGCCACCTCACTATGATCAGACTGTACTAAGAACACATTGTGAATACATGTGACTGTCCTTTTTTTTTAGTGAAACAGACACTAAGCCCGTTTAAACGACCCATTCCCAAACTGAATAAAACTGTTGCAAAGCTCTTGCAACGGACACACCTTACCAGCGTGAAAAGCCTTTTTAATTCCTTCTTTTATATCCCCTTCTCTCACTAATTAACTCGCCTAATTCGATTTCGTACTGGATGGTCAGTTAATTTGATACCGATGAGCTCAGTAGAATGAAATGAGAAACTAGATTACCATTTACCCAATTAAAACGATTAGCCAGCGCAGCGCGAGTGCTACCGTTTGTTGCCCAGCTAACTTGGTTGCTAACTTCCGCATCCCTGTGCTTCCTGGCGTGACTAATAGTCGTCCACACCGCGGCTCCGAGGCACTGCATCGTATTATGTTTTGTTTTCTTTTTTTTGCATAAAAGTTGTCTACCCTCCCCTCTCGGGGTAGTGTAGCTCACCTACCCGTTTGGGGTAGAAGCAGTAGTATTTGTGGTAGTAGTAGTAGTAGTAGTGGTCACGTGTGCAATTCGTACATCGTCGATATGGCACCACCAAGTCCTTAATGCATAAATAATGAACGGTTAATGGCGGGAGGTGGCAAAGAACGACTCATTCTCTCTCTTTCTCTCTCTCTCTCTCTCTCTCTCTCTCTCTCTCTCTCTCTCTCTCTCTGTCGCTCCTTCCTGTGCTGTGTTGGCTGGGCCCAAACGTCGACAAACAACCGTAAACCCTGTTTGGGACGCGGAGTCCTGAATTTAAACAACAAATCCTCCATCAACCAGGACACGCGCGTGAAACATTTCGATCTAATACCACGCGCACAACGTTCCGTCCCCTCCCCCCTCCGTAATTGCCTGTGCATGCTTACAAATCGCCTATCGGGAATGGGAATGACCACCCTCTTCCCTCGTGGGGGGGGGTTTCTCCCAAACCCCCTGGTTGCCCTTTATCTGACATTGCACGGTAGCTCTAGCCGACAGCTGTTCTGTTCGGTTACTCAGCGCGTGCAGTTCGAATTCGTTACAAACTCCAGGGCCGAGCGCGCCCTAACGACTGCGGAAGCTCTAAGCCCGTATCGCTGCACCCTCAACTCCAGCCCCGCTCCCACACCCTCCCCCCCGCGGCTAGACGTACCTCCGCCCGCTGAGTTTATTGACTCAGTGACCTTATTTCCTGGTTGCGGAACCAACCTGGTTGCCTGGAAAGGTTCGGGATAGCATGGGAGTTGTCCTTTTTTTCTCTCTCTCTCTCTCTCGTTTTTTTGTTGTTTAATCTAACACACTGTTATGCTTGTGGAAATCGGTTTGACGATGCGGTTTCTTATGTGGCGTCGCAGTTACCCGTTCTTCTTTTTTCCCCAGCCATGCCCAGCGCTGTAGGGACTGCGGCAAAAACGGTTGCTTCCAGTTCCAAACTGCCACGAACTGGCGCGTTTGAATGGATTTAATTGGACGCTTAAAGCACCCGGTTAAAGTGTGCCGGGAATGTGTATGTGGGAAGTCAAATCGGGACGATGGTTTATGTGTTAAACCTTCTGGGTTGTATTTTTTGTTTTGTTTTTTTTTTTTTTTATCGATCGTCAGCCGAGTGCGGGGGGTTGCTAATGGAAAAAGCAGACACTCTAGTGGAATACAGATGTTGCGGTTTTATGTACCCTTTATTGTTGTTTTATAGTAACAGTACAAGTTGATGGTTGCGTTACAAGATCGTGTCCGTTTGTGTTATGATACTGATAAGGGAGTTAACAATGACTCACTTTTTACATTTTTTTTGTTTCACTTCTTAGCTTTTTTGTTTGGAATTACTGATACAGATGTAGTGCCGGATAAATTTGTACCTAAAATGACATTCCTACCCACTGCAGCGAAATGATAGACGCGAAACCAAAGAGAAATAAAGAGAGAGAGGAATTCCGAGCTGCGCAATCCAACGCTTCGAGCTGCGCACACTCGCTCGCGATACCTACACGCTCTGAGAAAATGAAATGCAGTTAGCCTCAAAATAGGAGACAATTAAGCGTCATTTATTTGGAGCTATCGGTGATAAAATCTTACATTTTTGTTTACATAAAGCGAATTAATAATTCCAACAAGATTTCTGCTTATTAGTTATTGCGCACTTGTAAAAAAAGTAGCCTGTTGCGCATCCAGTTAGATAGCTGCTCACGTGTAGGTAAGGCGCAATGTTGTGATGTTTCATTTGTCGCTAGTGAACTAATTGTTTTGGGTATGTTTTTCACATGTTTAAATTGTAGTGTAGCAACAAAACCATTTCACAGAACCGACACGCCAATCGTATGGATAAAATATATAACTACAAAGTGGCAATCGTCGCTTTACTGCTCGTCGTTTCAACCATGCTGCCGCTTGTTGAACCATTGCCCAAAGGTGTGGCCATTATTGGCAGTCGACGCACTCCCAAATGGAACCAATCAAAGACAACACCTTCAATAGCGTGCTATTTAACACCAAATGAGCGGTTTGTACAATTACTGACTGCAGTAACATTTTCTTTACTTTACAACCAATTTGTTTCACACGACATGTAAGATATATCTTAACAAACACCTTTTATCTACTGTAATTTTTGCATTTAATTTAATATAATCTCTGTGAAATAATAAAACTATATGTTTACACGAACAATTAGCATTTTCAATATGAAATCCCATCACTCACAACAGACCAACAACGTAACCGTCATTTTTTTAAACCGAAACGTGTATCGCTCCCTTCGAAGAAGTCAACCCGTATGTATCAACACAAGCGTCCGCGCTGCTTATGTCAAAGCGAGATTTGCTTCGCACAGTGTACGCCATCTTGATTCCACACAGTCCAACACAACAGCCAGCTGTGAAATTCTTTCGTGCGATTTATTCCACATTTCGTCACACAATCGCGCTAAAAAAGCCACCTTTGCGAAGAAAGTGATCCCCTGCATCGACAGCAACTGCAGTAGCTAAAGTGCATCCGCTCATCCGAACAGTTGTACGCGGAATGAAAAGTACCACATTTTACGATCACGAAACACGGAAAGAGCACCACATCTCGGACAAGATGGCGGCGGATGACGAGCTCAATAATGAGGTGCTGAATCTGCTAGAGGCGCCCTACAACAAGGAGGTAAGTGCCGTTGGTGCCACCCGCAGAGCTTACATTTGTGCTGTGCGTGTGATTGTATTCTCTTTAGAATCCTGTTTCTTGCTAATCGTGCTCCACACGTGTGGCCAGAGATATTTTTTGTTGTAAGTTCGAGAACGCACACACGCTGCAAAGCTGTTTCAATAGATTGATGCGTGCGTGTGCGAAGATGTATAAGTGCGCGCGTGTGTGTGTGAATGTTGCTCGAGGCTAGAAACGTAAAGCAGCCTGCTGCTGCATATGCTGATGGAAAGGAAAGAGACAACCGATCACGGAGGCTCGTCAGCCGTGTTCCGGAAGTTAACGCTAGCAATGTTTACTCTCGCCTCTGTCCCATTCAAGGGCACCGCTTTCCTTTTCATCTCATGGTTCAATATACGCAGTCAAAGTAGAGTTCCTCGAGTTGGTCTTGTAAAATAGCATAATTTGTAAGACTCTTTGTATTGCTACGAAAAAGGTGGCCAAACTGTGCGCTGTTGTGTACATAATAATCTTCCGTAGTATGTAAGTGCTGTACTGAGAGAAGAAAAACAGAAACCAGAGCAATAATCGTATAACTATGTATGTTTATTAACAACCATTACCAACCAATTCACATTATCTGCAAAAAAAATCAAAAACAAAAAACAATCTATTCGATAAAAGGTAAATGACATGAATTTTCCTCGTTTCTGCATTTTATAGACGATACTAATGTCAGGTTCCGGTATGAGTTTGGTACAGAGAGTGTGTGTATTCAGCTTCCAAGACAAAGGTACATACCCAATTAATACACGAAAACTGCAAAATATCCTATTACTGCAACGAAACTACTCTTTCCCTCCCACCCACAACATCACATGAGATTAACGGATAAAGAACCACAAATCATTTTATCCCTGCGAGCGTTAAGCAATCAAGAGCAACGAAAAATCCCCTTTTCCTACGTTTTTTTCCGTTTTCTACTGTTCCCATTTTCTTCGCAATTCCCTACTCCACTTTTGACCTTATCCGTTAGCTCTTTAATTTTAGCATCACAAACATCCCTTGAACTGTACTTTCGTGGCTCTTTTACTATCCGTAGCATAAAAAAAGAACTATTTAAAAAAAATACACAATACGACCGCCAGGCAAGTGACCCACGGAACCAAATGTGATTAAAGTGGAACTTTCTCTTTATTTTTCTAGGCTGATCTCTGTAAAGGCTGCTCTGTGTCTGCTGGTTGGAATCAAAGTAGGCAAAAATACACAAATACAAATACAAAGCTCTAAGCAATTAAAGATCAGTCACGATATTGACACACACCAAGATATCATTGTATGCGGCAGCAAATGCCCTTGTTCCTTACGATAGAGGAAGTGTCCTCCCTAAAGAGGGCATACAAGGAGAGGCAAGCAAAAGAAGAAGCAAAAGCTTATCAAAAAAAAAGTACGCACACTAACTATTATTATAATTTTATTTATGTATGTAAGCTAAAGAAGAAATGCGCACGAATAGTGGATCGCAAAATACTCTCCATTCAACGTGTTCGCCTCAGGCATTAGAGATAAAAACACTAGAAAGTCTTCTCCGTCCTGTAATATTAATGTGCAGCTTTTGAACGTTGTCCATACGTAGTATTCCTTCTTAGATTTCCTCCATCTCTGTTCTAGATGGCCGATGGTCGTTCGTGAACAGATCACAAACAAACACAACACCGTTAAGTTCATCCAAGTTGTGCGCGTACGATACCGACGAGGCAAGTGTTTCGTCGTGCATATTTAATCGCGGTTTTATTTTCCCTCGCATATAGTTCTCTCTCGTGCCAAAGTTTGCGTATGTTGGCTACAGTTCCTGGTTGGCTTGGATTTGAGGCGCACTAGCTACATCATCCCGAGGTGGCTGTGGCTATTGTACTTATTACCATCTGCATTTCAAAAATATCGAAGCAAAAGTATAGACATTTGTATAGTATTAACAACAAATCAAGTATCAAATACTCTCGATACCGTTCAAATGCGTGTGGCATACATGTGCCCCTCTCCTTGGCCTTAGTCTCTGCTCGTTCTAGGTAATCGTCCGTTTCAAGCAAAGTTTGAATAGATAACCGTCGTCACAGCGGATCATCATCGGCTCGAAAAATCTTTCACGAAGCAACGTGTAGGCTCTTACATACAGCAGAAATACTAGGGGACAAAACATATCGAAGTAGTTCGTTCGGTGCTCTCTTTACAGGTGTCCACTGGTTGCTTATTGAGGGCGTATTACGGGCATCCAGACAACCAACCGCGCTGATGCATCCGGTTAGCGCCAATTGAGGAGCGACCGGCCGAGGCTTCCACTGTCTCTCTCTCACTCTCCCTCTCCACCTAATTAGAATCTGTAGACTTTTTTCTAGGTTCGTGATTATTTCGATGATCGTCGGTCTAGTGTTGGGCAACAGTTGTACATACTCTAGTAATGGCGCGCATACGACAGCATCCCCTCTCGAAGGGATGCATGGCTGGCTGCTCGTCATCGTTACTGGTGACGATATCGACGATGCTGCTATCGTGTGTCCCTGTGTGTGTGCGTGTGTTCTATCAAATATTTGAACAGATTCTTTGCAGATGTCGAACAATTCAGATACGTCGCTCCCAGCTGTGAAGTAGCTGCTGGCTAAATTGGTCAATCCCTTTGAGTTGATGCCATTCGGTAGGATGACACATGGTCCGAGCTGTGCGTATGAGTGACGGTCATTGGTAATTCTATCGGAATGGAAGACACACACGCTCTTTAGCATTTGCTTTGGATAGAATTTGTTTGCTACGCGAGCAATCGCTAAAGGCATTATTTTCCTTTTGCAGATTAATTGCTCTTAATGCGTTGATAACACTCCCCCACCCGCCCGGATGTCTTCTGGCGTATGAGAGAGAGAGAGACAGAGAGATGGGGCAAGTGTGAAGGCACTGTCACACGTCTGCCTTCGGAGAGTTTACCATTTAAAAGCAATAACTATACCATAGGTCTCCCGCAATAACCGTTGCCTATAAGCGCGCGATCAAATGCACTTACAAACAATGCTGAAACGTAAGTTCGTGTGTCCCATAACAGAATACAATGTGTTGTAATTGCAGAATTCAACCAACATTACACCTGTGTCCGCTCATAAACCTCTAAACCATGGGCCCGCCGTTTCGCAGAGCCGTCCGACTCGTCTCTTCTCCCCCGCGCGCTGTGGCTGGTCTGCGGAAGAAGAGATTAATAAGGTTTAAGCGATCCTGCGCTGTGTGCGGTCATCTGTGTGCACTTAGCCAAAATTGTGGAGAACATACACGCTGGAGAGTTCCAACACCACTTTTTTACGTTTCATTTCTTCTGCGTAGGTTTACCGAATACCGAACCCCAGCCACGTGTCAGTGAGGTGAAGATGCGCAAAAGACACACGCTTGATGCACGGTGCTAAGTTGGGCTAAGTCTAAGAGAACGCACTGTTCGTCGACTTGAACGTATCTTCAATGTGTTGCCTCCCATGTTGTATTTGTTTTTCTCTTATATTTGCATATGACTTCTGGTGTGCGTGCGCGGCGGTGACACGCGCCGTTTCATTGCTGCAACACTGAGATAGAGAGAGCGACTATTTCCCGCACCTGCTGGAGGGATTTGCGCGAATCCGACACATCTATGCAACGCACTAAATTAATCCACTATTTTGTTGTTTTCTCTTCTCTTTCCCTTTTCTTTTTTTGTTGTTTTCTTTTTTTACACTTCATCTCTATTCGCGCTATTCACGAACGGCGTGAAACAATCATCACGCGGGTGTTGTTGCGCGTGGTCCTGCAACTCAAACCACCACCCCAAAATCAACTTAAACCCTTCTACTGTTCAATGCCAATTGCGCGTATGCATCATTTTCATTTTCTCGAATACGACCTTATCTTCTCGGTACGGTTTACGACGTGCCCTATATGTGTGTGCTCTGCTTTCTTCATCAACCCGTCCATCGATGACGCTGCTTGCTATTCACCCCCAAAACCAGGATGATGCTGCCGCCTCACCGGTAGAAAATGGCGCCACAACGAATGGAGAGAAAAAATCTAAGGAAAATGGTCATAGCAAATCCTCACGGTAAGTCGCAAATCAATGACAAAACGATATGTCAACCTTTAAACGGAAAAGACAGTTGACTAATTTGTTTTAAATTTTCCAACAGCCACCGCAGTCGTTCGCGCGAACGCGAAAGAGAACGTGAGCGGGACCGTGATCGTGAGCGCGACCGTGACCGCGAGCGTGAGCGTGACCGTGAACGCGATCGGGACGGTGAAAAGGCCTCCAAAAAGCATCGTTCCGGTTCGCCCGGCCGTACCCGCGACAAGGAGCGCCGTCGCAGCAAGGATCGCAGCAAGTCCCGTTCGCCAGCGCGCCGCGACCGTTCGAAGGACCGCTCGAAGGAAAAGGACCGCGGCAAGAGCGATCACCATCGGCGGGAGGTAGTGGTTGAGAAGCGTCGATCTCGTGATCGCGTTGATCATCGACGCCGGTCTCGCGAACGAGACTATCGCCGTCGCAGCCGTTCGAGGGACGGTGGACGGGGCATGGGCCGTGGCCGTCGCTCGATGTCCCCCAAACCCTACCGGGGAAGGGGACGAGGTGGCTCCGGCTACTACCGTGATCGATCGCCGCTGGAAGAGATGAGCCAGGAGGATCGGGATGCGCGTACCGTCTTCTGCATGCAGCTGTCCCAGCGCATCCATGCGCGCGACCTGGAAGAGTTCTTCTCGAGCGTAGGCAAGGTGCGCGACGTCCGTCTGATCACGTGCAACAAAACGAAGCGCTTCAAGGGTATCGCCTACATTGAGTTTAAGGATCCCGAGTCGGTCGCGCTGGCGCTGGGGCTGTCCGGGCAGAAGCTGCTCGGCATACCGATCAGCGTGCAGCACACGCAGGCGGAAAAGAACCGTATGGCCAGCCAGCCGCCGGTTGCACCGCCCAAGAACCCGTCCGGCCCGATGCGTCTGTACGTGGGCTCGCTGCATTTCAACATCACGGAGGATATGCTGAACGGTATCTTCGAACCGTTCGGCAAGATCGATAACATCCAGCTCATCATGGATGCCGACACGGGACGCTCGAAGGGCTACGGATTTATCACAGTAAGTATAGTGTTTACTTTCTCTTCTGTTTGTTGCGTATTTTTATCGCATTACGTACGATAGATGCATCTTTTACTGCATACTGAATGACTTGATTGCGATTGTTGGTTTGCAATGAAAGGACCAAAGTGTGCGAAATGAAATTGATGGCTTGTTCTCTATTTTTACAAGAACAAATTATTACTCAACTTTGATTGTACTTTACTCATTCGGAGATTAATCGAGAACATACATACACAGTCTTTAGTGGCGGTACATGAAGTCTGCAATTGAAATAGCTATAATTATTCCTGCATACTCCTTGACTTGATCGCGATTCATCGTTTGCTATCGAGGGGAAGAGTATGCAATATCACACTCAGTTTTCGTAAGAATGCTGAAGATCTTGCACTTTTTAGATTGCTTACCGTTCAGGTGGAATGTGATCGTTTTCATTGTGAAATCATACAAAACATAGCAAATAAGGTTGCATTAGAAACTGCAGAAGAAACGCTCTGACTATGAATGGACACACAATTTTATTTTTATTTATATTTTGTTAGCATACTCCTTGACTTGATTGCGATTAATCGTTTGCCATCGAGGGGAAGAGTATGCAATATCAAGATTCAGTTTTCATCTGAAAGCTGAGGATTTTGCAAATATTAGATTCCTTTCCCGCAATGGAATGTAATCGTTTTCATTGTGAAATCATACACTAACATGTAAGCCACACACTCAAAATCAGCAGAAGAAATTATTATCAGTCGTTGACGCAGATAGTCAAATTTATATTTATATTTTCTATATTTTAGCATACTCCTTGACTTGATTGCGATTAATCGTTTGCAATCGAGGGGAAGAGTATGCAATATCAAATTCAGTCTTCTTGCGAAGGCTGTTGATCTTGCACTTTTTAGATTGCTTACCCTTTACGTGGAATGTGATCGTTTTCATTGCGAGATTGTACAGATAGTTAATCAGAAATTCGTACAAAATAACATTAAAACAAAACCCGCGTTGACACCTTTAAACAATTAAACATGTTTCTTCTCGTTTTGCTTTCAGTTCCACAATGCCGACGATGCGAAAAAAGCACTGGAACAGCTGAACGGATTCGAGCTAGCAGGACGCCCCATGAAGGTGGGCAACGTGACGGAACGGTTGGACGTAACTACGCACGCCTCGCTGGACACGGACGAGATGGACCGCAGTGGCATCGAGCTGGGCGCAACCGGACGGCTGCAGCTTATGTTCAAGCTAGCCGAGGGGGCCGGCCTGGCCGTGCCGCGGGCCGCCGCCGACGCATTGCTCGCCACTGCCCCGCAGCCCGTACCGCAGCAACCGATCATGCAGTCGCCCCCGATCGCCACCCAGTGCTTCCTGCTGTCGAACATGTTCGACCCGGCGACCGAAACCAACCCGAACTGGGATCTGGAGATACAGGACGACGTGATAGAGGAGTGCAACAAGCACGGCGGCGTGCAGCACGTGTACGTGGACAAGCAGTCGCCCTCGGGCAACGTGTACGTCAAGTGTCCCAGCATCGCGACGGCCGTGCTCGCCGTCAACGCACTGCACGGGCGGTGGTTTGCGGGGCGCGTGATCGGGGCGGCCTACGTACCGCTGATCAACTATTACAACCTGTTCCCGGAAGCGGCCCAGTCCGTTACCATGCTGCAGCCGAAGCGATCCGGTTGAGAGGTATAATCGCTGCAAGCTTTTTCTTTTTACACACAAACATACACTTCTAGTAACAGCTGGTCCGTTGTGCGTACGGACGTAAATGGGGAATCGTAAAGTTCTCATTTCGAGTGTTACCTGGGCCTTTTCGCACTAAGAAAAGAGAACAATCTAGCAGCGCGGCACTGTGCTGTGTGAGCCTCCTCTGGTCAGCTAGAACACTACTACCTAGTACAAGTCGTATTTTCCCTTTAGTAAATCCCAAGCCATGCGATCAGGATTGTTTGGGAGCCGTCGATTGAAACAAAACGATTCGACGAAAGAACAGCTGTAGATTGGAAACAGTACGGCGGTGGAGGGGGACAAAGGACGATGTAAAGATTAAGAAAAAAATGAGCAATTTATATAGCTTTCTGTTTTTCCCCCGACAAATATGTGATATTAAGCGGAAGGAGGAGCCCATTTTACGAACACGCACACACACACAACAAACAAAAAGCAGTGACGAAGATCTCGTATCCTACATGGCTGCTGGGGCTTTGATGTAGGAGGAAACAGGTTACTGCAAAACCGAATGTTAACGAGGGGCAAGAAAGGTAAATTCTTACTATTTCTCCTTTTTTGGAAAAGTTAAGGAATGTTGGGGGAAAATGTCAAACAGTACATGATTTACTTTTAATATAAAGTAATGGGTGTTTGATTTAAAAATGCTTTCACACTCGTTGGGATAAACCATACATTTCGGTTTATTTTATCTGTTTTTAGTACGTGCATTATTTCGAAATCGATTAGTCAGACATTTTCCAGTTAACATTGGCGGGTGGGAGGGGCAAGATTTCGATGACAAAAACAAAAATAAGAGAAAACCTCTAGTACAGCAATAGCAATGTAAGACCAAAATGTGGGAAATCAATAGCATTACAAAACAAAGGGTGTCATCGGAAATATGATTAAGATCGACTTTAACAATTAAGGTTTTTATGGTTACTACTACATACTACTGAGCAGCGTAAGGTATATGTAGCGACATTAAGAGCATTATGTGTGTATCAGGCAAGATATGAAAGACAAATGAAAGATGAAACGTTAAACTGAGTCCGGGTCTTGTTTTAACGATTGAATAATTCCGAAAAAAAGAAACGCTCTCTCATGTATATTTAAACCAGCACCTTTGTGCGTTGGTACGGCACCTACTGCTATGATAGCTTTTTTTATTATTGCTGAATGCGTAACAGAATAATTGCAAATGTTTTTCAAATATAAAAATATACACTCTCTATCCCATTCTCAAACTCTCACTCTCTCCGCCTCCGCTAAGCGCTCTCGAACAGCCCAAAGCACAGCTTAATGGTGAATGTCCTATTCCTAAGATTGTTCAGTCGGCTTCGATGATGCTGGGGACGACGAGCTGCCGGCTGGTGGCTTCAGGATGCCCTTCCGGCGCAGGTAGCGCACGATGAGCGGTGTCGCACCGAGCGTGATGCTGATGCGCACCGGCGCAAACACCTTGTGGATGGCGTAAGCGATGACGAACGTGCCGGCGCCGGCACCCGCCTTGCTGGCCAGCGCCGAATCGCCCCAGCCCATGCGTTCCAACAGCGACACCATATCTATTCCGCTGCATGGGGTGGCCGACAAAGTACCGGTGAGTAGCAGAAAAAATAGTGAAATAGATGAAAATAATCATTAAACAATTCGTTTTTAAAATTTGAGAAAAAGACAATTTTTAGGACATTGTTAAACAAAAGGAACAGCAAGCATCTTCTTCGGACGGACGGAACAGCGCGGTAGGAGTGTACAAACCTCGATACCAGCAGATAGCAGGTGCCCAACGACGCCAGACTAATGCTGACGTGGAACACGAGCACGGTGGAGCCGTACTCCTTGATCGCCTTCTTGAGCCGATCTTTGCGCGAGACGGGGACAACCTGTTCCTCATTAGCCACACCCTTGCCCTCAGAATTTTGCTCCCCTGCGCTGCCACTAGCAGAAGCTTTGTTAGAGCGTGCAAACGAAACTGCCAATAGGTGTGACGAGCTTAGCGAAAAGGCCCTACTACTACTACCGCTGGAAAACGAATTGACCGATCCCCCCGACCCTAGCTGCACACCCCCCGGCCATGAGCGCGAGCGTGCCAACAAACCACCCGCTACCAGCTGGTGCTGCTGCATACCTTCCGTCTTGATCGGACGGTCCTCGTAGCTGCTCCAGTCGGAGCGCACCTCCTGCCGCAGGTTGGTGTAGTGCGACGAGTTCAGCTCGTGCGACAGGAACTTGCTCTCCTGCGCCCAGGCACCGCCCGGCATGTTCAGATGCGTAAACTTGTGCATGCCGCCGAACGGGCTCGGCACGTTGCTCTGCATCGACGAGTTCAGGCTGACCGCGCCGGTACAGTCGTACGATTCGACGTGCGGATCGACCGCACCCTGCTGGCCACCATTGCTCATGTCCACCGTTACGTCGATCAGCCCGGCGTTCGGTGCGTACGATTGGTGCGTCAGCAGCGCCGTCGCATTAATGTCGCGCGAGCGCAACGGCGAAAAGCGTCTCGTTTCCGATGCATCGATGTTCGGGGGAAGTGGAAGGGCGGCCGCCAGCGGATAGCTGCGCTGCACGGACATGTGCAGACCGGACGATTGTGTTGCGGTCTTCTTCGCCGCCGAACCTACAGAAAGAAAGAGACAGAAGGAAAATGGGAATTAAGTTTCATTCTATTTTAAATGGGATGGAGGATCATTTTTCACTACGACTTAAAAACCGGGTGTGTTTGTATATTTGCACTTAAATCGTCATGTCATCAACAATGCAAAATTTGCATAAAATGGTCATGAGGGAAGAGCTGTTTGCGTTCCAGAAGGGGACGTGTTTCTTCTAGCACAACAGTAACCGGATCAAACCGGTACAACAGTAGAAATGCGAAGCATTGCAACATTGTACGGCGATGCATTGGTCACGTAGCAAAATAAGGTGTACGGCCCAGACCAGTTGTGGGTTTATGTATATTTACTGCTTTGTCGATAAATAATGTTCATTATTGCGGTGGGGAGTGGGAACGTTCCAGGAGGATGATTCATCGTTGTGTATGAAAGCCAAACAAACACTTTTATGACTTGCTTTAATTTAAAATGATAAAACCAAAACATGGATGACATCTTATGCGTCTTTTTTACGTTTAAATTTATACCAAAAATCTCCCAACGAATCTTATTGAACAGCAAGTTTGCTTAAATTATTCCTCGTACTCTTGTGAAAATAATGCAAAAGTATAATTCTTTGTTTTTTTGCAATTTCCTTGTCTCCATCAACATGCACTGCGTTCGTGAACACAAAGGCAACGATTGCCGCTGCATGCAATCCGGATATGTTTCCGATGCATCCGTGCAAACCGGTTTTTATGTGCAGTTAACGGGGGGTTTCGAGTGCGTTGCAGCCGAACAGAACTTATTTATATCGAGAGCGAAAAGCATCACCATTTTTACTCACCACCATCCAACGTGCCGATGATACCGGTAGACATCGCCCTTTGGCCCGCCGTTTTGGCCAGTGTGGCCTTGAATACGTGCTGCACTTGCTGCGCCATTGTGCCCTCTCCGCTACTGCTACAACCAAAAAATCTATAAACACACGCACAACCTTGCCCTGTTACCGTGGAGATTAGAGTTTGATGTTTTACCCTTGGCCTTGAACTAGAAACTGGTGCCGAATGCCGAACAAGAAGCACGTACGCTTTACGCTGAACCAAACCAAAAACAAACTGAACTCGCTAACCAAACAATTAACTCTCTAAATTCCCTTTTACCGTACAACTTGGCTCGCTAACACACCCGCGATTGGTACGGACAAGACCCGGACAATGCTCAACTGTGACTGAAACTGTGGCAGAGGAACGTGCACGACTGAATCGCGTACATTTGCAAATTGCGGTTGCGCGAGAGCTATGCGTCTTTATGAGTGGAAATGTCCCCGTCTCGCACCGCACCGCGCCGTACACCAATCAGCCCCGTTGATCAGGCCCTGTATCTGGATCCGTCGGTATGTGTGTGCCCGCCTGTGTACTACGATGTGTGCGTCGTTACCCCGTCCGGCGTATTCTCGTGGTGGTGGGAGGTTCGGTCGCTTTATCCCACAGCTGCAGCAGTAGTTAACCGGCTATTGCGTCTGTAACGAGAGAGATGGGATAGAAAATGAGAAAACTAAAAAGTCGTGAAGACGTGTGAGTAGATTTCTGAAGCGTTCGTTGCGCGTTCCCTTCCAGTGCGTTCCACTTTTTCCGACATGCGAAGGATGTGCTGATGGGTTTAAAAATAATATGTCCCCCCGTACACACATGGTGTACTGTGGATAGCAACGTTCCTACATGATCGACAGCTGATTGATCACCGATGGTGTGGCGGGTTTGGGGCTTTAGCCGCAAAGAAAGCGACCAACGCGACCGGACACTGTCCAAAGTCCTTCGCATGAACACGGGGAAAAGAAACCAAGGAAGGCACACACAAAAAAACCGTGTGCCATTGTCGTGTGCTCCCCATTCCCCATCAGCTGATCAGTGCGTGATTCTGGGCCGGAACCGGTTCGCTCGCTCGTCGCGGACCATTGAAGCAGATGCGAAATGGATGCCGGACGGTTAGGGTTAAATGAGGAATAATTGAGCTCAATTTAGCGTCCTCGGTGATTTGCCATCGCGTGAACACTTGTACTTTCATCACTTTCGCACTCGTAGACCGAACGCAGTCCAAACGGTTGCAACTGCTGGCTTCTAATTTCGGTTTTCGACGCTTCAGATGCGCGTATTGTATGTTATCTGCCTATATCTTCTTGGCATAAACGGCGCCCTTGATCATACTATTCTTTGGTACCATGGATACCAGACTTTGCAATGGGTGAACTTTTTGGATGGCAATCGAACCAGATTCGGGCTTTAGAAGAGCCGACGCGACTGCCAAATTTGAGATTTACAAGAAAATCGGATCAAAACCATCCCTGAACTACATTTTCTGTACAAATTTTTAGATTTGTAGGGCCATTTGCCGAATCCTACGGCGAATCTGTAGCGTGTACTACATAAACAATTAGCCTAAGAGCCATGTTGTGGTGTTGGTAGTCATTCGTGGTCGACCGGCCATTGGCAGACACCAAAACAAATAAATTGATATCGTTAGGATAAATAGGGGAGTCTTGGGATTGGGACAATAACGCTTCTCTGCGGCATACATCGTACAAATAACTTTGGGAGAGTTTCATTTGCAGCGTCCATTAGTTTACTTCAGTCTTCAAGGACTTGGTACTTGGGTACTGATAAGAATGTTGGAGGTGGCCCTGTGTTGTCATTTGATCATACTTTTGGGGGTTGTGGTTATGGAATAATATTTCCCTACCTGCAACCCCCCTGTATAGGAGCACTGCTAGTCTTGGGTTACCTGGGTATTTCACAACATAAACATTACTGTCCGGGTGCATTTTAATATGTATAACAAACCCTCTATTTAATTTTAAACGGAGAACAATTCGAAAAGGTCTTATTCACAGCGAATGAAAATGCAATGTTGCCGCTAAAACACCTGATAAGTGAGGTAAGGCGATAACTAGCCTTGGAGTTACAGCAACACCATGTAGTTCCTATCCCCTAAACAAAATCATCTAATACGACACAGTTACAAGATTCCCACTCAAAACCTTACAACCCTTATGATCATCAAGCGTTCCGCAGTTAAAGTTCGCATAAATTATACTAAAATATTACGTACTTACACTTATTTATGTGATTATTCGTATCGTAGCCAATTTAGTACCTTCCAGCATCTCACACAAAAACAAACAACACACACACACACATACACACCTCCGAAACGTCAATGTTGTGACAAGTGACGTCATCACTCGCTGAAGGTAGTCGCACAAACGGACGCACATGGATTTGATACAAACACGGGCCATTTTAAATTTATTTGTAAACTTTAAGCTTAAATCACAATCGGATACATTTCCTTTCTCTTAAATCTGTAACTTGGACAGTACACTGCCCAATTCCTCTTCCATCCCAACAACGTCCTGTACCGCCGTTCCCGGTTGCTCAGATGTATCCAGTGTTTCCTGCTCCATCTCTTCCGATGCTTCCCTGAGTATTGCTTCCTGTTGCTCCGGTGCGTACCTTCTTTCTACAATTTTCAACTCCCCAAACAACAATTCGTCCGGTTGCAGCGGCTTTTTCACATCTGTCTCACGGTACACCAGCTGCCGCCCGGTAATGAGCCGGAATTTCGGAATGTCCTCCTGGTCCCGCAGCCAAAGCGGGCTCGTCAGCATCTGCTGCTTGATGTAGTTGGACGCTTTGTAGCAGTCGCCGCTGCAAAAGTTTTTCCTCTCCGTAATGTCGAACACCTTGTTCTGCGTCACCGAAATTACGTACTGTTGCTTCGGTATGCTAAAAAGGGGGCGTATAGCGGTTTAGAACCTTTTAAAAGATTGCATTTAACGAAGGATTTGCTTACTTTTTCAGTTCATTGTCACACAGCGGATAGCCACAGATCTTCACAATCGCCCGCTCCTGTACAATGTCCTCCATGTGGCATTGGTTGATGTCCTTCAGCAGTGTGAGCAGCTCATCCTCCGTGCGTCCCGGCTCGATAAGCGTTTCCACTACACGCTGTGCCTTGTCGTTGCATTCCTTTTTCTTGCGCAGAGCTTTCTGAAGCTGTTCCTTGCTGGGAAAGTGCATAAAGGACACGAGAGCTAAGTGAAATTATTCGGCTAAACCTCGGCAAACAGACACGCAGAGGGGTCTCTCTTACCTAAAATTCCGCGCCCGTTTCGGTAACTTCGCTCGATTTACCTTTGTTGCCGGCTGCTTGGGTGTTTGGTCATTCGTGAAAACATTCAAATCTTCATTCCACATTTTAACTTGATTTCGTGGCCGATTTGCTTTCGGTTTTGCAATTTGCTTTCCTTTTTTTTTGGAGTTGCAAATGGGATGTAAACAAACCAACCGTTTGACAGTTGATTACCATTGCCCGGTGCAAAAGCTATGACAGTTCCAAGACATGCATTTGAATATCACGGGAATGCCGTTAATCTTTCTACATAAACTTATACTTCTTTTGCGTTTTTACGTTTTAATTTCTATTTTCGGCGATTGATCCTGTTCACCAGACAAACCGCCCTGCTGTTTGCTCGCCAAATGATTTCCACCATTACCACAACGCGCTACATGCCTCTTCAGCAAAACAGCTTGCGTAAACCGTCTCCCACATTCTGCGCAACCGAACGGCTGCTCGCCTGTATGCGTCCGCTCGTGCATCGACAGTGCGTGCTTGCGCGTGTACGATGCGCCACAAACCCCGCAGCTAAACGGTTTTGCTCCCACGTGCGACAACTCGTGCCGCTTTCGGTCCGAAATGTGATAGAATCGTTTCGAACACAAGCTACAGGCGTACGGTTTCTCGCCCGTGTGCAACCGTTGATGCAACCGTAAGTGCTGGCCCGTTTTAAAGCGGGCACTACACTCACCACACTGGTACGGTTTCTCCTCCGAGTGGCACAGCTGCAGATGCTCCTTCATGTTTCGCTTCCGCGCAAACCGCTTCTCACAGTAGCAACATTCGAACGGCTGCTCGTCACGGTGGCAGATTTGATGGGACTTCAGATTTGCCTCCGAGTAGAAGCGCTTTTCGCACAGCTCGCACGCAAACGGACGCTCGCCGGTGTGGGTCCGTTCGTGGATCGTCAGTGCTGCTGAGCTGCCGGCCCGGAAGCAGCACAGCTTGCACGCGAAATTGCGGATGTGCACGTTCGAGCGAACCAGCTGATGAACGCGCAAATTCTTCGACGACCCAAACGCTCGAAAGCACACGTGGCACTTGAACGGTCTTCCTGGCTCTTGATTTTCGCGATTTTTGCGTAGCTTAATTGCGTGCATTTCCTGCGCGTGTTTTATCAGCGCTGGTTCGTCGGTGAAGCTCTGAGAGCAGTGTGTAACGCAGCAGAAACGAAGATTTGATGCCTCCAGGGGCAGTAGATCGATGACTAGTGAAGGTTCCTCTTGCTCAGCAGCATTACATTCCAGGTCGTTTAATCGCTGGTAGCATGCTTGACACATCACTCTACCCGTGTTCGTACCCGAAGGACAGCCGCTCTGCTGAAACAGATACGTCGGTTCGGTGTCGTCGATCTGCTTCCCGCAATCGCTACATAGACAGGCCGTTAGCCGTTCGATCGTGGTAGAATCTTGTTCCAACGATTCTCGCGTAGCAGACGTTGCTGTGCACGATGCGATAGATTCCTCGACATACGTTTCTGCACACAGTGTCCCATCGCTGTGCAGCTGGGCCGATGTGCGCAGAGTGCTGTCTGAGGTTAGCAATCGGTCCCGAAACATCGACACCATTTGCAGCTCGATGTGGCATCTTGCGCAGATGCTTTGTGGAAACGAATCATCTTCTGCTATCTACAAATGAAGAGTAATTTCAGTTGGCAAAATAACAACGACATCGACTGGAAAGATGCTGCTAACAAACCTGTACACCGAACAAATCGTTCAGCAACTCTCCGATTGTTAAGCCATTTATGTACGATTGGAAAAGTGACGCCGTTTGTCCGTCCTCATCGCTTGTGCCCTGTTTCAAACACACTCTACACTGCATTTTACTGCTGCAGACACATATCCAATTTCGATTTATCCTGAAGAAATTGATTTTTGAGCAATTGTTTGTTTACATTTTTTGACGGACACCCGTTAGATTTGACAGCTGATTCTGACGTTTGAAACAGTTCAAACAAAAACAACATTTCGGGGAATTTTTGGTGGCAGATGCGTTGGATTTCGTGAAAAAGAAAATTGGGTTTCAATGAACAGTCCATCGAAATGCGGAAGGTAAAGTATTGTGTTAAGAAAAATGGTAATTCAATGCTTTAATAACCTGTCTTCTACATTGTTTCAGTCATCGGCAAATGGCTGTACAGCGAGTGCGAGCGACAACCAAGTGCTGGAACCACCAGCGACTCCAGCAAACAAAGCAACCGAGGATGAGGATGATGATTCGGATTCCGATGAAAATCCCAGCCATCTGACGATTGCATGTCCGGAATGTGGCAAAATGTTTGCCGATCGGAGTGGCCTTCGTCGGCACGAATCGGTCCACACGAAGGATAAGCCGTACCTGTGCGAAAAATGTTCCCGCTCGTTTACGCAGAAGACTAGCCTTGTGCGACACATGCTCATTCATTTGCGCGAGAAAAACTTTCCCTGCACGCACTGTACGATGAAGTTCCGGCAGAGGGTTAACCTGGACGCGCACGTCAAACAGGTGCATCCGCCGGCGGACGATCCGGAGTTGGAAAACCGGTTCCACTGCAAGAAGTGTCCGTCGGCGTTCAAAACGGCCGGACGGTTAAGGGATCACCGGGCCCGACTGCACGGCGAGATGGTCATATTCGACCAGTGTGTGAAGCGCACACCGAACGTAACGAAAGAAGCCTCCGAAGGGTCAGAGGACAGTGATGAAGCGTCCCAAGAGGAAGATTCACAATCGTCAGCACAGGACACGGAGCAGGAGGACAGTGAGATAGTGCAAAAGGTAATCCCCAGCCGCCGGACCGAACATCTGAAGGGTAAAACGCCCCAGCGACGGCATGAGTGTGAGGTGTGCAAGGCAGCATTCCTGAAGAAGGCACACCTTGCCCAGCACATGGTGTCGCATCTCGGGTTTAAAGAGTTCCGGTGCGACGTTTGCGACAAAACGTTCTCCACCAAACAGTCGCTCAACAGCCACACCGTGCTGCACGCGCAAACCGAGTTGCCGTTCAGTTGCGACGCCTGCGGGGAATCGTTCAGTCGTCGCGCAACGCTGAAAAGGCATCAGACCATGCTGCATGAGGAGCAGAAACATTCGTACCGGTGTCCTTACTGTGGGAAACGCTGTCGTTGGTATCACAACTGCCTCACGCATATCAAACGCTTTCATCCAAAGACGGACGGGAAGGAACTGTTGGATCCGATTAAAGAACCCGTCACGAACGGTGATCATGAGGAGACAGTTCCTTTGGCAGGAAATGAAAGAGAATAAAATTGCATTTAGCTTCTCTATAGCCACTATCGTACAGTCTTGTATTTGCTGGTTGATTCGCGTCTTGTTTTTTCGCCCCGGCTTATGCACAAAAAGTAAGATCAGTTCAGCGCAATTTCAAACCATTGCTTTGCTCATTATCTCATACGCCGCATCTTCCTCCTTGTCCGGCGACATCTCGTCCACCTCGTACCCGAGCCGCCGGTAGAACCGCATCCCGTCCTCGTTGTTCTTCAGCACCGTCAGCACCACCCGCTCCATGCAGAAGTGTCGTGCCATCTGCTCCAACGCTTTCATCATGAATGCGCCCAGCCCTTTGCGCTGGAATTCCGCCTCCACCTGCAGCTCGTAACAGTACAGCACGCTACGGCCGTAGTCCAGATCGAAGCGAAACATCGTGTACGCAGCCGGCTTGCGGGTGGCCACATCCGTCGCAACCAGATACCGGGCCCAGGCTTTGTTCAGATCCGCCTGCTTGATCTTCGGCTGCCAGCCTAAACTGCACGCCCGGTACTGTGGGCCCACGTTGCGTTCCGCCAGCTTGAACGCCCACTTGAGCAGCTTCGGGTCCATGTCGGCCTTGCGCTTACACTGTAGCTTCAATTGCAGCTCCTTTCCATCGCTCGCGGTGCATTTGTAGGACAAGTATTCGGGAAACTCCGCCAGCGGGTTTGTTTGCTGGTTGGCCACCTGCAGACACTTTTGCTGGGAGGTTGCCTGATTTCGGGACACTGTTTCCGTGACGGACATTGTGGATCGGTCGTATTTGCCTTGTTTAGGTAAAATTTAAATATGATTTGAGTGCAAAACACGACGCTGCTGCAGGAAGCTTTTTAAAAACAGATCAAAACGCGCGCATTCCAGCATCGCTTCGGCGACATGACAGCGGGCCTGTCAACCGTCTGACAAATGTCAACTTTCCATCCTGAACAGAAATGACAGTTCTCCACGCAACAAAAACAACACAAACAAGCACGTGCGTGGATCGGCCCACTTGCGCGGGGGAAGTGTTTCTACAAAATTTCCTTATTTTCCCGTGGCCAGAAACCGTGTTTCTTCTTTTTTCACCATAAAGTCCCCCCACACACGCCACAATGAGCGAGCTAGTCGAGTTGCGCCGTGAGCAGGCGATCCGCGAGTACGAGTGCATGAAGCACCTGAACCTGTTCACCGACGCAGAGATCCAAAGCATCAAAAACAAGCGCCACTATCACGATTTCAAGATCGAGCGGCGCACGAAGCGTTTGTCCGACTTTATCAACTACATCGCGTACGAGTGCAACGTCTTTCATCTGCTGCTGCAGCGCCGCCAAAAGCTACACATCAGCGCGGAATGGACCAGCCTGGAGCAGAGCATCCACCAGCGGGTGCGGGTGCTGTACAAGCGGGCAATGGCCCGGTTCGCGGCCGAGTATCGCGTCTGGACCCACTTCCTGCAGTACTGCCAGATGCGCCGGTTCTTCACCGAAGGGTCGCGCGTGCTCGACCAAATGCTGGGCTACCACGGCGACAAACCGAAGGCGTGGCTGTGCGCGATCGAGTGGGAGTACCGGCAGGCAAACAACGCGGCCCGGGCCAAACACTACATGCTGCGCGGTCTGCAGCGCCATCCGGAGTGCCGCGAGCTGGCGATTGGCTTCATCGGGATTCAGCTGGAGGAGGGCAAGAAAGTGGTGGAAAAAGCACGCGAAAGCAAGCAAGGACTGGTGGTGAAGGGTAAAGGGAACGATCCACCGCTGGACGAGCCGCAAGAGCTGGAACTGGAGAAAGCGCTCAAAACGGCGCAGGTGGTGTACAGGAACTTTGAGCATAAGGATATGCGGTTTTACGAACAATTGCTGAAGGAGTTGAAGGAGCACTGCCCGCTGTCGAATGCGCTGGCAAGACAAGCGGTAGCGGAAATGCGCGAAACGCTCACGGACCAGGAAGCCATGTGGCATCTGCTGGCGAAGCTTGAGCTCGAGGGAGATGCGTTCGTGACGAAGGAAGCAGAGCAAACGAAACCGCACGAACGGTTGGCAAAGTGTCTCGCCGTGTATAAGGAAGCTGTCGAACGGTTGCCGACGAAGAAAATGCACAGCCTGTGCATTGAAACGATGCTTCAGCTGAACTCCTTGGAGGAGTCGGAGCACGATGAGAAGGCGAAGCGGAAAGCGCTTGCCGGTGCGTTCAAGCGAGCGCTCGTCGATGATCTGCTCGACGAGGATAAGCTGCTGCAGTACTTGAAGCTGCTGCTGCACAACAGCAACCCCAACGAGGAGCTGGTCATGAAGGTGATCAACAAAGGGCTGGAACAGTATCCCGCCTCGGTCGACGTTTGGTCGGCTTATCTGCGCTATCAAATCCTGCAGAAAGTGGGCGCAGACGAGCTGGAGCGCACTTTCAGCAAAGCGCTCAACACACTGCCCGAACGTGTCAGTCGGCTGGTGCTGTGGAAGCAAATGTTTCAATACTACAGCGAGCGGCCCGCTTTGCAGGGCACACTGGAGCAGCTGTTTCGACGGGCCATCGACCAGGAGCCGGAAATTTCGAACCACTATCAGCCACTGTACCTCGACTACCTGATGGCGTCGGTCGGCGAGAATCTGGCCAAGGTGAGGAGCGAGTACCAGCGGCTGGTCAGGAACTACACCACCCCGCTCGAGCTGCACACGAAGATGGCAAGCTTGGAAGCGTCCCAAACGCCGCCCGACGTTAGCGAGTGGCGCAAGTGTTACGAGCACATGACGCTGTTCTATGGCAAGCAGGATGCCACCGTATGGCTGCAGTACGTGCAGTTCGAGCGCGATCACGGGCAGCCGAAGCACATGCAGTCACTGTACGAGCGGGCAAAGGGTGCGCTGGACGAAGATTCGTTCGCGACCTTCATGGCGGAGTACGAGCTTATTCGCAATCCGTACATTGTTCGTTATTAAGTAAATAAAGCGTACAGGCAAAAAGCGTTTCTGTAACAAACAATTTGTACGACTCTTCTTTTTCCCCTCTTCTTTATCTTACAATTCCAATCCTGCCAAATCATCATCATCATCGTCCGGGCTGAGAAAGCTATCGAAGCAGGCGTTTTCTTTTGTGTTTGTACTGCTTGTTGGCTGTTGCTTCGGCGGGACAGCGGGGCTAGAGCGCTGCACAAACCCATCTAGTGTGCCTTTTCTCGGTCCACCACCGGGTGAGAGGGATTTGTTAAGGAACGGTTCTATATTCCCTGCATTGCAGGGCGCCTGCACGCTGGATGCGTCGGAGAAATCCTCATTGCACAGGCCAACGCGGCTGAGCGTTTCCTGCTTGCGCTGCAACATCGTCCAGATGATGTCGTCGGCCGTTTTCTTCGCGAGAAGGTAGCGCACGGTGACGTTATCCGCCTGGCCGATACGGTGGGCGCGGCTTTCGGCCTGTGCTAGGGTCTGGAGGGAAAAGATTGCTTTAAAGAAGGTAAAAAGCGAAAAGAGATTGGTGTCACTTACACTTGGGTTCCAATCAAGCTCGGCAAACAGCACCAAATGAGCCGCGGTAAGTGTAATGCCCGCATTACACGCTTTCAGTGAGAGGACAGCGGCGCGGCAGGTTGCTTTCGATTGGAATCTTTCCACCAATGCCTGGAAGAGGGTTTGAAAGAGAGTTAATGGAGAGTTTCTGTATCTTTTCTTTGCTACGCTCCAACTTACTCCACGTAGATCCGATCGCGTTGAGCCATCGATACGAATAAAGTCAACCTTCTGCTTCGATAAACTCTTCTCGATGGCATCGAGCATGACGTGATGGTGCGCAAACACGATAAACTTCTTATTCTCCTTTACAACTTCCTTCAGATAGGCACTATTGGGGAAACAAAAGAACAAAATTCTTATTTAAAAAGTCCAACAGCGAAAAAAACCTTTAATTCTTACCATACGGCCGGTGCTTTCGCTTCCGCCGTTACGCTGTAGTATTTAATCAACGCTTCCTCCCGCTGCCGTCCCTTGCTGGTGCTGTAATCCGCCGCATACGAGCTCATATTACCCTCCACCTCCTCGTTCGTCCACAGATAGGACGGATCGAGCACGACCGTTTCCCGGTTCTTCTCCGTCAGCTCCGACATGACCTCGTCCTTCGTCCGGCGGATCATAAACTTGCGCGCCAGCAGCAGATTCAGCTCAGCCAGATTCGACTGCCCCGTTGCATCCCAGCCAAAGTTGCTCTGCTTGCCGGCACAGTACCGCGTACTGTACTCCTTGAAGCTACAAAACTTCCCGTCCAGCATCTGCAGCTGCGTAAACAGTTCCACCGGCCGCGACAGGGCCGGCGTCCCGGACAGCAACACAACGCGCCGTGCCCTTTTCGCCAGCGCCATCGCGACGGTGGTACATTTCGCTTTAAAGTTTTTCAGCGTGTGCGACTCGTCAAAGATCAGCATACCGAAGCCACGATCGAGCAGCTTCTCGCCGCAGCGCTCCATCATCGAGTAGCTGGCGATAAGCACGCGACACTCGCCAATGTAATCCTGGCCACCGTTCAGCGCTGCGATACTGTGCACGGGAATGTGGGGCAACAGCTGGCGGATCTTGTGCGCCCAGCTGTCGCGCGTCGAGGCCGTGGTGCAGACGAGCAGTGGCCAATCTTGCTGGTAGAAATCGGCGACCGCGATCGCTTGGTACGTTTTGCCCAGCCCCATCTCATCGGCAATCAGCGCCCGTCCGCCCTTATCGATGGCGAATGCGACTCCTTCCTTCTGGAAGGCAAGCAAACTTTCCACCAGGGATGGTTCGATTGCATTCAGACATATTCTGCTCGGTTTTGGCTTCGGACCACTGGCAAACTCTTGCATCACAAACTTGGGAATGCCACCGAGCACCACGTGCGGGTTGAGGGTGGCAATGCGTTCCTGCAGCAGGCTGTAATCCTTCATCTCGAACGTCCACTTTTTCGAGTTTGGTTCTGCAAAGGAAGTGGAAGGTTTAGTGGAATGAAATAATGACTCTCCGCACTTGTGTTTTACCGTAGCTTTTAGAAGGAATTTGTTTGAAAATATCGATCATCTGCTCGTTGAACCCATTCGTTTCGACGACGAACCGTGTGTCGGACACGATCGAACAGGCACAGGTAACCGTCCGAACGAAGACCGGTGCCACCTTGGAGGGTGTTGCGTTTTTCGGTGCCGGTTTGGCGTACGGTACCGCCGGTGGGCCACGCTTAGCCTGGAACGATGAGCTCGATTTGCCAAACGATGATTGATTGCCACCGTAAAATGTACTGATAGTGAGCGGAATTTTGTTGTTCGCTCCTGTTGCTGCTGCTGCTGCTTGTGCTGGCAGGACATTGCTTCGTTCGGTGGCTGGTTTACCGCCGCCACTGCTGTTAGTTTGGCTTTCTAGACACTTTTTGCGCGCATTCAACCGTTCTATGGCCATTCGACGCTTTTCGGCTATTTCCTCGGATGTGCAGGACATTTTCAGGACATAACATTAGTGGTCAAAAACAGAGAACTGATCGCACGGTAACGAACACGAACATTGCAAAACAACACACACACGACAATTGTGATTGCCGCGCAAATTGAAGTTGCTGAGACCTTTGTTGCTGCATGGGCATGTTGTGAATGAGTTTTTAAACTGGAATTAATGTAAATTATTCTATGATAGTTGTGTGTATTAGAAATAATTCCATCAATGGAGTTTACTCAAGATTTTTCCCAAGTTTTAAAATACTTTTGACGAAATTTCACAAAAGTTCATGTAAATACACGAACAATTTTTGTGATTTTTGCTGCATGTCCCATCTGTCACACATCGATTTGACATTTGACGCACACCGGCTGGCAACCGTACGTAAACAATAAATACATAACAGAGCAACTCTGCATTTGTACCGCACCAATTTGTGAATCTTTTGCCATGAATAAACTCGTCGGCACATTTCTTCGCACGGTTGCACTGCGCCGCACGCTATCCGGGGGACAATCGTTTCACGTGCTCAACCGACAGTACAGCTACAAGAGTGACCTGGCGCTGGAAACCATCTACCCGAACAGCAGCCTCCGACTGTACACACCACCACCGCCCGCAGTAAGTGTTATGGGGTGTAATGTTTAGCGAAACGAACTGATCGGTTCCATTCTATTCAGCCAAAGCCCGATGGATCGTTTAACGGATACATTCCGCTGGAAAAGCTAACCATCTCGTACAGCCGTAGCAGTGGCCCGGGAGGACAAAATGTGAACACCGTAAGCACAAAGGTGGATCTGCGATTTCACTTGGAAACAGCCACCTGGCTGCCGGAAAACACGCGCAATCGGTTAGCCCAGCTGGTAAGTGTGGATTGGTGCACCGGAAACTATCCATCTGCGCTTCATTTAACACCTTAACAACTTTGCAGCACAAGGGACGAATCACCAAAGATGGATATCTCGTAATTAAAAGCGAACTGACCCGCTCCCAGCAGATGAACACGGCGGACGCGCTGGAAAAGCTGCGCACCTTTATACGCCAGGCCGAGCGGCCGGTTTCGGTGGAACCGTCGGAAGAGACGGTGGAAAAACTGCGCCGCCGGCACGAGAAAGCTGCCCGGGAACGGTTGGCCATGAAGCGGAAGCGTTCCGAGACGAAGGCTCAGCGGCAAGCACCTTTGTAAGCGGAGGACCACCAAGGGATGTGTGTAGTAAAGTAACACGTTTGAGTTTAAATGATGTTTAATGTTTTTTATTCAATGCGATGACAATGTGGAAGGCAGCTCAAGACAGAAAATTCCAATAGCAGAAAGGAAAAAATGTTGCAATTGGATAAAGGGCTCTGACAGCTCATTTTCCAATAGGTTCTGCACGTGTGTGCCAATGTTTACGTTTTCTGACAGTCAAGTCGGCGTGTTTTTAGGTAGCTCGGAGAACGTAAACAAACGAAACAGCGGTGACCGAGGTGTACAACTCCATACAGACTCAAAATGAACAAATCTCGTGGTGGCGGTGGTGGCAGTGGTAGAGGACGCAAGAATAATCACTTTCGGAAAAACCATCGCGATCGGGAAAGTCGCCCACTGGCCGAGAAACTATCAGACTTAGCGGTGGAAAGCGATTCCACGTCCGCATCGGAAGATGAAAGCGATCAATCGGGTTCCGGGCACAGTTCGGGCGGGGAGGAAGTGGAACCGAAGAACAAGTTCGATGTGGGAAAGCCGCCCAAATTTCCCGTCGCCATGTGGGACCTAAAGCACTGCGATCCGAAAAAGTGTTCGGGCCGGAAGTTGGCCCGGCATGGGTTGATCAAAAACTTAAGGCTAGGACAAAAGTAAGTGGTCGGGGGGTCCCTGAAAGAAGCAAAGTAGAAGGAAATCAACATAATCTTCTTTTGCTACAGATTTCCCGGCCTAGTGTTAACACCCGTCGGGGTGAACTGCGTCAGCCCCCAGGATAAGGACATTATCAAATCTTCCGGCATAGCAGTCGTGGACTGTTCGTGGGCAAGACTGGACGAAACGCCGTTCAATAAGATGCGCTCACCGAATCCACGATTGCTACCGTTCCTGGTCGCGGCCAATCCGAGTAAGTTTAGCAGCAATCCTTCGTCGAGGCTGGCATTTTGAATAGAATGTTCTGTTCTATTGCAGTTAACTACGGCAAACCGTGCAAGCTGTCGTGCGTTGAAGCGATCGCAGCCTCAATGTATATTACCGGCTACAAGCAGGAAGCACTTTGGTATTTGAACAAATTTTCCTGGGGCCACTCGTTCGTCGAGCTCAACCAGGAGCTTCTCGATGCGTATGCTGGTTGCGCCAACAGTAAGGAAATACTGGAAGTGCAGAAGCAATACTTGGAAACTGCACAGGATGAGCTGCAGGGCGAACGCGACTTTCCCACTTTTGAATCAGAAGAGGAATCAGAGGGAGAGGAGGAAGAAGAGAAGGATGATGAGGAGCCGGCTAATGTAATAGAGCATGAAAAGGCGAAAAATACTGCGGAAACAGTAAAAGAAGCTACAATCACATAGGGAAATAGGTTGTAAATAAAATCTAACATCTTGTACCATTGAAATGGTTTAATAATTAACGCATTTTTAGAGTATTTTATCATTTTTTAACAACTAACAGGGTTTCTTTCCACTTTGTCTCTAGAGAAGATGGTAATTTTTCTCGTTTTTTGCAACAAAAATGTCATATTGCCATTGTTTGACATGACATTTGGCGACATCACGTCACAAACAGACGAGAATAGGTAAGCAACCCTGCATGCCGGTGTTTTGTTGACACTGGCGCTTGTCTCTGCCAGCTGATTCGTCTGCCACTTGCCCAGTGTACGTCAAGTAAAGTGTCTGCATCTACCGTCCTGTGCTCGAGCGACGACGATTCGATTTCATTCCTTCGCGTGTGTGTTACTAAAAGCCCCTACAAATGCCTGCAATGTTGCCGGAATCCGACTCGGAGGACGAGCTGCCGCCAGCATGGGAGGAGCGTGCCACTAGCGATGGTTTCGTTTACTACGTCAAGTAAGTACCGTTGCTCTTAAATGCCACCCCCTGTCCCCAGTGCTGTCCACCGTATGCTATCCGATCCCTTTTCTAGCCATCAAAGCAAAAGCACCCAGTGGACACACCCACGGACCGGGAAAATGAAGCGCGTATCCGGCGAGCTGCCGATCGGCTGGACGCGCCAAATCGAGGAGGACACCCGGAAGGTGATCTTTGTGGAGGAGAAAACGCAGCGCAAATCGTACACCGACCCGCGGCTCGCGTTTGCCGTCGAGGAAGCGCCGGAGCGGCTGAGCGAATTGCGCCAACGGTTCGACGGTGGCACGAACGCGCTGCAGGTGCTGCACGGGCGCGATCTGAACGGCAAGGTGGCGCTCATTACCGGGGCCAACACCGGCATCGGGTACGAGACGGCGCGCTCGCTCGCACTGCACGGGTGCGAGATTATCTTTGCCTGTCGCGATGAGCAGGTGACCCGGGCCGCGATCGATAAGCTGCGGGTGGAGAAGGAAGCGGCCGGCCAGCGGTGCAAGTTTGTGCCGCTGGATTTGGCCAGCCTGCGCTCCACCAAGCAAGCGGCGGAAGAGGTGAAGAAAGGGTACAAGTAAGTGTTTTTTTATAAATGAAAAGTATCCCAAACGAATTGTCCTTACATTCTCCTCTCGCGTGTTCACCTCTCCAGGCACATCGATATGCTGATACTAAACGCAGGCGTCTTCGCCCTGCCCCATTCCATCACGGAGGACGGCTTCGAGCGCACATTCCAGGTGAACCATCTGGCTCACCACTACCTGACGACGCTGCTGTCCGAGCTGTTCGATCACACGACGCGCATCGTCGTGGTGTCGTCCGAGTCGCACCGCATGGCCACACTGCCGGCCGGCGGACTGAGCGAAACCGACCTCTGCCCACCGCAGCACAAGTTCTGGAGCATGATCGCGTACAACAACTCCAAGCTGTGCAACGTCCTGTTCGCGATGGAGCTGGCTAAGGTGAGTGCCGTCTCTTCCGTTCCGCTATCTGCTGATATTTTATCTTATCTGGGTTGCTTAATGGCGACTCATCGATCGAGGTGGGTGGGGTTCTCTTTTGACGGTTTCGGGTTTCGTACCACAATCCATGTTCCCCAGGCAAGATTCGTCCGCTATCGTTGTGGATAGCCTACGTGGACGTAAGTTTGGCTGTTCCGTAGCGATCCCGGAACAAAGCCTGCTGTGATATTATTACTAAGCAACCAAAGCAATGAAAAGCCGGCCTTACTTGCTTGCTATTACAAATGGAGGCGACTGTCGTTTATTTACACTGTAACCGCGTACCGTTTACATGTTTCCTTACACTAATTAACGGAGCGAAGAAAAGGGGGGAAAAGTAGAACGAAAAACAAAGAACAATAGATAGAAAGTAACAGTTTGTATGGGTTGGGAAGGAGTAGGGGAACGGGAAGGTCCAATTCAGCCGTAGCTTCTTGCGCAAAAGGGAAAGTGGAGATTATAGTTAATCATAATAATATATGCCATATAACTGCTGCTAGCACGGGCCCGTCCCTGTTGGGGAACTTCAGCTCATCATCATCATCATCATCATCACCATCATCATCAGAGCATAAGTGCCGTCCGGCCGTCCGTTAGAGACTATTTTTGATAGCTAAAGAAACCCATTTCATATTTCATATAATGCTACATTTCGGGACCCCAAGCCGGTCGGTGTTCTCGGGGTCCTCGCACGCGTACGTAGTCTGTGGAGGTATTGTTTTTTTTTATTCTCTCTCTAGTACCACACATGACACGTGTACGCCACGGTACAACATGTTTATTAACTGCAATCTGCTGCTGCTTCACTACATCCCATCATATCGCATAATCGCACAATCGAATGCGTTTTCCCCTCCGAATTGGTACCATCTGGCATACCTATATTCCAGACGGCAGTGTGTGTGTGTGTTTGCTAGTAATAACAGTAGTAGCAGCGCGTATTGTAGTTACTTCTTGGAAGAGATGGTTTATGTATAAAGACAACCCACATGTGCCACCACCACGTGGTTGCTGGCTGTTTGCGATATGAGTGGAGCGTAGTTTCCACCGACGTACAACGAAAATCGTCCTTCAACCTCCAATTCCAAATTCGTTTTAAAACCCTAAATTATCATCTAATGTAGCTTACAAGTAGTAGTAATAGTAAGTAGTGTGTTCCTGCTGCTTATCCACCTTTTTTTTTTGTTTGCCCTTCAGCTCAATATTTGTTTGTCTATTTGTTTGTTACATTTTCCTGGCTGCGGTACTAACTAATGTGTTCCGGGGGGCATGGTTTTGACCTCTTTTCTTGAGGGGAGAGGAAGGATGCGCGCTAATGCTTAACGTCCAACGACACACCACGATCAGCGAAAGCACAATGCGCGTTTTGATATTGTAAATATTCAACAAAAAAAAAGTTATATTAACTGAAGAGTAATAATTCCCCTATTGTTGTTGTTTGCGCACATCCCCATTTTACACTGTTTTAATGTGGCTCTTGGTAAGAGGTACGATTTATATTTTTATTAGTTCATGCTTTTTCATGCATCGTACCTGAAACTGTGTCTTCTTGCTCTTTTTTGAACTGCGCCCCTCGATGCTGGGCCACAGAGGCTTACGGGAAGAACCAGGTTGCACTGTTGCATGTTTCCTGCGAGGAGCAGCACCATCCTCCTCTTCCTTTGTTTTAGTCTATATTCATCAAACACGTTGTTTCTTGTTTTCTCATGGTTTATATATAATGTATGGTTTATATTGCTAATATATATGGTGCTATTTCTGCTTTGCTTTCCCTTTTTTTTGCTCATTCATGTATATATTAATGCTGCTTTACCCAATCCGCCGTTCTGTGCTATA
Organism: Anopheles coluzzii; assembly: GCF_943734685.1. Lineage (NCBI taxonomy): Eukaryota > Metazoa > Arthropoda > Insecta > Diptera > Culicidae > Anopheles > Anopheles coluzzii. The sequence continues at coordinate 10,529,794 of NC_064671.1, read as the reverse complement.
GTTTGTTTTTTAAACGGTTAGCTTTTTTTCTTCTTTTTTGTTTCACAGTTCACACAGTCTGCTGGGAACACTGTACTTATGGAAGCAGTTTCTGCTTTAAATGTTTCATACTGCAACCGCACCAATTGTTGCATGTTTTGGCTTAGAACCGTGTGTGTGTTTGTGTGTCGGGGGCGGGGAGATGGTAGAGAGAATCTTAAAGATATCGCCTCGCTTCTCAATTTTTAATCGGTTTTGCGTCCTAACTAATCAACTAATGTATACATATTAGTACGGCTTCTTTTTTATCGAGTATATCTCTGCTTCTTTTTTTTTTTTGTTTCGTGAAAACACTTTCTTCCTCGCGTCGTTCGACTGTCCTATTTGCGGCTGGATTTTTCTTCTTTTTTTCTTGTATGGAAGGTTATAAAAATTAATAGCGGAAGGAAAACACAATCATTTCTCTATCTCACTCCCTCACGCTCTCTTCCATCATATCATCAATATCATGTTAGCATTAGTACCAACGCGGGGTTTTTTGCGTGTCTTCTTCTTCTTCTGCTTCTTCTGTACAACCTCGCACTTTAGATAGGCAAAACCTTTACTTTAGATTTACAGGAAAAGAACAAGTGGGAAATTAACGTGAAAATAAACCCTTTTAAAAGGAGAAATAGAGGGAGACGGAAACCACAGAATTTGCAATAGTAACAGTTATAGTGTGCAGATAAAGGTTTACTAAACAGTGATCCAGCCCCCTGCATTATGTTTTGCTGCTGGTTCCCCCCCATTGAGTGCATTGAGTGCGTAGAGCGATACATTGAATTTTAATGTGTTCATCATAAAATGTGCCTACCCAAAAAAGCCAGCTCTACGAAAAGAGTTACATACACACATACATACACACACAAACAGGCTACCAGATACACACATAGGTATATCTGCTGCGGGACGAAACCTAGGCGAAGACGAAGATCTAATCTTGATCTCATCTCTCTCAGTACTAGGCCCTGTAGTAAACCCTGGTGCCCTCATGCAAATCTTCGCCCCTTTCCCTATGTCACAATGAGAAAAGGAGGCGCGACCCCCCCGATCAACCGTTTCGTGTGTTTTGAGGCGTAAGTTAAAAACCCACTGACTGCGATACCGGACCTACCGAAATTGTGTCAAAAATAAAGCGCAATTGGGATGTGGTAGTAGCGTAAACAAAACAGAGCAGCCCCACTCGCGCACCTCCATCATCTACCCTCATCTTTCGCAGCAAATTTAGCTTCTCCTCGTGATTTTCTCGATCATTTCTGCGCCAGCGCTTCACAATTTTGCAGCCGCACTCCTTGGCTGCTGTGTGTTTCTCTCCCATTCTCTCTCTCTCTGTCTCTCCACTGTTACCTCATTGCACGTGGATGATGATGGCCGGGGGGTTAGTGCTGCTGTTCGGTGTCGATCGATCATTGCTGCTGATGGTTGCCCTATCACAAGTGGCTGCTGGTTCGGCCGAGGTAATGGGGCGTTTTGGAGTTGTTGCCACCGCCGCCGCCGCCACCCTTTTTGTGGGATTGCGAACCCTTGGAACCACCTCCACCACCACCACCACCACCTCCTCGTCCACCACCACCGCTGCCGCCACTTCCGCCACTTCCACCACCACCACCACCACTACTGCCACCACCCATCGGACCGGACGCACCGAAGAAGCTTGGCGGTTGGGCAGCCGACTCGTCAATATTGAGGGACGCGAACACGTTGTTTGTTTTTCCACCCCAGCCCTGGAACATGGAGGCCGATCCGAGACGCGTTTCACCAGTCTGCGGTTTGAGTACCTGTGGGAGAGGGGACAAAAAAAATAGCAAAACGTTAAAAAAAACCCAATTCACCTCATCTCACTCTTGTCTGGATCTTCTTCTTCTTCTTCTTTGGCTCAACAACCGTTGTCGGTCAAGGCCTGCCTTTACCTCTTGTGGGTTTGGCTTTCAGTGACTAATTGATTTCCCCCCATAGCAGGATAGTCAATCCTACGTATGGCGGCACGGTCTATTTGGGGCTTGAACCCATGACGGGCATGTTGTTAAGTCGTACGAGTTGACGACTGTACTACGAGACCGGCCTTGTCTGGATCAGTGCTGCAAAATGTCACTGTCAATGTCTGACTTAAACCAAATCCATGTCAGCGTCACGTACTCGTATTATGATGATCAGAGATGACACTCTAAACGATCGGTGTTACCAATACATGCTTCGTGACATTTTTGCGACCATCGCTTGGTTACTATGTCATGATTATTTTTACTGTGATCAGTTCTACAAAATGTGATCAGTGATGACATAGTCATGACAAATTCCGGCTGAAACAAAAACAAGTCAGCGTCACGAACTCTACTGTGATGATCAGAGGTGAGACTCAAATAGTTGGTAAGTCACTTGGTTGCGAATTTTGTGTCGAGTGGTTCAAGGAAACAAAATGAACGTGCTTTCTCGCTCTGTTTGACTCGACAGACAATCAAAGCAGACAGAGCGAGAAAAAATGTCTATTTTGTTGCTCAGGACCACACGCCAAGTATACTCTAGGAATGTCGTGATTATCGCTGACAAAAAATGTCGTGAGTTTCACCTCTGACCATCTCAGTTGTTGAGCTTAGTTGGTGAGCTGATTTGAACTTCGTTTCAGACATGAGTGTTGATGACTGAAAAAGTGCTGCATGTCGTTTTCGGCATGTCATGACGCACTTTGATTGAGTATCAGCAATGAGCATCAAGCTACCAGGGATATGTTCATTGATTTCGTTTGTGAATATCTCGTGATGTTCATGACATTTTGCAGCACTGGTCTGGATCATCACCACGATATACGTACCGAAATGTTTATCTTCTTCGGATCGATCGATGGCATGGTCCAGGCATTGTTGCGCGAGTTGGCCGGCAGCATGAACCCATCCTCATCGACCATGCGCTTGTTCTTCTGTGCACTTCCGCCACCACCGCCACCGCCGCCGCCGCCACCACCACCACCTCCACGACCACCACCACCGCCGCCACCACCACCTCCACCGCCACCGCGCGGTAGCTTGTAGCTGAGCAGCCAGTTCTTGTTCTCCTCCGCCTCCACCTCGCGCTGGATCTCCTCGCGCGTTTTCGGCGCCGCCTGGGCCAGTCTCCCTCGCCACTTATCCTTGCGCAGGTCGAGCAGGTCCATGATCATGAACCGGATGCGATTGCACACCGGCTCCCCGTTCGGCAGCAGTATCTGGCGCTCCGAGATGCGCTGCAGCTTGTTGAAGCACTCCTGCAGCGTGCCGGACGAGTCCTGGGCGGTCGCCTCAATGCGCACGCCGATCGTGGTCAGCAGCTTGCACAGACACTCGAGCGACTCCTCGTCCAGCACGTCGTCCTGCAGCAGCTGCATGATGCACTTGAGCATAATGTTCGCGCTCAGCTGCTCCTGCTTGTACAGCGCACCGATGAAGCGGATCGTGCCGAGCGCTCGCCTCCGGATGCGGTTCGTCTGCTCCTCCAGCTCCATCTTCATGTCCTCGGTCTGTTCCGCGGTCTGTTCGCCCGCCTCCGTGCGCTTGTCGTTCTCCTGCTGCAGCTTCGTGTTGCGCTTGCAATCGGTGCGATGCTTCTCGAACTCCGCCTGGCACTGGGAGATGAGCACGCGCTTCAGGCTCATCACCTGCCCGGTCGCACCGCTCGGGCTAACCTTGATCTCTGTGCCGAGCTCCCGGCACAGCTGCGCGTACGTGTCGGAAAAGTTCGGCTCCATGATGGCCTTCTCGAACAGGATCTTGATGCAGTTGGTCAGCCGCTCTTCCGTGTCGATCGTGAGCGCCTTGATCTGTTCCTTCAGCACGCCAAAGTTCTCCGGCGTCAGCTTGTTGAGCGCGCTGCGGAACTCGCGCGACAGCTTCTGGGTCTTTTCCGTCTCCGGGTCGGCCGCCACCTTCGGCTGCATGAAGGACGGTTTCCACGCGTTCGAGGAGGACTTTAGCTTCACCTCCTCGCTAATGTTCAGGTTCACCTTGATCATCTGCCCGTCCGTGTCGTCCCCGCCCGCCATTGCGCCGGTGCGGGTCGACATCTCCTTCGCGGACAGCCGGCCACGGTACAGGTTGCGGTTCATGGGCGGCCGGCCACCGCCCGACGGGCTATCCATTCCGCTCCCTTCGCCCGCAGACGGCATCGGGCCGCCGAAGCCCATGCTCTTCATGAACGACGGCAGCAGCGAGTTGTCCTGTCCGCTGACGGCGCCAGCACCACCACCACCAGCGCCGCCGCCGCCACCGCGACCGCCCATGTGCCGTGCGGAGGACACGAACGTGCCCGGGCTGGACTTGAGCAGCGATTTGCAAACGTCCGGTATCGTGGTGGGCTTCTCGCGCCCAATCGCCGAATCCTTCAGCGACAGCAGCAGATCGAGCGAGTACTTCTTGCGCACACCGCTCACCGCATCCTCGTTCAGCTTCTCGGACGTGCGGCGGATGCGCTTGCCAATCGACAGCCCACCGGTCGGCGTGGTCGGAGTGGCCGGATCCGAGGCGTTATTGTTGTTCCCGGTCGCTGCAGTGCCGCCGCCACCTCCATCATTGTTGTTGAGCGCGTTGTCCGACGGTTCGGTGGTGCCCGGTTCCTCCTCCGCTTCACCATTCGCCGCCGCCGCCGGTGCGGTACCGTTTATGGACAGCTTCGTTACCGCATCCGCTACCAGGTCGATCTTGTTGTTGTTGTCCTCCTCCTGGCGCTTTTCCGCCACCGCTGATTGGGCCAGCGTGGCGACATCGCCACTGTCGGTTGCCATGCTGGAAAGGGGGTAAAGCTGCCGCTCCCTCTAGTGTTCCGTTCGTTCGCTTCCGTACACTGGATCACACCCTCCTCCAGGTTGCACAAATCGTTTCCGTAAAACGAAACGAAACTGCCTCCCGGGGCTCACGCGCGCTGTTTGTGTGTGTCGAGCAAAAGCCCTGGCAGTGTGGAAGTTGTATGTGTATGTATTTAGCGCACTATTGGACAGTCTCTATTTGGGTACGAGGAACACAGAGTTTTTCACGATTTAAGTATATGGCGAATGCGAATGCAGTTTGGCAGTGAGGATCGCGTATGTGAGTGTGATCGCGTACTTTGTTCGCGCTGCTATGCTTTAACCGTCACACTTCACAATGTTTGCTTCACAGTTTTCTCTTAAAGTACTGAACCTAGCACACTACCACCATTAGTATTTTGTGTGGATTGAAGGAACCAGCCTCGTCTTTCCGATGTGTTTGTCTAAAGAGAAAAAAAAAGAAAAACAGAAAGGAACATTATTAGCATAAATTGTTACAGTACGTTCACCAATAAACCACCTGTTGGTGGATAACGAGTTGACTGTGGCTCTTTTGGCCGCTTTGCGTACGTGCGTGCGTACATGTGTGTGTGTTATCAATATGACGTTGCGCATTTTACTGTGCGCAGCCGTTCCTTACTCTCGTAAGAAAAAAAGCAATGTTTTTTGGTGTTGTGTGAGGTCTTCTGGGGCCACCACACAGCTTCCCACACTGCTGGGACATTCTTCTTGGAACAGAGCTGATTTTGTTTCGATTAGAACATCACTGGGGGTTTCAATTGCAATAGTGTTCGCCGTTGATGATGATGATGAGAGGATATTTCTATGTCTTCCTGCCTTACAGTGATGGTTTAACACCGGCGGGGGCGACGACGACAACGAAGACGACGACAGTGTCTTTTCTTTTCTATTTTTATCATCCGTAGCGGTGTGCAGTTTACACCGTCTTACACATGATGTGTGGGTGAGAATGTGCGTTGATGGTAGTAACTTCATTTTCTACTGTTTTTCCCCTTTTATCATCATTACAGGGTTTACCAGGAGTTCTCATCGCTGTGGGACACTTTACTCTTTCTTATGTGAAATGAACTAAAAGTAATGGGAATTGGACTCTATAGCAAACTTGTTGGACAAATCCAATAGGAATTTCCGAGGCGCCTGTCTAAAAGGGTGCCATAGAGACCAATTTCCATCATATGAAGTTCACTTCCAATAAGAAAGAGTCAACGAAGTGTTCCGCAACTATGAAAACCCCTGGAAAACCCTGTAATTAAGCAGAATTAAAATACAGGTAAAATGCAACAAACTTGGGTTTTTTTATAACAACCCATCTCCCCATTAATTTAAATTGGTCGTTTTATCACAGCAAAAGGAGAATACAAAGACGGTTCTCTCCCTGTGTGTGTGTGTGTGAGGCTATGTGGCATATTCCTATCGCGAGCGAGCACACGATCGCGTGGCTGCTTTGGCTTTTCGCTTTGCTTTTGCTACAGGTGAAAGTGAAATCTCGGGTACTCGGGTTGCTGAATGCTGAAACAACCGGCTCTTGCTTGCCCCCTTCTTACCTCCATTCTCCCCCCATTGACTTAATTAGATAATTACTGTTAACACACAGTCACACCCAGAGAGGCTGCCACTTGCCCCGCGTTCAATGCAGTTTTGCTTCAACAAGACACACTGGCTGCTGGTGGGCGATGCGTTGTATGTGTTGCTACCCCCAAAAGGTTGTCCTCCTTCCGCCGGCCGTGTAGTTTTAAGCAAAACCCCTTTTACGCGACTGTTAGCACATTTCGCGTCAAGGTCGTTATGGAGACGACGAAGAGAGGTGTGTGTGTGTGTGTGTGTGCTACACAAAAAAAAAGAGGTTTGTGGACCAATTTCGGGAGAGGTGGAATGGAAACCGGACTCCAAAGCGACCTATAGCTTTACCACCACCACCACCACCACCACCACCAGGTGAATTGCGTGTGGTATTGTGTGAAAGCCCCTCTCTTGCTTGGGGTTTTCTCTCTCCTTGTCTCGCTCTTTTCCATTTGCCATTTTCTGAGCGCGCCCCAATTTGAACGAAAATTCCACACGCAGCAGTGCAACAAAGTGTGCAACAACGAGTAGGGGAGGCCGAGTGGGGGATAAAATCGAATGAAATCAAGTGAAAAAGTGCAGGCCTGTTGCTAGGTGGTGTGGGACAGCACACCATTTGGGTTGGATTTTTGCACCACCTTATGGCGGCGGCTTTTTATGCTTCTTTTGCACGCAGGTTTCGAGTGTGTGCGTGTGGGAAGAAGTTTGCACGCGTGCAAGTCTTTTTTGCATGTCCCAAGAGCAGCAGCAGCAGCTAGTGTAATGGTAGTTTAACTTCTCTCTGAGGGAAGGGAGCTTTCAGGCCACAGTGACACAACAAAGATCATGTTGCTCGATCACATCATGCTTGATCGAACGCTGTCTTGTCTCGCGGTATCAATAACTACTGCAATGGAAGATCATTCGGTTTTCACTGCAATAGTCTCGTTTTGCGCAACATAGTTGTTGGCGGGTTCGATTTCCCATGAGACCGCATTGGGGCGCAACTTTCATTCAAAAGCCGGGCCGGGCGGAAGACGGTCGGGCCCAATGCGTCCACGTGCGTGCCTGTGTGATGCGCGCAATGCAATGCCGCTGGATGCAAGATTGCGTGTGATGCATTTCACTTCTCTCCACTTCACCACTTCGCAGTAAGTTTTTCCTCTTCGCAATGCGCTTGTTGGATTAAGCCCAAGTCAGTCGGTGTAAAGTTTTCCCGTTTGCAATTTCCCCCCGCTCTCCTAAAGTGGATTGGAATTCCGTTTCTTCTGCTGCTTCTTGTGGGTAAGGAAGAGTGGTGGAGGGGGGCACACACATCAGTGTATCCGCTATCTTTTTAAACCCGTTGCAAAACCTGGTATTCAGGTGAGAGCAGTGCGGTGGTGGTGGTGATGATCGTACCGGCTTAAAACTGTAAACGTTGCTCTATTTTTTCTCTTTCAATAGGCCATAGTCGTGGGGTTTTCGGCAGTCTCTCTTTTTAAAATTCGATGGCGTGTTGGGGTAATTTTCGGCCTGCTCGTGTACATGGCTGGAATTTGAAGTCACCTGCAGGAGGATGTATTCAGGCATTAAGTCAATGCTGTTTGAAGAGACAATTCATTATTTTTTTTGTTAAATTGTATTTCAAATCAAATATGAAACAATGACATCAGCCAGTCTCATTGCATCGCTTCCTCATCGTTGTGGCTCCGATCGACAGAGAAAGCCTTTCCTTGTCGGCGGAATTGGAATTGCACTTTCCATTGGATCATCACACAGGCACACACACACACACGTGCGCATGAATTGGAAAGCTGCTGCTGTCTAAAGAAATGCCGAAGTAAAGCACCAAACACATGCAGCATTGGCGTGCAAGAAAGCAAAAGAGAGAGGGTAAATTTGTGGTTTTCTTCCGTGGTCGTTGCGACCGTTAAGAAACGACAAAGGTGTGTACCCCTTCCTCTCTCGAGTGTGTGGTACCAATAGCGAATGCAATAGACGAAGAGGAAGCGATCGTTTAGGAAACGGGGACGTCAGACAACCCCCTAGCCCTAGAGCACGACCTTCAGAGGACGAATCGATACGGCAAAGGTAAAGCACGAGACGATGCAACACGACGAACACGGCGTGTGTCTTGGTGGTGGTGGTTTGATTTTCTACGAAGAAAATAGGTGAAAAGGTTTTTTGGCCCTTTCTCGCAGCAGTCTCTCGGTTGCTCGGAATGTCTTTGTTGTAAATGCAGAATGCATTTACCGTCTAGAAAGGGGATGCATTTGCTCGGTTCGAACAAGAACGGGCACATAAAGGTGGACAATTATTGAGAGACATACTGAGAGAGATGTTCTTGTTTTTCGCCCTAGAAAAGGTCGTCCCCCGCTAGTTCGCTCGTGGCCCCTCCAAGACACAGTGTGTGTGTGTGCCCAGGGTCCTTTCCTCCAATGGGCGATGTTTACGGATGCAAAGCTGCCACACTAAACACACACACACACAGCCTCACAACATTCGTATCATTTGTGGCTCGTGTGCCCTGGGGCGGTGGTGGTGTCTAGCAGAGACATTCCCGTTATCAATTGAATGTCTTCCCGCGAACGTGTGTGCTGTGAAAACTAGCTGCCCGAAGCAAAAAGGCAGATACAGACATCCCGTTTGCTTTTTTTTCCGGAAGCTTCTTCAAAACCCGACGACAAAAATCAACAAAGCAAATGAATGGCGAATTCAGGAATTATAAGACCCGCCCAGAGACAATGCCCGTTCAATTACACACGATGGTGAAACTCGGGCTGGTGTGGGGCGCGCGACAAGCACAAACAATGGCGGGGGCCAATTTGCTCCTTTTGTTAGAGAGGGGCATCCTTTGCTAGGATGCTTTTTCCCTCGAAAACGGGTGGACAATACTCGAACACACGGAGCAGGAAGAGGAGAGACACAAAAATCCGCTACGTTGGCATGTTTCATTCATGATTCCGTTCATGGCGCTCTCGCTCTCTCTCTCATATACACGAAACAAAAAGACTCTCTTGCTTAACCCAAAACCCCGCTTCTCCGTTCTCAACACCACCCCTCGCCCGCGCGGTCATGAGGTGACACACACACATACGCACACACCCACGTGCACACACAATGCTTATGCAATTTCTATGCGCTTCCCCAAAAAAGGCGAACTACACATCGCCGCCAGCATCGTGCACACGAAGGGGAGACAACGACACGTGCACGGTTTTGTGGGTAACCCCCCGTCCCCTCTGTTACGTGCACCAACTCTCTTGCGGTAAATGACGCATCAACTTTCATAGAAGTAGAAGCAGGCTACGATATTTCGTCTTAAGTTTTGGGTCATAATTGCACTTGCAAAAGTAGTGCAATGTCATCGAAGGCAATCAAAAATGGGGAGCGCTGTGCAGTCTTATGACACACGACGGATGCATCACACACACACACACACACACACGCACACAAGCACCGAATCCCATGCGGGGATGGATGATATCGCTGCACTGCATGTTTGAGTGTGTGCGGATTCGCGGAAACGTTGTGTGCTTCTGTGTGTTTCAGTGTGTACGTGTGTTGTTGCGTTTGCGAATTTTGGTGCGATTTTTCGTCTGTGTCACCACGTCGTCTCTCACAAGGTGGTGAATGCCTTCTTGTCGCTGTGTGTGTGATGTTTTTTTTTTGCTGTGCGTCTGCTAGAGCCCGCAGAGTTTCGCACCGAAACCCGTCGTGAATGACCTAGAACGGAGCAAAAATTCCAAAGCACATGTGAGCAAGACGGCAGATACAGCCATACGCGCGCACACACATAGACACACACACACACACGCAGAACGCCTCCCGTACGGACACATCAAAGCAACCCCCATTGGGTGTAAAGGGCACGCGGGATTTCTGTTAACACGCGCGCTCACTGTTCGGTTCGACTTCGTATCGTGTCGAAATCCTGCAGTAGGCATTGTACAGTGGGAAACGAATCACGCACACGCACACACAGAAACACACACAAACAATTGTGACACGTAGCACACACGCAGAGGCAAAGCGCAGAGGCCGTGCACACACTGGCTGGGCGACGGGAATCGCCGTTTGTAATCCTTGGGCTCCCTTTTGTGTTAGAGAGAGAGTGTGTGTGTTTTTGGGACCTTTCCCGTGCGGGTTTCGCGATCCGCCGTGACTGTAAATTACACAAACACACACACACACGCACGAAAAACGTGTAAGAATACGCACACTTTTTTATAGATTACACACGGTTTCGCTACACGGAGGCGCACCACCAGCACCGAGAAGATTCACTTTTCTTTTGAGCAACACGACACACGACTCTCTACCATCACCAACACACCGACCGCTGCTGCTGCTGACGGCATTCCATTCCAACACCATTGCAGCGCACACACGCGGCGAGGTTTCGTTTTCTGATTTTTTCTTCTTCTCGCAGTCTGTGTCTCGCTGTAGTAACACGGGCCGACGACAATCACTCACCTAGTGTGTTCACGCGGGGACCGTTTTTTGGGGGATCTGTTAGAGTTCGTTGCGTAGTAGTAGCAAGACCAAGACACACTGACAACACTCCTCTGTCTGTCTAATATCCTTTGCAAGAAGAAGAAGAAGAAGCCCCCACCGATGATTGCGCACGCGGTGTTCGTTGTTTTTGCGCCCTGGTTTATCGGCCCCTCGCCTAGCCGTTTCCGTCTGTTCTTTTGTCTCCGGCTCCTGCCAGAGCTGAACAAAAACAATCTCACCTACCAGCGGGCCCTTTCATACAATGAAAGGCGGCGGCCCCCGCTCGTCAATGGCAAACAGGGGAGGAAATTACGCACACGTGCGTGGTTAAAATGACAGCTGCTATTGCTGTTGCTGCTGCTGCTCCTCCAGCAACCAACCCGTTATCCCCGTCTGTTTCTATCTCACTCTCTCCCGCCCTGCTTCACCGTTCCCTGTGCAGTGACAGTTTAGGTTAGCGTTTTCTATCCAATTTTTGCTGCTGGAGGCACTACCGGAATTTGTCACACTTTTTCAATTTCCTATCATTAAAAGTTGTTTTATATCAAATTAGTGTTGAATTTTTTAAAGTAATTTCTAACACTGAAACCACTGATTTATGAAGGGAACAAGACGAGAAGAAAAGAGATAACAAATTCCATTGCCTACTTGGCGACTGGTTAAGCACAAGCAGTGGGAGGAAAGCAATTTTGCTTTGGAAATTGTCTTCTCTCTGTTACAAAAAAATATTCCATCCACGATGGACTTTACACCCCATCGGTGCCTCGTCGACACGTCGGTGCTGGTGGAGCTTAGAGGAGGGCAGAGCGAGGGGGTTACATTACGCTCTCTTTCCGGTTTCAGACACACAGGTGAGAACGGAGCAGTGTGCGTTGCGATGACCGGGCGCAAGGCATCGCTTGCTTTTCGCAATTTCATTCGCACTCTATGAATAATCTCATTGACCACGGGACAAGTGCAAGAACCGCCCTCATGGTGTGTGCGGTGGCGTATTACCTTAAAATACGCAATCTCACTAATCTAGCAGCCAGAAGAACAGAGCTCCCCTCGAATCGGTTCTCTCTCGCTCTCTCTCTCTTTCTCTCACAGCGCTCTGCGTGAGGAAAGGTTGGCTGATGACGAGACGGCCCCAAAATGACGGGCGATAGTGGTTCACCCCGTCCGAATAAATCCGTCACCCGTCGACGTTCCGGGTGGGGGACAACGAGACAGCTCCTCTCCCGCTCCTGCGGCCCCTACACGCCACACATAATTGCCTGCGCACAGCAGACAGCAACCCTTCTTGCCTCTCTTCCCTTTGCTCCTAGTCTTTCTTTTTGTGAGCCACGGTGTCTCTCACGCACGCATGTGAACCCGAGCGCACACACACACACGCATGGGCACACGCACGCACCGATGGTGAGATTTATTTCTATTACCTTGCACAGAAAACAGCACACGAACAGAGCTCTGGAGCACACGACGACTGCGGCACTGTCTCTTTCTCTCTCACTCTCTTGGTTCTTGGGACAGATGGTGGAGGCTTTTGTGTCGCTTTCTGTTCGTCGTTTTTCTGTTGTGATGAGGTTCAAACTGGCGCTCGCTGGTGGACTGTTCCGCAAACCGGGACGCACGCAATGTAGAGTTCACCGATTGTAGAGATTTTGAGGCTCCTGTACTGCACCACACCGTGTAACGTGGTGCAGATTTCAAAAGGATTGCAAAATGGATCCACTGCTGTCAGTTTGCGTGTGGCAGCTGTCATCAGGTTGGATCGCGGTGCGCACGGGCGGGCGGGTTGGATCGAGCCGGTGTGTCAGCCGCCATCTTGAACGGGTGATTGGAATGTCTACGGGTGAAATTCGCACGAGAGTGAAAATAATATTCTGTGAGATGGGGATTAAAATTTCGTGAGAATCATTCAAAAAGATTTGCTCTTATAAAAAAAAACCTTTTATTTCTCATTTCAGCGCTGGAAATCTAGAGGCATCGCGGTGTTTGTGCTCCATCCGGGGAATATGGTTTCGTCGGCCCTGTCTCGAAACTGGTGGTTCTATCGCTTTCTATTTGGGCTGGTTCGTCCGTTTACAAAATCGCTGGTAAGAAACGATTCCCATCTCAACCGTTTATCGATAACCATTTCAATAATCTGGTACCATTTGTTTTAGCAACAAGCGGCCAGTACCACTGTTTACTGTGCAACAGCGTACGAGTTGACCGGCTTGACTGCACTGTACTTCAACAACTGCTACGTCTGTGACCCGTCCGGGGCATCCAGGAACGAGCAGCTGCAGCAAAGCCTGTGGGAGCTTAGCGAGAAAATGGTCCAGCGTGTGATGGGTGAGCCGGGCGCCCAATAAGGCAAAGCAAGGTAAAAATAGTAAATGATTTTACTACTGCTGACGACTTCCGAAAAATACATCCTTCTTTATTGATGTGCAACAAGACGAGCTGATTTGAATTTACCCACCTGTACTAACAACGATGACATAACACGTGTTGTGTAGTTTGAAGAAAATCGCTACTAACATCTCGCTGACCCTATTCTAACATCTCTTGAACGTGATGCAAACCTTGCTAAATGCTAACATCCAACCGTACTATAAAGTAGTAAAATAAGTTAAACATGCCCACTCTGTGTGCGCGTGCATGTGCAGAACAGATTTCTGGTTTGTTTGTTTTCCTAAAAATCTGTAACACGCCCCTTGCGCTCCCAATCCCCGTACCGGGTCGGTTCCGGTCCCTTCGGTCCACCGATTTCGCCCGTGTTTGGGTTCGTGTTGTTTGGCCACGGCTCGAGCGGTTCCTTCTCCTGGTACGGATGCTTGCCAACGATCTCGTCCAGCTTGCCGATGGGTGTTTTTTCGCGCAGCTTCTTCTGGAACTCCTCCATCCGCGGACTGACCGGTTTGTCCGACGGTGGTTTGTTCGTCGAGAAAGACAGCGAGGGAACTATGATGGGAAGAGACCATAGGGCAGTAGGAACAGCTGATGTTGTAGTGGGGCAAACCATACGCATTGCGGTATTTAGAAGTACCGTACGATTGCAAGCGTGGCGAAATATGTACGCAGCGGGGGATGCTGCGCAAAGATGAGATTTATCCGGGACTAGCGATGAAACTTACCGAAATTGACAACATACACGTGCCGGATGGAGGAGGAAAATTTGTTCACCAAAACTTTGGACGTCATCATGGCGAAAATGAGAGGTGATTGTGTTTGCTGGAGTGTTATGGAATATTCACCGAGGTGCAGAATTCTCGTGCTAGCGGTGATGATGTTTTGTTTTGAAAAATAGCAAAAGGGAAAAAGCAGATTTCGATCCGTCACCATTGACGTTCTGCGTGTTGAGGGGTAGGAATGTCAATCTGTTCTTCGCGTTTGGTGAAATATTTCAAACTTCCTTGACCGTTTGAAAGATTTCCGTATGTTTTCATAAAAATTTGAATTTGAAATTGGATTCTGTCAACCTATTGGAAATTCGCTACGTGAAACGTGAAGCTATTGGTGAGATAGGAATCAAAGAAAGTAGTGCTGGCCATAAAGTAGGAAAATGATCAAATACTACGTCCTAGAACGAATATTTCCTTATTGGATTGGAAAAATATTTATATTGCAGTATTCAAATTAATTCAAATACATTAACAAATCTAAAAGACGTTAAGGGGGGTGCATTGTTTACAGTTGAGCACGTGCCAGCCATACGTTTATTTCGCTTCGTTTTATTGTAACACCATAATGTTACGATGCAACAGATTGCTTTTAATTGCCAACAAGGGAGAGATTCTTAATAATGGCTTAGTCCGTCTTCCACATCCATATTTGAGAAGCCTTTTGGCAAGTGTTCGTCACGAGGAAAGAGCCTAAAGGATAGAACCTATAATTGGCTAGAGTGGAATAGAGTACTTATGGAACTATGGGACTTTACTATAAGCTCTTAAGTAGAATTTTGAATAATAATCGATTACGTTTGAAATACAACCGACAAACAATCTTGTAGCGTTGAGTATTAAATAAATAAATAACATCCATCGAAATAAATCTCACAATTAAACACACTCGAAAACACGAACTGTTCTTGAAGGCAACGAAAGAAACGTCAATTTTCACCTTCATTGTAGTAAAACTCTCCCCTCCGCATGATCACCTATTTAATGAGCTACCCATACCACACATCGCACCCAACTCCCCCCCATACACACACGTACAAGAGGTACAGCATCAGATGCATTATAACCAATTCCTATGGGATGTATGTATAGATTGACGAATACAAACACAGAATGCACAACACCCTTAGCAGGAGATACCGGGACGAGTAACGGTGAAGAGAAAATTGATTTATCCTACAACGCGATCCTCAAGAAACGATCGGAGCCGCCCGCCAAGGTATGGAAATAATCTGCCCTCCTTGTCGCGCGTGTGTCTGTGTGTGGTGGATGTGTTTTCCGTGTGGGTAGACGAACAAGCTGAAAATAGATTCCATCCAATCGTATGGAATAGGACGCGACCCCACCATTAGGCACGGGTACCACTATACCACACGCCCCGAGAAGACCAAAGCGGATGATCGTTTGCATTCCACTGCAGAGAAGACAAGAAGTAGAAGAGGTTATGCAGGGATGCATCACGGCTGCACCGTGTAATCTCGGTTTTGATGCATGTTGAGCAAGTGCAGTTTTTCAGTTCCAGCTTCAAATAACCGATTGCACCGTGCGTGCTTGCGCGTGAGCTAGAGCAACGGATAGGCACATGTAGCGTTTCTTCAGTCCTATTCACTCCCGTTCAAATGGAAAGCCCTAGGTGTATCGCGTATCGTAGCTGGCTGTGACAAGCTCAAATGTTCAAAATTGATGAACCTTTCAGTAGTTTAAGTAGCTCATTAACCAGTGAAAGCACTTAGGTATCGATAAAATGCTACACTAATCGCACACGCGGTGTGGCCCAACGGTTGTAAGCTGTACAAATTGTACCATATAAAGCTGGACCGGGAGGCTGGAATTGCTTAATGTTGTCGTGTTTGGTAGGATTTCCATTTTAAAAGCAACGAAGCGGTTCGTTCATTTGCGACAGGTGCTTCCGTTGTATGGTGTTGGAGTTTATTGGTAAAAGTAGCTAAGCTAATCAAAGATGAAGGATGACTATCACTATAATCAAGCGTCATAAGTGGGGTCTTTTCCAAAATACAGTGGTAAATGTTAAACGTTTTAACAAAAGGCTTTCTGTAGCATCCACTGTAAGTTTTAACTAAAGGCATAAATTAAGCTATTGGGGCAGGAAAATAGATCTGTTAATCTGCCGGCCATGTGCTAATATGCTGAAACTCCTTCCTGATCTTACTAGCTAACTTACGCCTTAACTTATTTTGGCAAACAACTGGAATCAATTGGTAAAATTTAATTTGGTAAAATTTAATTGGTATTCTCGACAAATTAGAGAACTTACGCCAATACCTGGATCACACAAGCGGGCACTTTTTAACCCGCCTGCTGTGCTCTGGTCTGATCTTTCAACATACGTACTTTGTAGAACAGCTTTCCGCACATAGGTGTTGCATTTATCAACAAAACATTAGTCAAACCCAACGGCTCTGTATTGTTGTGGTGTGATAAAACATTCATTAATTCAATTTGCACTTCATTCGATGTGTTAAGGCGATGGTGTTTTAAAAATAAGTTAAAATTGGTTGTTTTTCTGCCATGTTTTCGCTTGCCACGGTGCACATCTTCTGGGCCGGATTCTGGCCAGGCGGCCATGTCAAGCACGCGGACAACGTGGGTGTAGAGAAACAGAGAGAGAGTGAGAGAGAGTGCACGATGCCCACGGTCGGTGTCCTAAATTTGTGCGCCGTGATGAAAATATTGCAAAGCGTTCAAATGATGCACAGGGCAACACACATTTTAAACTGAGAGATGCTTCTATGCGCAACTGATGATGATCATGGAAAGTAAAGAAAAATAGAGACTAAAATGACGCAGATTAGGAGGATTATGACACAAAATTATCTACAAATCTATCTAAAACTATCAAAAATTGATACAAAATTCCATTCCAACTACCAATTCTTTCGGATCTTGTGGGCCCAAATTTGGCTTCCATTTGCTGTGTGTGAGCAGGCCAATCTACGGTCAACCACTGGCACTGCAGCGGATACCGCTTTGGTGCAGTTTCCTTCTTTCCCACCGCATCCGATGATGATTGCACAAGACCTGCACCAATGCTTGTGTGTTTCATTCTTGCCAGCCTTCGCTCTTCATCGCATCCCGCCTATACGCAATATCCGCATGCTGAACATAGTAGGCCGTACGCGGATCTCGTTTTTTATCCTCTACCGTTCAACTGACAGCCGTGTGAGTGTGTATTTTACAACACAAGAAAAAACCTCCTCCAACTCCATCGCATTCACGGGAGTGTACAAAATGGGATTTCAGCAAAACAACAGCAAGAAAACGTGTGTTTGTGTGTGCGTGTTAAAAAAAAATAGAGTAAAAACCATTTTAAAAAATCCTCAACAGGGGCGCCTCGTTTTCCCCCTTCCACCTCCTGAATGTTCGAAAAAGTCAGCTTTTTGGGAGTGGTGAAAAGCAAAAGTATATATTTTTATAAATAAAACACCGTGTGTCCGGTCTCGCCCCATTCACACACACACACACACAGGGGAGCGCGCGCGCACGCAATTTAGGCCGGAAACCGTACACTAGATAGATCTCAATGACCTGTGCGCCGTTGTGCGACGGCGTTGTGTGTAGCGCCGTGTAGAGTACGACGCGCCCGGGAAGCGCTCCTGTTGGTTGGTAGTGGTGCCGCTCTACCCTATCGCTAGTGATGATGAATCCGTCGTCCGAGTGCCATGCGCAAACCGTTTCCGTCCTGTTGCGCATGTATGAGCGGTTGGCAGGCGGAGATGGATGCTTTCTGCGGCCCGTCGTTCGCGTTGTGTGTGCAGGCGCAGCGGGGCTTACTTTGATTGTGCTAAGAATGGAGCAGTTTGCTTGATGGCTTTTTTTCGATATTGTTTAATTTATGCTACGCGCGCTTGGAAAATAGTTTGAAGTACTCGCGGCCAAAAGAAAACACTCATCAGACCAAACCAGACCATCGATTCTCTTGTAGCACCGATCCCTCCACCGCAGGATGATCTAAATTAGATAGTGACTAAAAGGGGACGTTGTGATTTGCCTCTGCCTGTCTATACATTCTGATCTTTCGGCGACCTCTCTCTGTTATGAGCGCCACCGTTCTTTACTACATCACTCCGCTACAGATTGGAAAGCCGCAAATACCGACATTCCAGCAGGCCCCCGGGACATTCGATTTGAAGATTCGTTTTAAAAATAGAGCCCACTGGCCCCGCCGAAAAACCCCCCCACACCAAAGCGAGTGGATTATCTCCCCTGTAGCTCCAGCGGGTGGTCATACACAGAATCACAGAGCGAGAAGGAAAGAGAGGGAGAAAGTGTGAGAAAGATAATTGCCCAAAAAAAACGGGAACCGTGGCGCTACCACGTGATTCCCTATTCCCTTGCCGAAGACGCTCTCCATGCATCCATCATCCATGGTGGCCACCATCTTAGTTCTTCGTATGACGCGCATACATGACGTGTCTCGTCATGAGGTCGCCCCCGTGTATTACGGGAAAATGAGTTTTTTGGTGTGTGTTATGGATTTAAATTTAGTAGTTAGGCACCCGGTTTTGACCGCATCACGATCAGCTATAGCTAGAGAATGAGATAGATGGAGGGAAGGGATTATGTTTTTTTTTGTAAAACATCTGCTGTTCCGTAGAATTCCCTAAATTGTCCATCGATGAATACGCATACTCAGCGAACATATTTAGCTGGATGGTGGACAGACATTCCGTGTTAATTAGTCCAACAACTTAGAATATCTATTTGTATTATCAAAATGGAAAAAACAGTGTTAATAATATGCAAGGTTTTCAGCTTACAACCTCGAACAAGAGATAATCCTCTCTCTCTCTCTACCGACGGGATGGCGATATTTTACAAACTAATTACAATCAGCAAACTCCCGGAGTTTCTTGTTGCGATGGCACAAGCGCGAACAATGCTGTTTTGCATTTTTGCTGTTGTTGTTCTGTGTGCATGCGCCATAAATTTCAGCTACCCAAGCGACGCCATCGCCCGTGCATCCTTCACGGATTTGGACGGTTCGCGCTGAAGTGCCCGACGGCGCAAGGATATGCGTATCCTGGGCGGCGTAAACATCTGGAAGGTTTACAGTTTCCAGTGCGCAAAAGGAAACAGCGCTTCCTTGAAAATTAAAAAAAAAAGAAGGAAAAGTAACAAAAAAGGACGATCACTCACATGGGACTCACATGCGATCACCCGGTGAGGCTGGTAAGTCTTCCGATTCGATTGTTGGGAAAGAAACAAACGAACACACATGGCAAACTGATGGTTTAAAGCAACGCCAATTTGCTGACTTTGGTTGATTTCCCTTTTTTTTAGGTTCGTCCTTTTTTTCGACCATTTTAAGAACTTCATTTGCAGCCTCCATCAACTTAAAAACGATGGAATTATGCAACGACTTCATCGCCTACTTCGATCGAGGAAAGGAAAACACGAGGAAAACTCTAACGTGCAGAACCCACACTCACACATACACAGCCGGGGAGGGGGGGTTATGTAACGGTGATCACCAATCTAAAACGATCGGTACAAACGGGCGCAACCCATCACTTCCATCTGTATGAGCAACTACGATCATGGGGAGCGGCATCCACGAGAATAGAGCGTTGGGAAAACTGCTCGCTCAACCACCTTCACCGGTTGTCGATTTTCCAATCGATACGATGAGATGGGTGGCTAGATTCTGCTGAACCACAGTTGTGTCCACACCGTCCACCATCTCTCCCACGTCTCGCTCCGCACGCGTGTTTGAATTGGCAAAATATGGTGTTCATAAATATACATCGAACGACACAGACTTTGCCTCCCGTGCCGAGAGATGGTTTTGAAAGAAAAAAGGGGGAAAGAAAACCATTTTCCTTCAGCTTCTTCATACCTCACCATTTACATGCAGCAGTTGTGTTTGTAAATTTTGGAACGGCTTCGGAAGCTTCGAGCTCGGGCAAAGTTGGTCGGTGTGCATGAGACGGCCCCCTCTCGTGTGTAGACACGGTGCGCGTCTGCGCGCCTCTCTCTCTCTTTTCTAGTGTGGGGTATTTTTCAAAACTAAAAAAAAAGGATCGAAAAAAAGGAAAAAATAAACTTGTTAGCTTATTTAATACTAACCAAGCAGTGGACGAAACTCCCCCCTATAGAGGCACAAATGAGACAAAAAACGAAGAGAGACGGCTCAGAACCTCCCAGTGCGTTCCGTAGGTTCCTAAGTGCAAAAAGCAACAGTGGGTCCAAAACGGAACGGCCAGGAAATGGAACGAACGAATGAAGATGCTTCGGTGAGCAAAGTGAGCCATGTGCGCAGGACGGTTTGCTTTGCTGGTGATGGTAGTGCTGCTGCTGCTGGTGGCCTCTTCTGTAGAACAAGGTACAGAGGAACGAAGAACGAAGCGAAGGAAGGGCAAGAAATCCTTTTCGTTTACTCACACACACACACAAGCACATTGCAGCGAGACGGCTTAACACGGGTGGTGGCCATTTATAGATCTTCGTCCTCAGGAGAGGGCCCCCCTCCCGAGCGCTCTGAGCCGGGCGCGCTTCATCTTGGGAGCAATAGTTAATGCATCCAGTGCATTCTGCGTTCAGTTGCCGAACTGTTCGCATCGTGCGGTTGTGTCCTCACTCCGGTGTGCCCGGTTTGCCGGTGATCTGTACTTGAATTCTTGGAAATGGTTTCGCGTGCGTGAAATTTGCCTTGATTGGATGTAAATTGTAAACCCCTCCCCGTGCGTAGGGCCAGACAAATCATTGCCAACTAGGACCTTGTAGTGTGAAAATTGAGGAGTTTGATAGCGTTGGCCACAAGTGTGAAAATCAGCCCCCCCTTGGTAACAGAGTGTAAAAGTAGTCAGATCGAAGTAACCGATGTGAAACTGTGTGAAACTGTGCAGTGTTTCCAGCTGGGTAAGAAGCCGTTAGTTTTCGTTTTCAGACGAGGAAAAAATACATTCTGCTGCAACTGAATTTGCACCAAAAACCGTTTCAAAATGAAGATTGAACATTTTTGAGGTTAAGAGACCATGTGCACGGATGGGCTGGGGCGTTGAAGAATTTATATAACACCGTGTGGCAGCCATTGAAGCCATCCAAACCCGTGCATGAGAATGCCTGGTAACAACCAACCTGGTTCCAACCTCTTCTCGCACGATAGATCCAACGCGAAAAAGGACCTTAAGTAAGATGCATTTTTCGAGCTTAGAGTTTTATTTCTTTTTTGTACAACCATGTCACCATCGTTTGCCAGATTGTTCCGAAAACAACCGGATGCATTTTCTGTTTCTTCCAACCCCCAGCCTCCTGGTTAAACTGCAGCAGCGAAGTCTCATTGAGGGTAACGGCCCTTAACATACCACATTTGGTTGGTACACCACCACCCGTACCATATGTGAAGTTTGTTGGTTTTGTACATTTTTGGTTCATTTTATGATCCTCTCAATACACAATAAGAATATGTGCGTAAAGCGTACCAGAAGAAAGCGGTTCAGAGTTTGTGCAGCAGCAGCTCTCCCTATGCGCAGAATGATAAACACGTGATCGCCATACGGAGTGCAAGCGGCACAATATTCCAAAGATCGTTGGCAAACCAGAACTCGGCATCTTTTTGCGTGTTTGAACATTGTTCGCGAACAGAGAGCAAGTAAAGGAATGGTCGGGTTTATCGCTGAAGCTCGCGCGTGTGTCGTCTAAAATGTGTGTGGTTAATGTGATTCTTCTTCTAACTCCTTTCCCTTGAATGTGTCCCCTGATCCCCCCCTCCAAAAAAAACGGATCCTTTAGTGTCAGACCTGACTCAGTGACGTAACGCGTGTGCGCGATCACCAACGCCGCATGATGAGCGTTTGGTACAAGAAGCAAAGCTGCGAAAGTTCCATGCTTCCTTGCATTCAATAGTATGTTTCAAAAACCCTATGGAATGTAAAGAAGTATGGAGCAATTGGGCTAGTTCAGCAGGAGAGCAGGCGTTACAAAAATATAAAACCGACTATTTGCAGCCAATATTCAACCTCTATTTAATCCTAACCCGCAACCCAATTGGTTGCCAATCCTGAAATAAAAAACAAACTATTCTTTCAGCGTAAAAAGCAGCCGCAGCACGTACACAGCTTCATTCTAGCGAAGATCCTGCTATTTATAGCATATAATGCCGCCTGCGAGACAGCCCTTCACTACACCGCTGCTGTGGCTTCGTGATTTCAGCCGTCGTTAAGGCGGTACGCATCATCTCGCTTTTCTGACCGGCCGCGCGAAACGTTGCAGCAGCAGCAGCAAGCAAGATTGCGTTGGACGAGAAGGACGAGTAGTTATAGGCCGCCACTGAGCCGTATCGAGGAGGATGTAAAAATATCTTCAGCTCCCGAGCGCGCACACTGCGAGCAATGGACTCTGATCGTGCGCCTCTCAACGCATGCGCCTGCGTGACACGAGATCGGTGCGCTGCCTGTGCGCAGAAGGCAGCGGCAGAGGGAGAGAGCATTTCGTACGCGAACGTGCCCCCGTGCGGCGGAGGCGATGGTGGTCGGAAAATCGTCGTTTTTTTTTAATTTCATCAAACCTGCGCAGTATTATTTTTAGAATCCTAGGGCACACGTTCGTCGTTCGTCACACTCGTGCACAGATTTTGGTCTAAAAGATGTCATTTCTAGGAGCCGTTTGGGATTGCGCAGGTTTTGGGACTCATTTTACGTGGTGGGCCGGTGTAGAGCTTGGAAGATGGTCGGGACCCTCGTTTGAGATACAATTTGAGGAATTTAACGTTTGAGATACAAAAAAAGAATGTTGAAAAATATAATTTAAAAAAAAAAAAATACAAAAATGGATGTGACAATGATGTCAATCATGATGATATGATCGCAAATAGCTGTAATGTGATTTTAAGCAAGAAAAGTAATAAAGACATACTATTCAACTATAATATATGCTGAAATCTATGCAACTATGTGTTTGAGGCTTTTTGTATTTTATTAAATTAATACATTGGTGTACTTGGGGGCACCAAACCAACTTCCGTCTCATCACTTGATGGAAAATGGAATCCTTTCTAAACTAAGACACTCCATGATGAGCATATGCTGAGTCTAGAAAGTGTATACAGTATTGTACATGAAGTATTAACTGTTGGTGCGCGATGGCTGAAACAAATTTTGCATCAAGAATATCTGCCCGTCCTACCCGAATGCACATTTATGCTGGTAATTGATGAAAAATGCATCTTAATACTCCAATACCCCATTCTATATGAACAATAAAACCCATATCACGTCTATCGTAGTTCAAAATGATGCTATTTACCAGTACGTTGGCTGCTCCAAAATAGCTTTTTCTCACAAAACTCCTCCGTACGGCTGGTGTTACCACGCGTTGTTAAGCAGGATGATTGTTTTACATGGTTCGATGTATTTCTCTAATATGCAGCTTAATACTAGTTGGTGCGTAACAGTTTCTCCATTTCCTTCCGCTTCTTCTCTATCAGCAGCTTGCCGTTGGTCTTGAGGGTGGTGTAGTTGTT
This sequence comes from Anopheles coluzzii, assembly GCF_943734685.1. NCBI lineage: Eukaryota > Metazoa > Arthropoda > Insecta > Diptera > Culicidae > Anopheles > Anopheles coluzzii. The sequence continues at coordinate 10,506,336 of NC_064671.1, read as the reverse complement.
GACATATCGCGTCTTCACCGTGGCCATCATAATAGTGACAAATTCATCGCACTGCAAGTTGAGGGGAAAAGTAATATCCGTTAGTTTTATCTTCTCTTCATCATTCAACCAATAGCACTTTCCGTCCATTACCGTTAAATGCGTCTCTGGGCGGCCAAATTTCACAAACGGACACTGTGGTGCATGCTTCCGGTGTTCGCTCCACGGATCGTCCGACTCTTCCCAACCGTCCAGCTCTTTGCCACACACGAAGCAAGCCGCTATGTCTATCTCTGTCTCCGTCCCGTGCCAATAGAAGCCGGCCTCAGCCATCTGCAAAATCGTACCCAGTTTAGCAAACGATAATCATTTTGGGTGGTTTCTTCATATCGATGCAATACGCCACCGTATATCGGCATCGTGAATGTTTACCTTCTGTATGCTGCATTGTTTATCATCGGAAAATGGCCAATGTTTGAAGCTTTTCTCGCGATCCTCTTGAAGTAAGTATATTTTAGCACTGTTGTGGGTGGATTCCATAGCGTCGGATAACACTTATTTGCAGAACGATTGAAATTATTAACAAAATAAGCTTCCGATTTTGCTAGCGAAACGATTAGGCGGTTTTCCTGCTGGAGCGTTCACAACACTTTGACAGAAACAGGCGTTTGAACGCGATCGCCTTTTAAAATTGACCAAGGTTGCTAAATGAAGGTACGATTCATAAATTAAGAAATTATTGGATGTTGAAATTTGAAAACGGACTATTCCAACAATTACAGGCGGTCCCCGAGATACACGGTACCTCTTATACGCGGATTCGGAGATACGCGGTTTTCTAAATTTGACAGTTCTTTGAGCAAATTGTACTGATTTGACACATCCATTGTGAAATACCAAATAATTTCCGTATTGATCGAATGTAAAATACCATTTAAAAAGGTTGAAAACTGTTCAATTCATTAGAAACATATCAAATAATTAATTTGGTGGCTAAAACCATCCCCTACTTGCAAAATTACACGAAGATTAATGATATTTTGGCTGAAAATTACGAGATTCGACTTACGCGGAAATTCGAGATACGCGGTATTTTGCGGCCGTTTTCGGTCCCCATTAACCGTGTATCTCGGGGACCGCCTGTACTTATTTCACTTAATTACTACAACCATAATTGTTTCCATTGATTTTCCATAACTTGCTTCATTGTCCTTATTCGAACAGAAAATACAGTAATTCATATGAAATTTATACATTTCAATTTCTCTCACCCGAATCGACACGAACCCTGCAATCGCTCCTATACCATTTGACAGCGTTTGTCAAATCATTAGCTGTCGCTCTACCTACCTTGGCCATCGACCTGCCCTCCCCCTAAACACCATCAATACAGTGTTGGAATATGTTGTAAATTTTGCAAACGTATGGTGGAAGGACAAAAGCAGGCGACAAAACAGTGCAAATCCCTGCTAAATACCGTGACGCACATCGCTGACCGCCCGTTCTCAGTTTCCCGCACCAGTCGGCCAATCGGAACGGGAGCAAAACTAGCAAAGTTCGATCGATCCGTCGAACCGTCAGCACCTTTGCACACCGATGCGGATGCATTGACACGGAGGAGTAATTACGCCTTTTTCTGTGATTGAGAGAGTTTCTCTTGGAGGCAGCGAATAAAAACACGTACAGCTGTGTTGTGCCTGTTTGTTGTGCCGTTTGCAGGAAGAACCAGGCGAAGCAATAGATCTCTTCAACCCGCTGGAACCATTGGCTCAGCGGAAGCTTCCATTCCTCCCCCTCCAGAAATTGGATGTTGATCAAGTGAAAAACGGCTGCTGAAATCACAGGAGTAAGTAGACCCCCACCTCCCCCCGAGGCGAGAAGGAAGGAGGGAAAAGTGAGCGTTGAAACAAAGTAGGTCTTGGAGGATGGGTAGTATGAGGCGGCAGTACGGAATATGTACTTGGTCGTCATAATACACCGAGTGGCCTGGGCTCCATTCGCCTCAGCAGGAAGCATTTGCCTGATTGAATTACTCATGTCGATAAAATCGTTATTTGTTGTTGTTGTTTCGCCTGTGGCCTTGAAGAAAGTCACTGTGTGCAGTTTTGTGCAAAGGAAAATGTGAGGGGTGGAGAAGAAGGAGAAGCAACAAAAACAACAAACGGTGTGAATATTTTCACACAGAAAAATACTTCTACTGCCCAATAGAAAGCTGCAATTAACTACCGCGTACGTATTGGTGGATGATACACACACAAAGGCGCACCACCCTCTGCCACTCTCTTCCGGGAATGGTGGTGGTGGTGGTGCTATCATTATCGCCACAATTGTTTGGTCATTAGAAAATTGTGCTGAAATGCCTTTTTGTTGCGTTATGCGTTATCATATTCCGTTTCTGTGTGTGTGCGTGTTGAAAATATCGCCATCCTCTTACTCATCGTAGAGTGCGTAGACAAACAAAGCAAGCCAAGAGTAAGCGAGATTTGAATGGCGCTCAGAACGAACGATAAACGATATATCACATGCTGCAACGACCCACGACGCCTTCTGCCTTCAACTATTGGCTCATCCATCGGAATGATGGTCTGCAATGTTGAGCGCCGTCCCAGACAAAACTGAATTAACCAATAGAAGAAAGTGCGCCCAAACTCTAGTCCTGGTGTGGCCTCTGCGCCGTGTTTCATTTGTGCCCATTTTCATAAGCAGCACACACTATTTAGAACTGGCTGGCATGTACCACACACAACAAAGGGGAGCCTTATCAGTAGAATGCAAATTCGCTACGGCACCGGATGTGTGTGGTGGAACAATTTTCCGTTCTGTGTAGAAACAGAAAGGTAAAACTATGAATGAAAAGGGAGGGAGGAGCACAGTACGCAGTACTTGCTCGAAACCAAACCGGCCGCGGATCAGAATATTCCCACCGGTTGAAACGTTAGCTTGGTTTCTGTCGCCTTACCACGCACCAGTTGCACTAACTTTAACAAACTGTTAAGTAAAACATACTCACAATTTGCTCAAAAAGTCCCCTCAATATGAGCTTCATCAGCAATGTGTCACGAAAGCTTTACGACGGTTTCGATCAAACCTACGAGAAAAGTAAATTAATTAATGAAGCTGTTTGAAATTTCTATTGATTTTGAAATAGATGCATAATACCTTTCCGCTTCTTCTCTTCCCTCTTTTCCAGTATTCATCATGTCGGCCGGACCGTATAATTATTCGTATATCTTCAAGTACATCATAATCGGCGATATGGGAGTCGGCAAAAGCTGCCTGCTGCATCAGTTCACAGAGAAGAAGTGTACGTAGAGTGAAAGAGGTGAAACAGTGCGGCCCTGTGATGCGAGAACTAATATTGCCATTTTGCATTACACTTCGCCCACAGTTATGGCCAGCTGTCCGCATACGATCGGTGTCGAGTTCGGGACGCGCATCATCGAGGTTGATAAGCAAAAAATTAAGCTGCAAATATGGGACACGGCCGGGCAGGAGCGGTTCCGGGCGGTGACACGATCGTACTACCGTGGTGCTGCCGGTGCACTGATGGTTTATGACATTACGCGACGGTAGGTCTAGGGCAAGCATTGTCTATAAAGCAAAAATTAGCACTACGAGACACAATTTGCGCAATCGTTGCAGGTCAACCTACAATCACCTGTCCAGCTGGCTGACCGATACGCGCAATCTAACGAATCCCAGCACTGTGATATTTCTCATCGGCAACAAATCGGACCTCGAAAGTACCCGCGAGGTGACGTACGAGGAGGCGAAAAATTTTGCCGACGAGCATGGCCTGCTGTTTGCGGAAGCGAGCGCAATGACGTAAGTGTGTGTGTGTGTGCGCGCATTTCACGGCGTACACAGTTCGCGTACAGTGCGCAGTTGACCAAATAATCCATTATACACGTGTCTCATGCAGCGGTCAAAACGTGGAGGAAGCATTTCTAGAAACGGCCCGAAAGATCTACCAAAGCATCAAGGACGGGCGGCTCGATCTGAACTCGTCCGAAACGGGCGTGCAGCATAAGCCGGCCCAACCCGGCCGAACCACGCTCAGCAACGATGCACAGACGAACAAGGAAAATTGCTCCTGCTAGGAGGTACATCGGGAGTTCCATTGCCGGGTTGGCGCGGGTGCGTGTGTGTGTGTGTGGCAACGATTTTTACCCCGTTTCACAGAGCGGGAAGTGAGTGAAGGAGGAACCTACCGTTCGAAACGAAACTACAAGTTGCGTTTCGTGTTAGGGCAAAGTGTCTGTGTGTGTGTGCTTCTTGAAGCAAGCATATAATTAGGACCCTTAATGCGAAATTGCGCCAAACGATTTTTTTCTTCTATAGTTTGAAGCAAACTCTAAAGATAAACCCAGAAACCCCGCTTCCAGTTCCAGTCATTTGTGAGATCGAGTTTGATAGGCCTACGGCAATTTTTCGTTTGTTACTATTCCATACACATCCCTGCCCTGCAATGCTAGGCTCTGCAACATTCGAAACAGAATATCTTTAACCTTTCCCTGCAATTTTTGTTAAGTTAATTTGTTGTTAATAGTTTACTGATTGTGAAGATCAAACGAGCAGCAGCAGGAACGGAACGAACCGCTTCAAACAACTAGCGTGTGTTGTAGGTACTCTACTGCTAATCCCCAGGCACGGCGGAGAGCCGATTTTTAAGTGATGAAAGGATTAAGTATACCCAATTTAGTTGATCGGTAAGAAATGTATTTTATTGTACGCAAATATAGTAAGCAAAAGGGAGTTTTATTTATGTTTCCCCGCAGTTTTAGCTGGTTTTTGTTTTACTTTTATTTTCGTTCCTTTTTTTGTTGATCCTATATTTCCCAAAAAAATACAGAACTTGTAATGTTCCATGTACCAGGATTCTGTGCAATGTAAGCCACAGAGCAATCTCTAATCCATAGGCGTATTCGTATCGGTGGAACATAACCCCTTCAACACATGATTGTTAATAATTAACCAAAACCTTTGTATTGTGGCGTTTGGAAGGGAGAAATCTATAATTCATAGGGAACAGGGCACGATGCAAACGTGTGCGGTTCATTATGAGAAGTCGAACAAATATATGCAATGATAATGATGCTTAATCATTATATGACACAACTTAATATGTGTGTGCGTGTGTGTATCTTACCAACATCACACTCACTCACCCAACCCAGGGGTTTATGAAAAAAAAGAAGGAAAATTCAGACAGATTTAAAGGATAAGGTAGACAAATTGAATTACTTTTTAACATTCTATTGAAATTCCCCAACCATCGCTATTAAAACGATGATCGTATTTTGAGTACAAACAACAAAACAAAAGGCGAACAAATCAACCAAACATATGAAAATAGTGAAATTGTGCATCACATCACAGGCAGCAGCAGTGCGTTTTTTGGCGGTAGAATTCAATGCAAAACAGAAAAATAATGATATTCCAACTCTAACGACCCAGTGTATAGCTCTTCTGTGTAATCTTCCTTTCGGTGCCTGCATGCATGCAGCATTTACCGCCGAAAACTACACCTGTCCCTTATGCAAATGCAGCACATTTTAATATCCGCTGAGTTATACTGTTTAAAAAATAATGTGCAAATAAATCACAATGTTATTGAAACACTTTAAAAATGAAACAATTTAGACAAAATGCAAAAACAAGAGGAATTAAAAAACAATACTATTACTTTTTGGCAAAGTGAGAGAGAAACGAGTTAAATTGAGCATATTTGAGCACAGTAAAGAGTAAAATTTCAACAACAACAAAACACACAGTGCGCAGAACGAAGTATATCGTTTATCGGTATTTCGAATATTATGTAGCAAAATTTCTAAAAACAAAACAAAAAACACTCACAACTAGTTCTTTCTACAGTCCCTTATCGGTAGTGCGAATAACATTGCAATGGAAAGTTTAGCGGAATGGCGGTTTAACATTGGCCGAGTAGTTAGTTATAGTTGGTAGTGTTTGGTACCACCAGCCAGTCAGCTTGCAACGACACCACGACACGAACGAAAAGAAGAAGAAGAAGAAAAAACTGTACGATCACCACCACCTAAAACCAGTGTAATTACTGATTAATGATTGGTTATAGGTTGAGCTATGGATTCAAACATCACTAGTAACATAGAAACTTCTGTAGTAGGTAACTAGTGATCGGTGAAAAGTGGTGCGGCGGTATGTGTGTATGTGTGTATGTACACGTTGGCATGACGATCGACGATCAATATAACAGAAACTAATGTCGTATATTTCTATTTTTGTTTTTTGGTACCACAAAACATGGGTTTAGAAAGAAATTCTAAAAGTGTTCTTTCATGGGTGATATGGGTGAAATATCGGTCATTTCTTCACAAGTATTATGTTTCTTTTTCTTTTATTATTGCAATTCTTCATGTGCAGTACGGTATTGTGTGAGAGAAATAGATGCCTGGGCTCGTATGTATGTGTGTGTGTGTGGTGCGATCGGGACACCGATCCAGCCGAAAGTTTCGTTAATACTTTTTAATTACGTTTTATTACCTGCTTCATCCCAATGCTCTTCTTCTCCGACCGTAAAGGAGAGAGAGAGCGGAATGTTTCTGTTTTTGAATGTAACGAAAACAAAAAAAAAGGTTTAACCGGTCGATCAGTTCCTCCGAAATCGTGTACAAGCTTATTAAGACTTATGTTATACCACGGTATTAGTGCCCGGGTTTAGTCCGATTCAGAAGCGAATCGAACTCCGCTCGGCGCCTTTACATGCGCTTCGTGGCTGTATAAATGCTACCTTGAGCGCGATACGGTACTTGATTTTAGACATAGGTAAATTAATTTTCAATATTTAGCAGTTCATTTTCTTATTTTTTGTTTTTGTTTAGCTGAAGAACTTTCTCCCAAACGATCGCTGCGATAGGCCGCGTAAAAGTGGATAAAACGGGACGATTTTTTTTGTGCAAGTCGTTAAATCGTGTACCACAACAGCTTGAATAAATATATGGTTATGCTTTCGAAAGATCGTGATCGTCGCGTGTCTGTGGAATGAGTTTTTTTCAATAAAAAAATGGATTAAATAGGAAAAAGCTAAAACGATAGTGTGGCACCACAAATTCGCCCTCGATGCCCTCCCGCTTTTTCTAACCGACTCGACTAAAAGGTGGTGTTACAATTTGTTTTCTGTATATCCTTTCCGTATTTGCCCGTCCAAGAGCCACCTGTCGTGGGCCTGCACACACACACATGTAATTGATTGTTTTTTTGTTATACTATTTCCAACAAATACTAGCCAACAACAATTGGTGGAATGTGGGGTTTTCTATCCTCGCCACTACCTAGCCCGCCGTTCGCACGGTTCTATCACACACGGTCAAAAAAAGAAGGATCCTGTTAAACGATACACATATACACATGCCACTACAAAGAGAGCACACACACACAGATTTTGGGGAGAATTTGTGAGCATTGTTTACCTTCTAGCTGCAGTGGAGTAACGGGGGGTTTCAGGGGTTGTCATAGTTGTGGGATACTTTCATGACTCTGTCTTAAACGAAATGAACGAAATGAACGAATCCTATAGGATTTTCCAATGAGTCTGGCCATGGAGTCCAATTCCCATCATATACAGTTGATTTCCTATCAGAAATAGTCATGCAAGTATCCCACAGCTATCAGAACACCCCTGAAAAGCCCTGTAATGGCGCTAGGCTTAAGGTTGCATTGTTGCAGTAATAAAAGCACCCGGAGCACAGTACTCCAATAATACCCAGAACAGAACACATCGAGAGGAAAAAGGATAACGCCACACACTAAACAGGTGTCTGCACTAATATGTATCCTTGTCCCTGTTCCTCGTATCTTATTGGAGGCATTTCCATTGCACAAATAGTTCTGGCTGCGGCCAAGGGGCAATGATAGGGATTGAAGGATGAGCCAAGGGACGCTACACTTTGCTATTATAATTGGATCGAGTTCTATCTATATCTACAGGCTTTCGTGTTGTAATATAGGCTTTTTCTGCTCGGGAGAGGCGTGTCTAATATCTTCGGCCGTTACTACTCTGTCCTTCTGTACCTTCTTTGTAAATAGCTCTATGCGCGAATGCAGTTTCTGGGCGTGCAATCATGCTATCGGTTGCTCAAACTTTAACTTTTGCTTTTTCTTTTTGGTATAGGTAATGACTTCCCTACTGCAAGTGCCAGTGGAAGTGTTCGGTGGATATAGCGAGTGTAGTAATAGTAGTAGTAATGATAGTAGTAGAAGCGTACAGGCAGTTGAAGAAGGGTGCTTGGTTGTTTGGTTGTAATCTATAAATACCGGGCATATTATTATTATTATTGAACTGTTTGATTAACTGGCTAATAATGTGTCCCCGTTTTAAGCTGCCTCCCGTGTACGCTTGAGTTTGTATTGGAGAATTTAAGCCATTTTTAGGAACCATCCGCGCTTCCATTTAATGTGTTCCGGGATTAGGTTCGCTTATTTTACCCTCTTCTAACTCAAACGGCTGAAAACGGTTCTTATATACTTATAGAATCGTTTACGATAGTGTTCTTTGTTTGCTTGTTGTTGCATTAAGTGTATCTCTAATTAAAATATCACGATCTCCATCCACTCTTCCCGCGTAGAATTGAACGCATTCTATTGCCTTATCCCATAACCTTTGGGGAAAATAAAACCAAGCACTTAGACAAATTGAACAAACGAAATACTCCTTTTCTAGTAGGGGTAAAGAGAGATAATAAGTTCGATAAAAAAGACTAAAATAATACATATGTGTGTAAATGCCAGCATCCCTGTACACGTGGAACATCATTCGGTGACTATTCGCTAGCAAATTCAGTCAACTATCTACCGTCTAATGGGGATAGTTCTGAACTCATCCGATGCTATGCTTCGTACGGTTAGCCTAATCTTAACTGAAATCTCATTGTAACAAGTCTTGTAAAACATTTCCTCTTCCCCTACCACTACCAAACCCAGAGAGGTATATATGTATAAAAGGAACACACACGAATAAAAGAGGTTTTAAAATCGAAATATGTAAACCATCTTACCCTCCATGCACGCGAATTACGTGACGAGCGTTAAATCACCGCCAGTGTTTCTTCGGGCCGAGCTAACCTCCGGTGCGGATGCTTTCCGTGCCAGTGCATCCGTAACGCTACCACCGCCCAGGCTCCCGTGGTAGCTGTTTGCCATCATCGACATCGAAAGACCGGCGGAGCCCTTGCCGGCATTGCTGCTGCTCGCCATTAGTTGCTGCTGGTACATCCGCCGATACTCGGCGTACATCTGGCGAGCTTGATTAAGCACACGCGTCACATTATGCTTGCGCACCATCTTGTCGAAGTGCATCGCCATCTCGTTGTAGTCCATGCCCGTCTTCATGATGTAGTCGCGATGCTGCAGCAGTATCGTTAGGCAAAGGAACATCAGGAACGGATTGCCTCCGCCGAACTCTTGCGGTGGTGGAAGTACACCCGCCACCTTCATGCTTGGGAGCGTGCTGCTCGGAATGGTACCGGCGCTGGCGGTTGCTGCTGTTAGAATGGGGCCACCAGCACTACTACCACCAGCCTCACCAAAGTTCACATCGAGCGGGCTCGGTTCCAGCGGAAGGGAGGTGATCATTGTCGGTGAAGCTAGCGTTTGCCTCGATACGATATCTTCCCGATCGGAGGCGATATCGCTAGCGCTAGGCATACCAGTTACAACGGATGCTTCGGTGCCCTCTTCCAGCAGCTCTCCATCACCATCGTTCACGGGTCGGTGAAGCAGCGCCGTCGGACGATTATCGATCGCGCTTGAGGCCGCATCGAAGAAGGGATTGTTGGGGTGGAATTTAAACTTAACGGCAGCCGGCGATCGTGAGAGCGGCGAGTCGTCCGAAGAGTCCGAAGAGTCGGGCAGAATCATTGAGTTTCGAGCCGAGCCCGGTACGGACCGGTCGCCATTTTTCCGCACCAACCGTATCGGCGTGACGGATTTCTTTCCCAGCGTTGTTTCTTCGATAATTTCCCCATCGTACTCCAGCTCCGGATGTTCGTCCGGGGTGGTAGCGGTGCGCTGCTGTATCTGCGTCACCTCGCCGGTAATCATACCGCCCGATACCGGGCTTACCGGTTCGCCATCATCACCACACTCCTGGTGCAGCGGGTTTTCCCACACAAACACATCGCTGCTGACGTTTGCGCTGGACGTGCTGATTCGTTTGCTGTCGCGATTTTCGCTCACCACACTGCCGGTCGCACCGCCTGTCCCCGTACGCCGGCGGCCCGGCTTTTCCCGGTACCGCACGACCTCGCGGTCTTCTCGCGTTTCCTCCGCTCCCGCCTGCTCGAGCGGAGAACGATCACAGATTTCGTCAATTGATTCAATTTCCATCGTTGCGGCTAGCGTTCGCGGCAGGCTGCCATTATTGTCGAGCTTGCTGTACGCGATGGTAGTGGAGGCGGTTGCAGCCGCCACGCCCAGTGGAAGCATCCGTCGGCCGTCGGAGTACGGCACCATGGAGTCGCCGCTTTCGGGCGGCGTTTCCAGATCGAGGCAACTGTTAAGCGTATAGAAGCGCTGCTGCTTGCTGTGGAAATCCGTACCGAACACATGCCGATCGAGGTTTTCCAGCTCCATGCGCAACTCTCGCGTCATAGACGTGGTCATTGGGAAGTATTCCTGCGAATCGTCCGGACTGCTACCGTCCCCAACCGGCGCAACAGCTACGGTGCCAGCACTCGCCACAAACAACTCCACCGGCCGATGAACTGCCGGCGCAATGCTCGCGTGTTCCGTCCCCACATCCTCGTTTGCTGCCGGTTGCTCCTGTTCCTCCCGCCGGATGTGAATCGGCGACACGGAGGCAGAGCTATCGTCCACAATAAAGCTGCTATTGTCGCTGGAGCGCGAAAGCGCCGTCGTTGTGGCCATCGAGTCCATCCCCACGCCGACACTCGTCGCGGACGAGTCGGAATCATCGAACGACGATTTGGTCAGCTTGATAACGGGCTTCGGTTTCAGCTCGTTGTACTCGATCGTTTCGGTCGAATCGTCCCGCGACACTTCGCTCGTCACACCGCCACCGGTCGTCGTCGTCGTGTAGCTGCTGGTCGTTGAGTCCAGCGAGCAGCTGTTGTTTGCATTGCTTCCCACGGCGCTCGCGTTCGTGAGCATCTTTTTCGTCACCAGCCGATCGCTGATGCGGCTCTTGTTCATGGCGGCAAAGTTAAGGAACTCGTTGAAATTTTTCACCAGCTTCGGTTTCGATTTTTCCACCTGATTGCTCCCGGCTCGACCCGGGGCTCCCTCGCCACCGCCCTCGATGCTGTGCGCTTTGTCCAGCGAGGCAAAGATGCCTTTCCGACTTGCCGCAAGCTTTTCCTTCAGGTCGTGAAAATGACCCACACCTCCCGTTCCACCGCCGCCCGCAGTGCCCGTGAAGTGTTTCTTTTGATTGCTTAATTGGCGGGCGATCATTTTGCCCGTTGCGGCCGACGTTGAGAAAAGGCTCCGGCTGCGTCCTATCACTGGCGAGTTTCGCACACTACTAGCCGCACTGCTGCTGTTCGTGCCGGGTGTTGTGGATTCTGGTTTGAATTCTGTCACCACTTCCGCCGCGGGGCGTTCCAACTCTTCCGCCGGCGGTTCTGGCGCCGACACGCTTTCCATTGACCCATCGATGAAGGGATTCGTTTTGCTGCTGTTCGCTTTTAGCTGATGCTGCGGCGAATGGAACACACTGTCCTCCACGTCGGTCGCATTATCGTCCTCACCCTGGTCCAGCGAGTGGGTCATTTCGAATCCCTCCTGAATGTTATCATCGTCCCCGACGCTGCGGACGATTTTCCTCTGCTTCACCAGCGCAATCTTCGCCTCGTCCAGGCTCTGGTGAACCTTCTGCACGTGGCCCACCTTGGTGGAGTAAATGTTTTCGCGCGTAATGTTCTCGTCCAGGCTAAGGTTGAGCCGGCGCGACGCATCCAATCGCCCCCCCACACCAACGCCACCGTACCGATCGTACCGGCTCGACGGATTGGCGAGCGGGTTCGTCGAGGTGCAGCAGGAGGAGCTGAGCGAAAGTGCCGAACTTTGCCGCCGGAGGGCGCACACCTTCGTGTAGGGGTTTTCGCGCGGCGTTCGCAACATCACCGACGGGCTTTGGCTGGGCGGTGGATGGACGCTCTCGTCCGACGGTGCCGGCGGCTCGTACTCTCGCTCGTACAGTGCCAGCTCGCCCTTCGGTGCCATCGGTGGCAGCGAGCTCCACAGCACCTCCAGCATGCGCAGCGCATCGTCGAACGCAAACTCGCGCTTCATCTCGAGCAGCAGCCAGCGGTAGCAGAACAGCAAATCGTCCGCCTGGTGGTGCTTCAGGTAGGCGAAAAAGTCCGGATCGTAGTACTGCAGCGCTTCGGACAGGTGGGCAAACTTGAGCGTCATCGCGATCCCGTCCAGCATAAAGTTACAGCTCAACCGCTCCATGATGGCGCAGAAGCAGATGTAGGCCTGCGCCTCGTCGCCCATCGTTACGAGCAGCGGCGAGGCAATGTCCGACATGCCCTGGCAGTAGCTGACCGCCGGATGGTTCAGCGCGTACGTCGTGAGCACATTGAACAGGGCGGCAATGTTTTGATTGTCGTCGCTGCCAGCGTAGAATGGATGCAGCCGATCGGTGCGAAGGACGTCCTTCCGCACCATGCTTGTAACGTACGCCAGCTCACCGACAATGTTGCCGCGCTGCATCGTGCTGCGCCACACGTCACGCAATCGAAAATATTCCGCTAAATTGAATGGCAAAAAGAGCAAAAACGGAAAGGTTACAGAACAATCAACTGTCGCATACTAAATGAAGTGCTACTAATTTCAATCAACGCGCTTCAGCAACCGACATGCATTATTCACGTTTCAAAAACGAAGCATTTTTGCAGGTGAATGGTTCCGAAAGGTAAACAATAAAATGAATGAAGCAATGTTTGACCTCGCGCACCAAAAACCGACCGATGCACATTGCACATACCTGACTTCCTTTTCATGTACTCCATCCGCTCCCTGCCGGTCATGCCGTCGGGGTACACGTTCAGTATGTGTTTCCACACGACACGTCTCAGGCTGGGGTCGATTCCGCCGAGATAGATCACCTTGCGCAACTGCTCGGGGGCCAATATTTGACCTACCGAATCTTGCAGCTTACGAAACTCGGCATCCGACAGTGGTGGCCTGATTGGTTGCGTTAGCAACGGATCCTCGACCAGGTTGAACGCTCGCTGTACCATGGAGAACGTTTTCTCCATCTGGTTCATGATCAGGCCGGGCAGCTTGTTCTGCACGTACTTGTGGCCGGCACCGATCGACTGCTGCAAAGAGACGAGCTCGCGCGGTATGCTCGGTCCCCCGCCCGTACTATTGCCGTCCCATTCCGAAGCCTCCGAGAAGGGTTTAATGTCGACGCGAAGGTTCAGGCACGGTTCGCTTTTACTGGCAATCGACTGATTGTGGGCCCGCAGGAAGGCGGCCTCCAGATCCCAGTCGGACAGTACGACGAGATAGCTTTCCTGTCCGTTCGCTTCGATCACCTTGTAGCTGATGCCGAAATCGGTTTTCAAATCGAACGCTTTGGCCAGCAGCGAGTACAGCACCTCGAGGTTGGTAATCTGCGGATCGACGCTGAACTTCCTCGTTTCCGATGGAACGTTTTTCTCACATTTCTGTAGAAGAGAGACACACATTATTTAGGCGAACGGTGACCATGGATGGATGTTATTTTCTGTGCTCGGTTCGCTTTTTTAATTACCTTCACTTTCACCCGAACCGCTTCACGGCTGTGACCATACATTCCGGACATTTTCGAATGCGTGCGTGCGAGGTTACTGACAAGGACGAGATACGCGCAAGACGCTGTTTTCTGCTCGATTAAGGCCTGACTGCAGAGGAGGTCACCAGAAGGGGGTAGGTCGTCTTGAGATGGTGTTCACATTAGAGGAGCTTTTTTTTGTTACAACTGTGGCCTATTTCCCGTGCCCAAAGGTGTCCGAATCTCTGCCGGATCAGTGCTACACCACCAAACACCACACACCACTTTATGTTTGCATTTTCCTAAGCACCGTTGTGGCCCCGACGACAGCTCTACGAATGTTGCACGATCCTGCGATGGGTGTCCTGTATTATCCTGCCCGCCGAAGGCACTGCAAGGGGGTCACACATTGCAGAAACACCATACGGTCGCAGGCACGTGGATGTAGTGTTGCCGCAGTCCACCGAACCAACCGAGAAAAGTGAGCAGATGGGCGGGCTTGAAACAACGAATCCAGCGTTTCCGTCTGTTTTCTGGTCCTTTTTTTGGTTTTTCCCTGCTGGTGGTTGTGATAAACTAGTTTTCCTCTTTGTTGACACTTTGACACATTTGACATATTGCATATGGTTTCCCAAGGTGGCTACAGAAAGGTAAGTGGCTGGTAACGATGTGGTATGAGCTGATGGCAAACAAGTACATTCGTTTTTCTATCTGCAAATATAATTGTACGCCAAATAAATGATTTATTCAATCACAGAAACAAAAGTTATCCCTTTTTGTAGAAGAAGCATGCAAATTTAATCTTCATCAGCATTTTGTTAAGCACGTGTAGATGCTGCGTCAGAATGAACCAACTAAAAGAAAATAACATGTAGCGATATTTTCATCAAGCAAGAGCATTTAAATGTACGTTGACAGCGGATTGAAAACAAAACATGTCATGCTCGCCGCTGTGTAAAACGTTGTTTTGGTTTGGCAAGCGGCAGATCTGGTCACGAAACCCTCACGCAGCAGCCACAAACGCGCGGTAAAATGTATTCCCTTAGCTCGCAGAAAAAGTTCTGGACTTTCAAAACCGAGCAGGAGCTGGCCGAGCTGCGTGTGAAACAAAACGTTCGCTTTATTGCCAAGCATGGGGCCAGCATGACGGTGAGTATGGCAATGTTCAGTGCGCGGTTCCCCCAGCCGGACAGGATTGATCTCAAAATCGGACGTGATTTTTAATGTTTGTAGGAAGAACAAAGGCAGGCGCACTTCCTATCTGCGGATGAGGAGCGATTGTTGCTGAAACAGTATGAGCTACAGTTGAAAGAGTTCTGCAAACGATTCGAGCCACCGATGCCCAAATACGTCGTGGGGACAGCATTCCACTACTTTAAGCGGTTTTATCTGAACAACTCGTCAATGGATTATCACCCGAAGGAAATTTTGTAAGTTGCTTACACAACTATCAATCATAAACGAGAAGTGGATATGAATTGCTTGTGTCTATCTTCTAGGGCAACATGCGTTTATTTGGCCTGCAAGGTGGAAGAGTTCAACGTTTCCATCGCACAGTTTGTGGCCAACATTAAGGGCGATCGGGTCAAAGCGATGGACATTATTCTGTCGAACGAGCTGTTGCTGATGCAGGAGCTCAACTACTACCTCACGATACACAATCCGATGAGACCTATAGAAGGATTTCTAATCGATATTAAGGTAGGCTCTTTATTTACAAGCATTCGTTGTGTGCATCTTTTACGCCAGCATCTCACAATCCATTTCAGACCCGATGTAACATGAGCAATCCCGATCGTTTGCGGCCCGGGATAGAAGATTTCATCGACAAAACGTTTCTCACCGATGCGCCCCTGATGTACGCACCGTCACAGATAGCTCTGGCGGCCGTTCTGCACGCCGCCAGCAAGGAGCAGGAGAATCTGGACAGCTACGTTACGGAATCGTTGTTTGGGTCGGCCAAGGACAAGCTGCCGGTGTTGATTGAAGCCGTCCGGAGGGTTCGCTCGATGGTGCGCACGATCGAACTGCCGCCAAAGGACCGGGTACGGTTTCTGGAGAAGAAGCTGGAAAAATGTCGCAACCAGGAGAACAACCCCGACAGCCAGATGTAAGTGGAGTGTCACTGTTGTGTGCATGGAGATATTTATTTGGCAATTTGCTTTCAGCTACAAACAACGCATGAAGAAAATGTACGAAGACGAAGACGATCTGGACGTTATGGGGTCTTCGTACCATATGAACGTTTCGGATGCAAGCCTGGACGTTTCGCAGCTAAACACCACCAATCCGGCAAACATGACGATCGATTAGACTGCTGACGGTCGAGTCTAAACCGTAAGCAAACATTGCATATACATGAACGTTTAGTGAATCTGTGTTCTTTGTCGCCAGTGGTAATTTCTGGGCTGATTTTCTGAAACCTATTCCATGATTAAAAATCGCTGCTCTTATAAAAATAATTTAATTTTCGGATATTTACAATGTTAAAGTCCAAAGCCAACACCAACGTTTCAATATTTAAGGATTCTTTATTACAATCGAAATTCCACCTCTATGGTCGAACTGGAAGCCTGGGATGTTCGGTCTCCTTGTGTGCCTGTGCAGCCATCGCGTCTCCACCCTTTGGTATGATCGGTCCGGATGGGATGGCATCAAGTATCAAGGGGAGGAAAATGCCTGCTAGAAATAGAGTTAGTGCCGTTCACGAAATAATAAGGAGTGAAGAAAAATAAAACAATTCACCACCAGCAATGGCATCACCTTGGGTAAATGGGAGACGCGTCGAATGTAACATCACCGAAAGTGGCCATATTAAACAATAAGGCAACGCAAAGTAAATGCCTTGTTTCTGTCTTCTTGTTTGCAGTTTGCTGAAGGAAGGTTTGAGCACAGAAGAGCGTGAAATAAAAGCTGGCAATCACTTTCAATCATCAAAAGAAGTAGATTGTTTGGTAGCGCAGAGAATGATAGCATTCTGGTGTCGGCAGTAGAAGTACAATCGAAAAGAAAAACGGCCAAGCGTATTAAAAAAGTAGAAAGTTTCGTTTGCACAGCGTAGTCAAAGGAATTGAAATTGCTGCAAGGCTCTTTTGAGTAAAGCAAACAGTTAAAAATTTTCCGTTTTTTTGTAATTGCTTTCATTTCGCTCAGCACGCAAAAAAACACAACCACTGCGCTTACGATGTGTGTGTGTGTTTAAAGTGTAACAGTCGTTGTGGTTTGTCCCGTTTTAAAATTGTTGCTGAAATATTGATGCTTTCAGTAATTGAAATTAAACAAAAAAAGGAAAGGAAAGTTGCTTCCGCACGCAACACAAAACACATTACAGTTTAGGGTATGCAGAGTGTTGTGCAATTGTAAAGATCGGTCTGTCTGTATTGCGATTTGTGAGAAGAAGAAAAGAGTTGAGTTTTGCCGTAAAGCTTCCTCGAAGAGATATTTAGAAAAGTGATGTTTTGTTTTGCTGACTGAGAAGATGTGATGAACAAGACAGCGAAAAGTGTAGTTGTTTGTGGTGGTAGATCTGATTAAAGTTATTTTGGAATTGGATCGATAAATTGCCTGATTTGAAAAATTACAAGAGAAGCGATGTCATTAAGCAGCTTTGTTTCTTCACTAGAAGATATTTAATTTATGTTAATTTAAGCATGTTCATTGTATATTTTTACCCTTCAAACATTGATTGATCAGCGCAACTTTTGTAAGAAGTTCTGTGTGAAGTGATAATTAAGTCGAAAGAACAAAATTACCTCAACCAATTAATGCTAACTGCTGCCGTCTTGCACGAAGCTAGTTTGTGTAGCATGATTCTGTGTGTTTTGTTTGTACGTGTTTCGATCGGACACAAAACGGTAACAGAAAAGGAACACCGAAACAATCGGACAACGACGAGGGGGGAGGTAAAAGATGCGTACTGAAGGAAAGGAAATTGCCATCAATTTGTTTGCTAACTGAGGACACACGACATCGACACCGACATACTTCTATAAAACTGTAGGACAGATATTATATATACGGTTTCGTTACACAGAACAGAACAAACAGAAGAAGAAGACGAAAAAAAATAGTGGATAAACAAACAGTCAAGCACAAAAATTGGATTCAAAATTTTCATTATTTGCCTTCAAGTGTACTTGTGTATTTGTGTCTGTGTGTCCGGTGTGTTATCAGCTAATTTCAATAGATCGCAGACATTGGCATTGGTAGAGAGCGAAGGAGAGAAAGAGAAAACGAAAGTGAGACACAGCAGGGAAGTAACCAGAAGAATTGTACGATCGAAAAGCGCAATAGAAAGCTTTCGCTAGAGAAAGTAAAACAAACAAGGGGTAGGGTAGGGTAACCTTGTCGTTAACTTTACGCAAGCCGTTCACAAGATTGATAACAATAAATAAAGCTGAAGAAAAAAAAAACAGAAATGCTCTAGTGGGGCGTCAACGAAATTCCAGTCTCTGCAGGACAACTTTCGCTACCCAAAACACACGTTCCAACATGTTCTCAGAGCTGCGATGAAACTTTTATTTTTACGCGTTGTCCATTTCACCATTTTGTTTTGATAGATGGTTTTGTGTTTGTTGACCGGTTCACCCGGGCTTCCTTCTTTGGGGGAGGGCGTTGGAAAAACGGGTTAAGAAACGAGATTGATTTTTTTATCCCTTCGCTAGTTGGAGTGATCGTTTGCGATCCTCCTATGCTCCCTTACCTGATCTCTCCCTGATCACCTTCATCATGCGCGACAAAACATGGCAGATTGTACGTGTTCTGTGTGTATGTATGTATGTGTGTGTATGTGTGCGTGTATTGTATCCGTTTGACACAATTCTACCTAATATCCTTTTTTCTTCTATATTATGCTATCCCTTCCTACTATTCCTTTACTGCAAAGTACGTGTACGTGTGTGTACGTGTGCGTGTGTATGCAACTGTGAAAGCTCTGTCAGCGAGATAAAATATCAAAGTAGAAACATCCGTGCCTTGAAGGGCAGGTAACAGAGCGAAAGTTTGAGATTGAGAAAGAGTGAGGTTTCGTATTTTGCCTAACGGCCACCAAGCAGCAGCCGACTTATCAGCGTACAATTCAGCTTAATCGCGTTTTTTTATCGAGTTAAAAATGTTACCTCATATGTTGCTGTAGCTTTTATAGTTATTCAAAAGTGTGTGGATGTGTGTCTGTTTTTTATTTTATACTTATGTTTTTTGTGTGTTTTTTTTGTGTATTATTTTTTATACTGGTTTAGCTGCTGTTGCCTCTTTTTTTAAATTCATTTCTCCTCCTACCTCTCCTACCTCTCCTACCAACTATGTTCCTCGGGATGATGCAAGGAAGAAAGCAAGAGTGTACGAGCAAGCTCACGGTGCATGCTCGGTGTATTTGATATATTATGTGTGTTCGAGCTTAGCTGCTTATATTAATTCTATATCCTAGGGAACTGCTCCTGTCTCTCCTGTGCCTTCTGTTACAAATGTTCTACCGGCACTGGGTAATGCCACTATCGACAATCGTTATCAAATAATCAACACCAGATAAACTATCCTTCAGCTGCCCGCTGTCCGCTGTTTCGCTCTCAGCCAACTAAGGAAACTAACTCTCTGTATGATAAACGATACTTTTATAATGAGCAATTCAAAGTGAAACACCTATTACTGGTGAAACAAAACAAGTAATTGTTGAAATGAGATTATTTACAAAACAAATCGAAAACTATTGTTTACCATGTTTTTTTTTAAAGATTTTCTTCTCATAGAACGTCTTAAGCATTTCTTAAAGGTTAAATTGCTCCTAAGCAACTGTCCTGCTAGTACACCTGGAAGCCTAAAATTAATTAAAACTGGTTCCATAAAACTTTAGTCAGCTCTGTTTAGCTTACTTAGTATTTACTTATTTTTTGTCTCAAAAAACCCTTAATTTTCTTTTTTTTCTGATACACACGATTCAACATCGACTTTCCAACAACCGGCTGAAGGATGTCGCTCAGTCAGTTGGGTAGAGCTTGGGTAGACATTTTTTTTTTAATTTGTGTAACACTCACTTTTGGGAAAATGAAAATTGACCATATATTTTTTTTAATTTGACTTTAGCGAAAAGAAAATTGACCGAGTAGTGTTTCGGGGAGAATCGGGATCATCACTATAGGGGAAAACGGTGATCATTGCTCTACTGTAGAAGAGTGTAGTGAGCTAACACACGCTACTAAAGGTGTCTGTACCTTGATCCACAGTCAAATTCCATTATGTCGTCTACGTCGTACGTTTAACAATCGGTTCAGTTGTTTTTGTTTTTCCCCGGTATAAGCGCGATCATCCGCTTTCCGTTCGATAGTGGGGTGTTGTGTGACATTGAAAATTTCAAAGGGAGTTGCGGGCTAACTGGTTGCTGAAACTTGCATTCACTTCACGGTAGATCACGCTGTTGTCTATGAGAAAAAATATCATGGCATTGGCATTCATATGTGTGTGTGTGTTTTTCGACGGACAGAAGAACGCAACGAATTTCATCCCTTCGTTGTGCTTCGTTGTCGGTTTGGCCGATTATTGAACCAACTGGACTTTGGTTTGATAAGTTGTAGTTTAAATAATATCGAATAAGATTGAACATTGTCTGTGAACAATAAACATAAATGTAAGAAGCCAACCGGTCACAATGCGGCCAACCGAATGCGACTACGAAGGATGCGCCTTATTTTCTATAAATTGCGTTAGCTCTTCTTGGGCCAAAAAAGGCAGATTCTTTTGGCATCGGTTTGTGAAGAAAATATGTGACTTATCCGAGGCGGTATCAATGCTATGCAGCTCATGGGAAGTGTTTCTGTTCTAATTTTATGTTCCACGTTTCAGTTCGATTTCGATTCGACTCACGCTGTAACCGTTTCTTATGCAAAAGATGCAACGAAAGCAAGCGCTCGCTCGCCACGCGGCTTGCCACAATTGCCAAAAGAAACTGACGCGTTTATTTTGTGGTCATTTTGCTGTCCCAAACGCTTGACCGGAAGCTGACCCACAGCAGAGAAGCACTCGCTCACCAATACTTTAATGCAATTAGTTTTGCTAACCTTGAATGGTTTTGCCTCCCTTTTTTGTTGCCTTTTCTTTTTCGCCGCTCATATTAGCATTTTGCTCACATTCTACATTCTACCCAAAGGGTTTTCCGCATTGTTACACGTCGGTTTTTTAAATTCTCGTACTAGCCTACATCACAGTCTCATAGCGGTTGCATTTTCATTCGCTTGTTGGAATTGTATTTAGAAAAAAAAAGAAGCAAAACCATTCCCTGAGAACATCGGCAAAGACTCATTCGCTCACCATCATCTACTTCTTCTGCTAGAGATAGTAGGTAAGTTACGAGGGAAGAAACCATAAGGAAAGCAATTATGTGTTGGGAGAAACTTTCCGCTAACGTATAGCAAATAGGAAAACTCAAAGCACAGCACCGGCACACGTACGGACGGATTGTAATGAAGGTCGGAAATGGAAAGCTTCCGTGAGGGAAATTGATTTTCGTTTACCTTTTTCCTTTGTTCGGTTTCCTGTGTGTGTGTCTGGTTCTTTAACCTTGGCTGTCATTGATGTGCAAGAAAGTGGTGAAAACTGACTTAAAGTGGCCCACTAATGGGGGGGGGGGGGGGGGAAATGCATTTCAACAAACCGTGTGCGTTACCGTGTCATCGGTAGAAATATGTGAATTATTTAAAGCTTGTTCAAGTGCTGCAGGTTTGCTGAAGCTAACAAAACAAAATATGTTTCCCTTGCGTTGCTTTCGAATCAAACAAAAGCCATTATAAAATCAAAGTAACGTCTTGCCCTCGCTACATGGAACTCTACAGAAGAGCAGAACGAAAAGCATGAATACAGGCTCTTTTCTGCTTACAAAGCATCATTGATAGCACACAATGCAGTCACAATTCAGACGCTCGAGAGGAGCACTTCACAATTGTTCACCTGTGCTTGGATGGTACTTACTGGTGGAAACGCTTCCTATAATCCTGCGAGTGTTAAGCGAAGCGTTGCTTTCCGAAAGCTACCGGAAAGCATGAAAGGTACGCTTACAACCCGTGCTGCAGTGTGAAAACAGTGCCTTTGGATGTACGTCCGTTTTTTTTAACTACGCTTAATGAGTTGTTGAATAGAGGCGCTGACTCTTATCCGCCTTTGTTACAAAGTGTAGCGCGAAAAGAATGTGACACGCCGGTGCAATTACCCTGCGAGCTTAGCCAGCATACGTATTCTATCCGCGCCAATTGACCCAGTTCGGATGATTCGATACGGAAGCGAATTCTGCGAGTTTTTTGCGAGCTCAGCGAAATCACGATCGATATCCGCACTTGGCAAACGGCGAACGTTGCATGGCAATCTGGCTGCCGGTAGGAAAAGTTCCTTGTGGCATAAGAATTAGTTTCCATGGAGACGCCCGGTAGCTGACGAAGCTTCATGGAGACGCCTAGTACTTGGTGAAATTACATGCAGATGCCAAGTGTTTTTATTCTTTCTTTATATTGGCATAGTTACATAGTTTTTATGATTAGTTTAGAACCACACACCGAACGGTAGAAGATGATAATTGAATGAGTCTTTTTAAATGTAAAAAAAGGTTACAGCAATACGCATTTAGATGGTGGTAGTGATGCTCCGTACTTTCGAGAAACAGCATCCGGTTTTTGAATTACCGCAAAATTTGGACAATATTATCATTAAAAATTTCGCCAAACTTCAAAAGTAGAAAGACTCTAATGTAGCTCTTTTTGCTTCGTTTCTTCGTATCAACCATATTATGTTACCACGAAACAGAAGCTTTCATGCTGGCTTTCTTAGGTAAGAAAACAAAACCAGCGTAGCATAAAACCCATAGGAAAGAACCACATTCTTCCTTCGAATTAATTATGCGGGGTTCTTGAAGTCTATGGCTGATACGCACACACACACACAGAAAAAGGCATGTGTAGAACCCGAAGGAGAAGAAGTGATGTGCGCTCTGCGGTGCCGTAAACCCGGCGGGAGCTGAGTAGAGTGGGATTTTCCTTTTTTCGGTGGCTCTGGAACTCGGAAAAGGAAGCTACGTAGGTCGTATGTATGTGTATGGTATTGTATGGTAGAACGTGAAAAACGGGTGTAAAGATGTAGTCGTTTCAGAAAAAGGTTTAAATGGTAGGATGCGGTTCGAAAGACAGAATAATAAAAAAAGGCGCGCACACACACAAAGAGAAAAGAAAGGGTACAACTAAATAATTGGCATCGAGTTCTCGGCGAGAAAAGGGTGCCGAATCGGACAGATAAATAAATCATAAGGTGAAAAGAGGTGACGAAGAAAAAAAAAAAAGGATAAAACCCTAAAGAGGAAGAGAGATACAAACACATGTCGGATGAAATGAAGATAATACACCAACACGGGAAAACGAGGCAGAGTCGATTGAAGGGATTGAAGTAATGGGGGGGAAACAGAGAAGATAGAAGACATTGACCAAAGCTTACGCGGACACACGTTTGATTCGATCGCACACCGACGAGAACGGGAAAAAATGATCCATAAAGTACGTAAAGAGATACATTAATAAAGTTGATTGCGATGAAACTCTTCTCGGGGAAGGAATAAAACATAAGCATGTCGATACACTATACCCTATATCACGTGCACAGAACGCTATACAACATTCAACATTGAAAAACATTTAACACTCATACGCATAACAAAACCACACAAATAAAGCAGATAGGGGTAAGAAATGGTAAGACAATAACAAAATGTAGTATAATTCTAGTAGATAAAGGTACACAACACACAGTAAAAAGTGTAACAAAATAAGCGAATGTACATAATACATAAACAAATCAGAACACCAGAAGCACAGTGAAGCGAAATAAAAAAAACTAGGACAAAGACGAAAAGCAACGAAACTTCTTCGGGAAACAGCATGCTAGATACAAAGCCGGCTATACAATAGTAACAGTTTTGCACACGCTTTGCTTCCAGCCGAAGCACAAAGCCACGAGCACAACAGACAGTTCGCAATATGATCGCGGAAAGCATGCAATATTTCAGCTTTTTTGAGGTTTGCATTTTTAACCAGTACATTGTATTGTACAGCTTGTTTTCATTCTATTCCTTCTTCGGTTTGCTTGCTTGCTTGCTTGCAGGTACTGTCGCTACCACTTGTCAGTGTGTTGGGTGCATGTTTGGTTCGGATACAATGTTTCAGTTTCAAGCGTTGTTATCGAAGCAGGGATCCTTATCATTACCCTGAGGCGTAGAGAGAGTGTGAGAGAGAGATTGTGTGTGTGTGTGTGTTTGATAGATGTAAAAGCGTTGTTTCATGTTTGGTTCGAAGCTGTTCAATAGGTTTCAAAGCAGTTTGATTTTTTTAATTTAAATCTGCTGTTGTATCTTTTGCAAGCAATGCTGTAACGTGTTCGTGTTTGTCGAAAGGTATCAAAAGCACGAAATTGTATGTGTGTGTGTGTGTTGTGTTATTTTGGGCGGTGAAGAACAGGCATCGAAAATAATAGAAGCTAATTCAAAACAGTTTTTCAGAGAGATGCATTCGCTCCACCGTTGAGCTAAGTTCCGTCGTTTATAGCAGTCCCCAAAAGGCAGGAGATGTTATGGGAAGAAAGCGAAGGAAAGAGTAAGTAAATTGAAGCATTCGGAGTTGTGTTGCTTGCTTTCTGCCACAGGCTGCGCGCTATGATGCAAAGATACAAAAACAAGAGCAAAACGGGGGGTGACGCTCGAGCTGGGGGTCGGTCCGTCGATTTCAACTCATGCATGTTTTAAATGCGGGGACAAACGCGCACAACAGACGCCGTGATCCAAAGTTATATATGCTGCATTTATTATTGATCATACGCTAAATTCCATCGTACACATCAGGCGCTTGCACGCTTGCATCTGCTGTTTTTCTCTGTTTTGGGCTGGGGGTTTTGTTCAGATAATTCGCAAATATTACTTATTACACCTTACTCGCTGTCGTCTGCTTTTTTTTTTCGGTGTGGCCTGGTTTACATTTTTAATATGTGTGCCTTTTTGTTATTGTTGTTCAATGTATGATACATTTGCTGTAAGCCTATTCCCTCCACACGTGCTCAAACACACAAACTGTACAGATGGGATTATTGATTTGGTTTTTTTTTCAAATTGGAGTTTGAGTGACAATCCGATCAGTATTGTTCGCTATTTTCTTCCCCCAAAAAAAGTGTATTCATCTAAAATAATCTAACTCGGACGCAAGGCTGCTCTAACGCTGGCCACCAAAGCGGACCAGTTCCGGCCAACCTGTTTGCTTGCTTGTTTCGCGCATTTTTTTTTTGTCTGCCTTAATTAACGATACTTAAAAAACTGTCAAAAAATTGTATATGTATTTTTAGTTATTTTTTTTCGATTCGATCTTTTTTTTCTTGGTTTGTAAACCATCTGCTTTTTAATTTATTTTTTTTGCTTTTTTGCTAGACATAATTTGTCATTTTTTTCTAGCTTAATAACTTCACTAACAAGGTTTCCTATCCTGCAAGAACCAAGCGGTACGGGAACACTCAAGACGCAACCGAATCACGCACAGTAGACAGATCGAAGTTGGCTTCTGCTTTCCGCGAATGTACGCTCTCTCGCTTTCTGGCTCTCTCGCTCTCTCTAGTCAATAAAGCTCTCTCAATTCTGGATGGAACCACATTACATTCGGAGTGAAAAGCGAGGCTCTTTACGCAATAAATATGCAGTGAATGTATACAAAACGTACGACGCAAAAGGAGAAGCATCAATTTCGACGGTAGAATCTACTCTACTTTCACTCTCAGTTTACAGTTTTCTCATAATCTCTTTTTTGTGTTGTTGTTTTTAGACAGTATGTATGATTTAGCTGCGGCTGCGGTTGACACGATCTAATTAAACGTCATTTGAATGGTTTCGCGCATCGAAAAACGCATTGATGGGCGCGCGCGCGCGCAGATCATTTAAATAGATTGTTTGAATGTTAGTTTTGTTGTTGTTGTTGTTTCTCTTTTCAGGGTCATTCTGGGTAGATTTTTTAAAGATCAGATTTAATATATTCCTCCCGAGGGTATGGATGAATGATACGTACTAGAGTTTACGAGTTTTGAATTTCCAACCCCGTCTTTTTTCTTATTCTTTGGTCTGGTAACAGCTTGAACAGTTGTAGAAAATTACATTCAATAGATAAAGTTTTCCTTTGCCACTGTCACATTGTATAACTTTTTTTTACATATATCTAGAGTGGATTTGTTTACTTATGGATGCGATCATGTAGGTGTGTGTGTCCAATCCGTGGTTGGGTGTAGAGTGTGTATTTTAATTCTTTCTATAACCAAAAATCTCAAATTTGGTGTAAAGGAGTACACTTTGTAGACCGAAAAAAAGGTTTGAACTCCTTGCAATGTGACCTTTAAAGTACTTTTCTTCCTTTGCAGGCCACTCAGAAGCGATATTGAATATTTCATTACCAAAAATTCGCTACACGTCTCAGGGGTTCGTTTTCCAGGAAACCCACTCTGTTGAAGCAAAATAACACAACCTTTGCTGTACCGGGAAAATTCAGTTGAAGTTTCTTGGCTAACATTTTATTACCAGCAGTTTGGTAAACTTTTGCTGTGGTGAAAAGTTATGGAACACTTGGAAAAGCTCTGCATTATTAACAGTAGCAAAACAAAACTTCCTCTTCCATCTACTGATTTTGTGTGTTTGTGTTTGTGTGTGTGTTTGTAAGAATATGTTATTTTTCGAAAATTCTTATACATTTGAAAAATATATAAATATATGAATATATCGTTTACTCTAGGGTTTTGCGTGATGATGCTAACAAGATTCACCTGCGTCATTCACTTATTGTGTTACTCATTGCGCCATTTCCATTATTGGTTGGTAGACACATCGAAAAGCTCATAAGATGCTCTCATCCCATTCCAGCCAGTACACTACCTGTGTAGTAGAGGACCGCACACGTGTGCATGTTTTCCCGCTTTCAAACGATTCGAGAGCTATTCAACTCGATTTTGGTCTGCCTGGAACGTGGATCGTTTGCATTAAATTGGTACGCTTTGCCTACACAATTTGTGGCAAAATCGTGCTCATGCTCCGCTGTGGTTTGTGTTAGTTTGGTGTGCAGTAGTGTGTAGTGTGTATTTTGTGAGTTTTGATTATTTAGCTACGACATTCCTATTGCTCTTATTGCAGTTGATTTCATCTTGCGCGTGTTTTATTGTTCACATTGCTCCTCATGGGCACAGCTCATTGCTCGAATCAAAAGACTGGAGGAAAATACCAATAAACGATTGACAGACCATTGTGCCTAGGTTACCTTTAAATTGCTGCTTTGCTTGTGTGGGTGTGTGTGTGTGTGTTTAGGTTTTGTTTGTTTTGGGGACCATTGCGTTTGATTATCATTACACGTGAGCGTTGAAAAATAAACAGAAATAATTGAGTATCTAGCTGAGGGTTCTACGGGGAGCGGGTGCGTGGGGCGTTGTAGGATGAGTTCTGTGCAGGATGAACAAACGCAAATATTTGTATGTGTGTGTTTTTACAAGATACAATGTACTCATGAGAAAGAAGATAAACGCATTAGTCGAGCTGTTCATTGGAATTTCAACGTGCACAATTATGTTTTAGAAGGAAGTGCTTCTCTTTTTTATAAGAAAACTGTGTAACAGTACTTCAAAAAACACTCCACACGAGATGTGTTAATCAATATGCAACTGTAGAGTCAATCGCAGGAAGGATATAAGCTTCAATTTCACTTCAAGCAATGGCAAACCGCAAAGGTACTCGATAATACCTGCACAGTGCCTTTCAAAACTATGTTGCACGTTGAATTTCAAACCATGATCTCTAACATCCTTCCCCTTGCCCATGGATTTGTGTAACATTTCCGTCATAATGTTTGTATTTACACTACTGAAATGTATGCAAATTGAAAATCGCAAAAATCAAACAAACCGAGTCTTCGTTGTGCCGTCCAGGGTGAGGGTAAAAACAAAAATAGCTTCCGCTTTAATTATTGTTTTAAAAGAGGAAAAACAAATGAACAACCTAAGATGACGCCTAGTGTTGCAAACTGGATGAATCTTGTATGCCGCGTGTCTTATTGCTTTTGCGTTGGTTTGCCGCGGGGAGTTTGGGACTGGTTACTGCTTACAGCTTACACCCACACCGGGATCACCCACCTCTTGGCGAGTGTTTTCGCTTTCAACTACGCCTCCAACGCACCGTTACGTATGCGGAGTGTGTACATGTATACCAAGAGTGTAGTGTATATAAATTTGTAACTATCTAATATCGCTCTTGCCATCTACAGTAGTCCTCCTTTATTGCCTGGGATAGCGGGAATGAGCATGAGTGTGTGTGTGTGTGTGTGTGTTAGTGTGTTTCTTTTAGTTTTATTGTGTTGAGAGCTTTGGCTCATTCTCAAGTCAAGTTAGTCACACTCTTGGTGGCAAACAACAATCCACGTCTGCCGTCTGCGGACGCTGCAAAAACTATTGCTGTGCTTTCGTATCAAAAAACCGAACTGTCTACCATTGCGCCCCCCCTCTTCCCAACGAACGAACTAATAGGCTTCTAAGGTAGCTCTTCTAAAGGTTATAGCGGGTTATAGAGCATGTATAAAAAACTTGATTTAACTCGGGATGCGCTATCTAAGAAAGAGAGAGAGAGATAAAGAATGTGAGAGAAAGGGTGTGTGTGTGTGTGTGGGGTGGAAAAAGGCTAAAGTACAATTTTAATGGGATCTCATGTGATCATGTAAATGTGATATGATCGGGGTTGAAATAGGGAAAATTCATGGGCATAGTTATTATGGAAAGGGAATGTGTAAGTCAATAGGACAGAAGAGACAGGAGGGTCAAAGTAGAAAGTCAAAATGAAAATAATAAAAAGGGCGCCACTACTTTTCAACGAAAAGGGAAACAATTACAAACCAATACCAGTAAAGAGAAACTGCAAAATGTAGGTAAACGCATGAGCTTGCTAACTTGCCTAATGTAGAAGAAGGTAAAACGATAACAACAAAACAAGGAAGAAAGTTAATAAAAAGGTAAAAATGTACATATCTAGCTGGTTAGTGGTTAGAGAGTTGGAAAAATATGTTAAAACAGAGAAATACATGGTTAGAATAAGTATAAAACTAATGAAACGAATGAACAAAGTGAACGAAGAAAGATTAGTGATTTAGTATACTTATTAAAAATAAACTCTAACACTATTCCTATCATGCGTCTACTATAAACAAAAATTGAAACAATGAAAACAAACCAACTGTAAGTAACCGTAGCTGCTTTTCTTCGCTAATAAATGGTATTTAATCAAACGTGTTAAACGCAGTAACTAGCAGTAACTTTTCAAACGCTTTGGAAAGGGTGTATGATATTTACATGAGATTCATCGTCAATCAATACACTTGGGAGCAAAACAGTTGCTGACTTCTTACATATATGAACGTATGGTGGTGTACTTATACACAAAAAAATGAGAAAAAGTTGAGGCTAGAGATAAGAGTTTAGAATAAGAATGATACGTCCCCGCTCCTGTTCGGTGCATATAGTTTTCGCGCTTGTTTTTTTTTTTTTTGTTTAGAATGTATCATGCAAGGAATCTGTTTCTTTACACTATCTCCACAGCTGCATTCAATGCAGCTGCTTGTCGTATTTTATAACAAGGATCGAAAATCTATCAAAAATATACTTGCCGGTAAGGGTGCGGAATCGAAACATGTGACTGGATAAACCTGGATGTACTTCTATATCTTCCTATCTAAGCTAGCGATTGGGAAATGCGTGAAAATTGGTGTCCCTAGCGATAGCACACCAATGAAGCGTTGCTTTCACTGTCTTTAATGTTCTTCCCTGTCAAGCGAGAGGAAGATTGATATTGGATTAAGTTGGTCGGATCGGTTTCACCGGTCGAAAGACGATGAAACGCATTAAACGTGTCCCTGTGTTGCCGTATTACCGTGGCGATAGAATGTACTTTTTATAGCTAAGCTAAGATAATAACAATGAGATTATGATCTGCGTTAGCGAGAAGAAGAAAACAACGCTAAAAGTGTCTCTACTAATCATCCAAGAAGAATGTGTTAAATAGACAACCGTATGAATAGATTTATGAAAACGAACAAACTCTATCGCTAACTACTGAAAAGAATTACGAAAAAAACGCAAAATAGTTTAACTTGTAAACAAATCCAATGTAAAAAGTGAAGTGAAAGATTGCAAAAAATAAAAGAGCAAAAACCAAAGTGTTCTTCAGAATCTAAAACTGCCAAAAAGGTATTACATCGCTCTATTCTTTGAAAGAAAAAACTCCATTGGTGCAGTCTATTTTTTTATGAAAACAAAGTAAGAAAACTATCTATTTTTAAGATTCAGTGGGGGAAAACAATAACATGAGAGAAAGAGACAAAAAGAGAACAGAAAAATGGGACTAAACGAACCGATAGCGAAGAGGATGGAATGGTTTTTCTTTTTTGTTGGTGGGAACCGCTTGTGGAAATTGGGGACATGAAATGGGGGGGGACTCTTTCACAAAAATTGCTACTACAAATTGAGCACGTGCCAGGCCTAGATGGAGTGCCTAGATGGCGGCGCGACCATGTGTAGCATGTGCTTTTGGAGTGGAGCACATTTTCTTTACATTTCCGTTCGGTTCACTCTTTTCTTTTTCGCTACCAAAATGATTCGAATCGAAAGGATGGATTGATTGGGTGAGGTGCTGCTTGATTGATGTGTGAGTGAGTGGTTTGGATCCTTAAGGATGGCCCCAAGAGCCCGGGAGACTCTTGTGTGACGCACGGGCACGTGTCTATAGCACAGCACTTTGGGACGTACTTGGGCGAGTGGGCCCGCGTGGCGCATCGAGGACCTCCGAGCCGAACCGGTGTCGAATCGGAGATCGAACTGATCGCAAGGAACATACAACAGATACAACTATATAGGTATAAGAAAGAGGCGAGCGTGGTGCGCTTTAAGCGGGAGTATGTAGTAATAAAAAACGGAGCGTTTTGGGGGGCTGGGAGAGTACGAGTCTTTCATTGGTTGCGAGGGCAAACAGCACAGCTAGCTGCCAGTCGGCCAAGACGGGGGTGCATCTAATTGGATTGGTTGAGGTTGAGGATTGGGATTGAGGGGAGAGAGAGAGATAGGATGATAACAGCGGGTCAGCGGGACAAAGGACAAACCACTACAGCGAGACAAGGAAGGGGCCCGAGCGACAGTAGCTGTTTGTTTGGGGTTTTGGTTTGCTTTTGTGTTTTTTTTTCTGGTCGCGTTTCTTTGCTCTCTAAGTAAGTTAACCATAACCGACCTCGACACGCTTTACCGAAAGACTCGCTGGAGGAGCTGTAGCAAGTACACGGCCAGCACGCTACCGATGCACACGTGCACGGTGTGGTGCGGGTTCGCGGTGAGCAAGCTGGAGGGACTGGAGTTACACATATCTTCCTCACAGAAACACATATGGCCATTGCCAGAACTTTCCATCATACACACATGATCTACCATGAACAGATTGATCTGCAACTGTGACGTACACATCCGCCTCACGACCTCGTACGCTGTGGTTGTGTACGAGTGGGTGTATTGTAGTGTGTGTTTGTGTGTGAGTGTGTGTGTGTACATTTGGCAAACGTGGTCAACGACGGGAAGGGTTTAGTTTGCCAACAATGCACACGTGAGCGCGATGTGACGTTTTGATTCGTATGCCATCCACAGCATCCAATCGGATGCCATTCCAACATTAAGGACATGCCGGGTGGAAAAACAAATGTTCAAGAAAATCAACACGAAAACGAGAATTGTTCGATGAAGGGTTTTACAGTAGTGGAGACAGGGGAAAAAAAGAGAAAAATAGAGATAGTGAGAAGTCAAATGCGCCAAAAGGGACGTGACGTCCATGGGGCACGTAGTTTAGATTTTCGTGTAGTGAGTGTGTGCGTTTGCATTGGTGGTTAGTATTTTGTTGAGCAAATACACGCACAGCAAAACCCAATGGCACGAAGTATGTTAGAAACATTTATAGGGAAAAACAAAAATTGGGAAAATACAGTTCCAGACGATCCGCACATCGGTGGACGTTACGATCGACGGCACGATTGTGTGTTGCGTTGAGTTCATTGGTTAGTTTTTGTTTTGTGGTTCCGTTTTGTTATCAGTTTTGTGTGACATTGGTGGCAATTTGTTGGTTTTTTGCAATTGCCGGAATATATGTGTTTGGTGCAGTGTTGCACATTTGAGACAAGGAGGGTGTTGCAGTTTTTTTTGGTTGTTGGCGCAGTGGCGTTTGCGTTAGCAAAAAGTTTGATTGAATAAAGTGAGAAGGCGTGTTGTGTAAGCCATTCATCGGTGGTAAGAAGATAGAAGTATAATAAAGATAGAAGTATAGAAGTATAAGATAGGAAAAAAAGTATTGCAAAAGTTGTAAAAAGTGTAGAGAAAAAGATGAAGAAGGAAGTAAAAATATGAAAGTAGAGTAGTTGAAATAGAGAAGAGAAAAAATCGTTTACAAAATTGAAAGGAAGAAAGAAGAAGTTGTGAAAAACAGAAACAAAGAAGATATGTTTTTGCAGTAACAAATACGGTGAAACAATACGGTAAGAATAAGAGAAAGAAAGGGGAAAAGAGAAAAAAGAGAGAAATATACGCATTAATACCTTTGTGAATATGATGCGGTGGGTTTGTTCGAAAGTTTTGATTATACTTAATGTTTAGTTTATTTATTTAATGTATTTACTATTCTAATGTATATATGACAATGAATAATCATGTGTGCATTATGACACTTTGGCAAACTTAACCAAAAAATAAATAAATACGCAAGCAGACAACGATGAACACGTCAAAAGGGAGATGTAAACGATTTTCGTATACTGTTGGAGTGTTTTTACCAGAAATACGGATACTTGACTATTGGTAAAAACAC
Source organism: Anopheles coluzzii (assembly GCF_943734685.1). Taxonomy (NCBI): domain Eukaryota; kingdom Metazoa; phylum Arthropoda; class Insecta; order Diptera; family Culicidae; genus Anopheles; species Anopheles coluzzii. Next base: position 10,473,688 of record NC_064671.1, on the reverse strand, counting down.
ACCAACGAAGCCATCTTCAAATGCTGCCAATCTATACAGATTTACAACAAAAAAAAGGGGTAACACTGTCCAAATGGGGAAAAAACATAAACCTTTACAGCGATGTTTTAAATACCAATTCAATGGTTGAACACAAACAAAAAAACATGACCACATAAACGAAAAGTATGAGCTAAGAAAAACACGATCGTTCATGAAACCACTCATCAGGCAACGTTGAGCACGATGCGGGCAAATTGTTTACTTACGCGTCCTGGAGTGGCGCACCATTTTGACGCAGCATCCGTTGCAGGTCATCAGCGGTGGCTGATCGCGGGGCAGGGCGGTGTAGTTGAACGGGTCCTTGCATCGCGCATCCGTCCAACTGTCACACTCGTAGCAGTAGATTGAGCGTGCTTTTGGATTGGGTTCGAGTTGGAATGGACAAAAAGGTATTAGAAATCGTTTGAAAAGGAACGCGTTTTAAAGATCACAGCTGGGTCAGATAAAGGGAAGGGTAGGAAATTAAACACTCTATTCATATAAAACAGAACAAACTAGCAATCGTTGAACGAACGAAATGGGGAACAATAAAGGAAAGGGTACAAAAAGGGAAGTTCAAAGACGTGTGCTGGAGGGAGTGCTACCAGGTGTTAAGCAACAGTTATGAACATCAACAATCGTTAGCAGGGTACATTACACTTTCTGGGTACGATTTCCCCTTGTTATGCAAAAACAAACCCGATTCAGAGCATCATGAAGAGTTAAGAAGCGTTTATGACATATTAGTGTGACAGAAAAACGACACTCAATCAGGGTAAGAGAAGGTTAAGTTCTTCAAGAACATATTGCATTGATCGTGGGCTTAATTTAGAACCGCACGTACCATTAAAGAAGATGCGCATGAATCTAACAGCAGCATATAAAATTATTATTTATAGATATTCATTTGCCAAGGGAAACAGAACGATGATCATGTTTCTCTTCCTTTGCCCAGTTCCCCACGAAGAGTGCCCAGTGCTAGCACGAAACACCACTTGAAGATCGACCCTTGAGTTCGGCACTTTACAGAACTCAATCCACTTGAAGCCCAAATCGTGGTGAGAAGCAATTTTGAATGCAATTCATAGAACGATATCAATTCCTCTGATTCATATTACAACTCTTCACGCACAGTGCCCAATAGTGAGTGTTTGTTGCTCGCTTCAAGCGTCGGCTCAAGTGATGATCACTTCCGACGCGTTACATTACACGCCTCTCGCCGCTTCCATTTCATTCATTTCACCCAACGCCAAAAGATCGATGGGGATTTGTTTTAATTTTCCTCGCTCCCGCACGTACAACGTTTCCACCGTTTCCATCGTTCGGTTCGGATACCCACGCAAGAAGATTGATTGTAAACAACGCTTCTCAAGCAAAGCAAACCGGGAATGGAAGCAGGCGCTTCGCACGATTGTAAACGCTTTGCCGAGCTGAGATGATGATGATGCCGAGAAGCGTCATTTCATAAACAAAAATCGAATGCGATAAATAAACGATTAACGAGTGGCCCGATTCAAGGCGATCAACAACGGGATGGGACGGGGGGGGGGGGCTGCAAAACGAATCACTCCGACCGGACCGGAGCAATTTTCCCGACGCCTTGCGGGGAGCGATTGAGATTGGTGATGAAAATTGAATTACCGCCATAGGCGGAGCGGAGACTGGAGGAGGGCAAAAATGGAACGTGACAGGCGGGTAATGATGATGGCCCCGCTGGCCATCTCATCCATCAAAAAGGGAAAGGGAAAGCGGATGGTTTGGGGGTTTGGGAACAAAAAACAAGAAATAATCTCGAAAGCAATATAACACTGTGGTACGGGGTATGGGCTGCATTGGAAAAGGGCGAATGGGGAAAGGAACAACATTCACCAGACCAGAATGTGCCCGAGTGCCCCCGGGGGGGAGAAATTGTTGATGATTGATGGAAATGCATAAATATTGCGCAGAAAATTGCAACACCATCGCGCTCGGTTGTTTACTACTATCGTGAGCACTGTTGATGACGACGACCTCCCCCCAAGGACGGTGGAATAAATCATAAAAAAGACAGAAATAATTCAATCAACAGAATAATTTGTACTCAAAACTTGGGGGTATTGATAGTATCGTTTAAAAGTGTTTAAGATATTTAGAAAAATGTCAAACAAAAAGTGTCTTTTATAGTATATGTAGTGCTTGTTCTTATCTGCTTACTTTGACACTCGGCGGAAACCTGTGGAATCCAAAACCAAAACACTCCTACCAGTGCTGCTTTGTGGGGAATTTACCGGCAACCCCAGGCCGGGCAGGCAATACCATTAATATTGAATAGTTCGATGATGTGAGATCGTTACCGGTGAGGCAGGTTGGTTGGAAAATGCGGGATGAAGTTCCAGATGGACACCGGATGCGAAGGTTTTGTGTACGCGGGTACGCGTGGTACAGTAGAGTTTTCATATGGGTATGCGGTAGTGGGCATGCGTTTGTTTTAGTATTTTTTGGGAAGGAAAAAAGGGAGAAAAGAGTACAATCGTTTGTTAGTGGCTGAAGATGTACGAGGTGGTGGTGGTGGTGGTGGTGAGATGTGTTGTTAAAAGTTAACGATGAGTGATGGGTGATTTGTGACTTTTTTTTTGTTATCCCATTTTCGGAGACGATTGATGGATGCATGCACATCTTGGAAACATCATTAGTGAGTTGAAACGGGGAATCTCACAACAACGGGCGCTTATGTACACTTTGAAGTGATACACATTGAGATAGAAATGTACTGTCAGTGGGAAGAAAGCAAACGGAACATAGCAACAAACGAATAAGCAAGTAAACTAAAGCGACTAAATAAAGCCAATGGAACCAACAACAGAAAGCTCGCAAGACGGGCAACTTTAACGTAAACATCAAACAATGGAAAAACGGTAACAAATGGACAGAAGCTTGGCACATATCTAACAGAAAACCAAACAAATACATTTAACAACGTTTATGATGCGGCTAGCCAACCGACTGTGCAAACAATAACTTACATGGAAAACAATTGTCCGCGGAACATAGGTAAACGGACGAAATCAGAATCACTTAAGGTGGTCAAAAGAAAGAAATAAACAGAGCAAACGAATATATTACTTGAACCACATGAACAATTGTACCGATTTGAAAGGCGTTTAAAACAATAGAATACTTTAAATTGTTGTATTTTTATATAACTTGCTAATTTATAATATAAGTTATTTTGTATAAATCGTAGCCAAAAACATTAAAAATTGCAAAAAAAAGGGAGGGAAAAAATGTTAAAAGAGGGAAAAAAATCTATGCTAAAAAAAGAACATAAAAACTATACAAAAGTTCGAAAACGTTGCAATAGTACTGTTTTCATAATAAAATTACACAGAAGATCAGGCGCCTCCATTCGGTACGGCACGTGCAGACAAATTCATTTCCTGGAACGTGATTACAACTTCCACTGTCGTGCCGCGCACGTGTCTATTCTTATCAGTATCGTGTGTGGTGATGACTATGAAGCTTGCATGAATCTGTGCGCGTGTGTGTGTGTTTGTGTAAATAGTATATGAATGTGTAAAGAAAAACATGCAAACTCAACCTACCTAAAGGGATAATAACCCACTGTTTTCGATCCATCGCTAACGGTTTGTTTGATTTAAAAATTCGCCTATCCTAATAACAACGTTCGGTCGCGCTGGTGCTGCTGCGTATTGTTGATGTAGTTTTGCTGGTCTGCCTACTGTACCGGTGTCCGGAAGCTCGAATCATATGACAGTAAAGGAACGGAGTGGTTGTTTCTTTTTGTGTGTTTTGTTTTGCACACAGAGCGCGCGTTATTATGCTGCACGGTGAAATGCAACAGTGTGCGGCAACTGCCGAGAGCGCCGCGAGCGAGAGAGAAAGGGAGAGCGAGCGAGCGCAAAGGATAACAGAAGACACTTGTATGTGTGGTCGGTTTGTGTACTCTCACACGTTGCTTGACAGTGGCGTCAGAGTGTATGTGTAGCTTAAGTGTCAGAGAAAACAGGAGAGCGAAAAGGGGGAAGTGCGCTAGAAATGTAGGAAGCGCACAAGAAAAGGTTACGAAGTGGCCGTCTTTCCGTGCTTTCGTTGGTGCCGTCGCGGGCACGATACTGTTGACGCTGGTACTACTACTGCTGCTGCTGCTGCTGCTGCTACTGCTGCTGCTGCTGCTTTTTCGCTCACTGATGGCGACATTGAGGTCTGGTGCTAGTGCGACCGCAACCTAACTCAGTCGTATCATGTTTGCTATCCGAACACAGCCAACTCCAATGCCGATTATGCCGTCCGCCCAGCCGACTGTCACTGATTCACGATGGACCAATTATTGATTCGAAAATTGGTCCCCACTGCTGCAGCAGGGTTTGGTGCAGCTGGTGCCAACTTTTCTATTCTTTTTTGCTTGCCCCAGCTGTTACCAAATAGATTGGACGTTCTCCCCCTTTGCCTGCAGATAATTGATTTTTGCTTCCTTTTTTTTCGTGTGCACACTCTTCTCAGCCACTTTTGCACGAATTTTCTTCACTCAGTTGTTCACATAGATGATTTTCATAGGATCGTTTAGCACACTCACTCACGCAAACACACGTACACAAAGAGGTTTGCTAATTAAACTTATTCCATTTTTTTATCGGACACTGTAATCGATATGATAAAAATAGAGGTACACTTATGTAAAGAAGTGATGAAGCAAATTATTTCAAGTATAGGCACGAAGATTGCGATAGAGATTGCTTTTACTCGAGTTGCTTCACTGATGTACACACCAAAAGGATGATTTGCCTTTTAAAAACACACTCAATATAGGATATTTCCTTATTCTAATTCACTTCGAATTTCCTATCAACTTCCAATTGAAACAAAACCCAATAAGAAAAGCACGCAAAAATGCAAGTTCACGCGTAACAATCCGACCGACTCGCGACTTGGGGGTCTGGTGGCACCACACGGGACGCTCTCATCCGCAATGCGACATTGACAGTTTTCCAACAGGGACGGACACTTTTCACGGCAGCACACAGCACACAGAGGCAAGCTTTCGTGACTGCTGCCAGGAGCTGCTGTCACCGGTTTCCCGTTGCCAACCAGAGTGCTGTCTATGCTCTCTCACTCTCTGTCGCTCTCTTTCTTCTTCACACTCTCAGCCCTCCACTGAAATATCAAACTGTCATGTGTCAAAATCGACTGGATCGCGGGGTTCACGCTGTACGCTGCGGCACGGAATGAGGAAGCCGGAAACGAAGGACGATTTTTTTTTGCAAACTCCCGCAGGCACCGCAACTCCGGAATCGGTATCTGGTGATGATGATACTGGTTGGCCCTTCTAGTGAATGAATGTCCCACTTGCTTTACGTTTTTACGCCATGCTCGAAGATGCGGTGCTAAAAATATATATCATTTCGTCGCACTCACGTCGGGGGCAAGAGTACATACATACACACACAGACAGACAGATTGAAGGTGCTCTTGGCCGTGCAGACAGACCGACTAGCACCGTGCCATTGGTGCTTTCCTTTCACAGAAAGGGCTAGTGGTGACACTGCTTTATACAAAAGGACCACTTTTCCAATTTTCACTTGATATGGAAACTCAGCTACAGCACACACACACACACGCACCGTTCTATTCTAGCAAGGCAATTCGTTCCGACTCGTGATAGCACACGACTGACCACCTTCCCAGTGTCGTTCGTTTTCTTCTACTGTGCCCCGAGTACCGAAAGATCCGTGCCGTTCGACGGTGCTAAATTCTTTGCATTCTCTCTCAGCTCAGTTCGGGCACTACACACTCTCACTCTCGAGCGTGCTCTCCGTGGCGCCGTTGTCGCGTGGTTAATGCAAATTTTGAACCGACTCCTAGATGGCAACGGCGGACTGTCAGACACCTTCGGCCATGTATCGCATGTTGCGTTGGTTGTCTCTGCCACATTGTTGTCATAGTATTCACAACACTACCGCTGTGTTGGTGCTTCGGTGTAGTGTGTCCTCTCTCTCTCTCTCTCTCTCGCCATGCAGAGTGGCAACAATAGAATCCCCCGTTCCCGCACAGTAGGCGTTTTTGCACGGTTTGGGAGAAAATTTGACAAATTTAAGGACATGAGGTGAGCGAGTAGAAAAATTAGGAGAAGTTTAATAATAATTTAAAGCAAAACTGCGACAAAAACAATATACAAAAAAACATTGAACATCGAATTATATTATTATCAATTCCTTGAGGAGCATTGCAGACACAACATGTAAGGAGAATATACTGAGAAGAGCGAAAAAGAGAAAATGAGAGACAGTCTGCATTACACGCCATACTCAGCAAAAGAGAAACAATTGTTAGCGAATGAAAACAAACGAGAACACTTGGGAGGTTGGGTGGCTCTTTGGTTTGTTATTGTAAGGTGACAGCTCGTGTGTCTTCTTTTTCATTGTTTATTTATGTATGTGTGAGGGTTAACAACCGATAAAAATGACATGAAAATTCAAATAATAATAATAAACTTTACTTAATTATTTTAAACTGCGTTCTACTTCCAGCGATCCTGTTACTGTTTAACGAAATCCCGCAAATGAAGCCATCTTTCGTCAAAACTCATCAATAACATTGTAAAAGAAAAAATATCGCTACTTCGAATGGAGTGATTGACGAGTGCACATGATTCTAGCACAGTTTGGCCATAAATCAGTCCGCCCGGTAATCTCATCCAGGCGCAGTGAATACACGCAACCGGGTAGAGCAAAAGGCAGCGGTAGCGAAACCCAAAATATATAATTCCCACCGCACCGTCCGCACCGCGTTCGAAGGCTGCCGCAGGTAAGTGATCGTAAATCAGTTTTAATCGAAATGCACGTAAATCCGGTCGGCGCAATTTTAGTGTAAACGTTGGCGGGCATTCTGTTTACGTTACGGGAATTCATAAAGGTGGGGGGGAGGTTAAACGAAGGGGTTGTTGTGTGGGTGGAAGGTGCCAATTGGAACTGGTCAATTTCCACGAAAAAATAAACGGAAACGCTAGAAAGCTGCATGTTGAGGCGAAAGTTTGAAATTGTAACTAGCGCCATCTAGCTGACGATAGTGTAAAGACAACGTCGGCTCTACGCACTGTGGAGGAATTTTCAATTTTTTAATTTAAAAAAACTAACAATAATACAGCATTCAATTTGACAAACTCAACAAATTCAATTAATAACTAATTCTCTGAATTTCAAACAAAAAGACAAGCAAATATGTTGATTTTTGGTGTATATTCGTAAAAACATCAACTTCATGGAGACGCCTGGTGTTTCTCAATCAAACCATTAAACTGATTTTTGAATATTTTTATGTTCAGTTATAAAATTATATTTATTTACATTATAAAAATACTTCAAACAGCGCTACACTTTCGCTTCATCTTCCTTTCATCTATCATGCATTACGTATCTTACAATCATGGCGACATGACTGGGTCAGGGCAGTCTCTCCGTCTCTCCGAGACCAGCGCGATGAGTAATGGACAATCCTGGCGCAGCGTCATTGTTTTCGGCAGTTTCACCACCCACCACACAAGATCAAACACACCACAGTGTGAAACGTAAACAATGCTGCGCCACCAAAGTTAATCCACCCTACTGGTCCAACTCCATTCGTGCGCTGCGCCAAACAACGCGGGATGATTTTTCTTTCGTCATTCTTAAAATATAGCACTACGTATCAGAGAGGATCACGTTCCGGGGGACGCGCTGTCCCAAATTGTTGGTCTAAAACATCAACAAAAACGTTTCAAGGGCTCGCTTCTTCGTTCTTTGTTGTTTCCGGTTGCGGAAACAGGTATAAATTTGGAGCATTCGGAGCATAGCTCCGTGCAGGGCCGGGGAATATGCGTAGGAATATTTAGAGATCGAGCCACAGTCCACAGTCCGCTGTACACGCCCCGAGTGTCTGATTCATTCACGCCCGGTCTCGATTAACTGGTGCTACAATCAAAACAAACGGCCGTACCCCTTCTTTGCGCCGGACCATATGCTCCATGAATGAGGATGGGTTATTTATGGTCCTTATTCACTGCCGCAATGGAATAATTCCGGCCGTTGCGGTACAGCACCACGTTGAAGCGGTAGGGTGGGCAAGCCAGCAAGGGGAGCAAAAATAACAATCGCATCCTGCAAATGGAACGGCCACCACCGCCTTTTCCACTCTATTTACTCAGCTGCATCTGGTTTTTGCTGCCTTGCGTACAATGCGCGTGATGGTGCACGCACCGTGCGGCATCATTAGCACTTAGCCGCCGGGACCGCCGACCGGCTCGCCATGTCATTAGCCGGCTTATGGGCAAACCAAATGGATGTGTACGTTGCCCCTTTTTGTGCTCCTACAATATACGACACTCGTTCTCTCCCGCACTGCCACTGCCACTGCTGCTGCTGCGCGACGAACTGCGCGAATATTCTCCCACCTTCCAGTAGCTGTTTTGCGCGGTAAGCGATCGCTCGCTGCCCGCCAGCTGCAACACCTCCTGGCTGTTGTAGAAATCATACTCCGTCTCGGACTCGCACGGTATCTGTGAGTACAGGAACGCGCCGCTGGCATAGTTCTGCACTCGAAAGTACTCGCAACCCGCGACCGGTATCAATCGCCAGCGAAACTTTGCATTCGAAAGACTTTCCGACTTGCCCGCAACCATCGGCCGGCCGGTGCCGCTCTCGCCCAGATAGCCTCCCACCGTGCACGCCCTCAGCCGGAAACAGCTACCGTCCTCCAGTGGTTCAAGCTCGACCCGATTCTTGTCGGCAATGTAGCGCGAAAAGCCAACGTCCTTGCCGATGCCGCTGAATTTCAGGAGAATGCGTGACTCGTGCCGCGATATGGTGACCGTACTCCACAGGATCGTTACCACGACGGGCGGTAGGCTGGTTTTAAGGCGCTCCAGATCCCCACGCAGACTTGCGGTGGGAAAACCGGCCCCCAGCGCCGTCTGCTTGATGCGATAGGCTAGCAGAAATATTTCCGGCTGAAACAGATGATCGTAATGCTCCATCTGGGCGTACAGCACACGATACGCGATGATGTCGTGATCGATGCACGACAGATGAGCCACAAACTGCAGAATGTTGTGCAAATTGCGTACCTCACCTTCGTACGCACGCTTGAGCAGCTCGATCAGCAGCTCCTCCGCGAGATGGTGAAACAGTTTCGCCAGCGGAGCGGCCCGCTGTGGGGCCGTTTGGATGAGCCGTACCGTTCGCTGGATGCAATCGAGCAGCTCCGACCGGACACACTCCAGCCGCTCGCGAAACACGTCCTTCAGCCGTGACGCTAGCGACAGTTCCGGCTGTTCCTGGAGCGAATCCACCACAAACCCGTACAGCAGCAGACAGAGCGGATGCTCCAGCAGTTCGTGCGATTGTTTTAGCTGTGCCAGCAAATACTCGCACCCCGCGACGAACGTTTCGGCCGAGTTTGGTTTGTTCTGCTTGCGGTAGCCGGTGAGAAAGAGCAACACCTTGAGCAGATTCTTCATGTCGCGCTCGAACACCGGCTCGATGATGGACGGTAGCTGCTGCAGCCCGTTCTCAAACGAGCAGTACTCATCGTACACCTTGTCGTAGTTTTCGGACCGTATGTGACCGATGCACAGTTCCAGCTTGTGCTGGTTGCGCTGATTGCGGAAGATGCGTATCTCGCGCATCGTACGATCGAGCACACGCTGCATCGCGAGCAGCGCCGGCTCGTACTTGATCGCATCGGCTAGAAAGTATAGGCACTTGCTGTCGCCCTGCGCTTCGATCTGTTTGTCCAGCTCAAACACACGGCCACCGCGTTTGTTTAGCTGCGCGTACAGGTCCTTGTTGACCAGGTAGATCTTGCGGAACTGAGCGAACAGGTACTGGACGGAGCTGCGCAGCTCCTCGATCTGATACTTGCGCTCATCGATCGCATTGCTCCACTGCAGCTCGAAGGAAAGCGAGCGTCCGTTCTCGCCCAACCGGGACACCCCGGACAGCTGGCGTATGAGCAGCAGCATCCGCTCGATCGTGCTGTAGATCGTGTCCAGATCGTAGAACGTGTCGATCCGCTCGACGGTCATGGTTTTTGTGTTTGTCGGGTGCAACCTAAAACGGGGAGAAAGAAATGGGAGAAACAAGCTTCGTTCAATCAATCTGTGTCGGGTTTGGTCTTTTCTTTTTTTGCGCCTCGAAACCCCACTCAAACGGTGCCAAAGCGTTCACAGCTCATTTCATGCCTCGTAAAGGCGCGAAACTATCCTCTATGCATGCTACACGTACGTGACTTTCTGCGGGCCCGTGCTGGTACATGCCATTTCCATACATTTTCCGGCCATTTGGATCTCATCAATCAGTGTGCGCGAGGGTAATGATGATGATGATGTTGGCCTGTTGGCCGGCCTGGCACCGTACACACCCGTGCCTATAAATAATACTTCGACGGCAGGAATGTCGACACGAAACAGCGCAACGGTCGCATCCATGCCGTCCGTTCCTTTTTCGGTTCACGCTATACCGCGGGGAGTGTTTGGATGCCAATCAAAAAGAGAACATTAAAAAAAATGTTTTTTAATGGCCACTAAGGGCTAAAGGAAGTGGCCGCCATCTTTCAAGAATGCGTGATTGCGAAACAGCAGTAACGAGAAACCCAGTTCGCTGTGCTGGAATGTGACGATGTGAAGGGAAACTGTCCAAGCATTTAAAGCACATTCACACATTCTGTGGCATGCCACTCCTTCCCATGCGGCTTTTCCACCAGCACACACCGCCACGCGATCGTCCCAAACTCATAACTCTTCCTGGGTGACACTTCTCTGCTGGCGGTATTTTACGACACTACCGACACACACACAGAGAGTAGGAATAAAACAAAAACTGGTTCAAGGTTTTCGGAGGCCGGCTTGTTTTAAAACAGAAAGTTGCTGTTTTCATCGGACATTATCGGACGCCCTTTCGGGGCGTTGTGGCGCCTGTCACGCGATGAAACCTGTAAGCAATGCTGACTGTACCGGGGGGGGATTTACATTGAGCTTTATCCGTTTGTCCTCGCGCGTACGGTACCCCAGTGTGTGTACACTTCTTTTGCCAACTTAATTTGCCAGCCATTGGAGCCGTTGCAAATGGCGCTGGAATAACGTGATCGCTACTATAAACACATCATTAAACTCGATCACTGTTTATATCGGATGTTGCGCATAAAAGCGAGCGTAGCGCGCGCCTGGTGGCGAAAGAGTGGCTGGCGTTTTGCATTGCCTCCTGTGCGGTGTATGTGTGTGAAACGATGTTGTTTGCGTCCGTCAGAGATCAAGGCAGGCATTGAAATGGACCAAACATCGATACAAAGTGCACACGGCCAAAGGTACTAGGAAGGGGGAGGGATAGTGAGTCTCTGTGTTTACATCTTTCCCGGGAAGATGGAAGTTGTTGTGGGAAAGATAGAAACGATGGCCTAGGGGCTAGAACCAGAGGCAACTAGGGGTCGTTTACAATTGTTGATCGACGAAAAGTGAAGATTGGCGTTTGGCAAACCGATACAAAAGCATTCCTTTCCCTTGAGGTAATGGTCAGCAACCGGTTGCGGCCATACGCCAGGTAAGTGCACCTATCGAACGAGGGGCTGAACGCATAAATAACCTCATGTTCACTCACCTTACAAGTGTGTGTGTGTGCGATAGTGCCACGATAGTAGCTCAAACTCCGTGCTGCGAGACGTAACAAAGCTTCCGATGGCAGCGAAACGTGCGACAATCGATGCCGTAAGTATGATTTGTTCTAAATTCTAATTTTTAAACATAAAAAGCACTTCTCTTCCTTATCTAAAACAGCACGGAGTGCGATTTTCGTATAATTTTCTGTAATGTTCACAGCAGAATGCACATGCTCAACTTCACGGCTCAGTAGCAAATTCACAACTAACCCATTTTCCGGCCGATTCTCATGCTACACGTGTGTGCTCTAGCATGGGTGGATGGGATCGCGCATGCGTTACACGTTTTTAAAAATCTCTCTTTTTTTACAAACTCTCCCAGAGAGAAAGAGAGTAAATTAAAGGCAATGTTGTAAGCCTGTTGTTTGCTGTAGTTAATAAACGTTAGTGTTTGGTGCATATTTACTTTCGGTTCATAATTCAATCATACAGAATGGCTACCACCATGTGTATGTTGCACTTTTTGAGCAATTTATTAAGCGCTGAAGCACCGAAACGCCTTAATCCTTAGAAGAATTACTTTTTGTTCGTCTTTTGAAGGAAACACTAGGTGCTACTTATCGTACGCTAAGCTGACACATTAAGGACAGAAGGGCCCGCAAGCTTTGCACATTGATTATTACTAATGTTCATAACAAACCTACCAGGTAGGACGTACACAACAGGGAAAGGAAATGCAAAGAAAATAAAAACAAAAGTACAATATCACTAGCAACCTGATCTGTTACCCGTTCCCTTCCTCTAAGGCACAAATTCCGGATTCAAATTCCGGCACGACAGGTACGACCGTTTGCGGTGCGGCTCCCGATCCCATCACAATAAATATCGGCATACGGTTAAACGAGTTACTATCGATGATGTGCGATGTTATCAATCGTTGCTGGGGGATGGACATCGGTTCTGGCTGCTGTTGTATCTGTAGCTGCAGTTGCTGCTGTACCTGCTGCTGTACCTGCTGCTGCTGCTGCTGCTGCAACAGGTGCAGTTGCTGCGACTGCTCGACCGTGTTCAGCAGCATTGCGTTCGCTTCCTGCTGCACACTTTCAACCCGGCCGATTGTAGCAGCGGCTTGTGATGTAAGCTGGGCCTGTTTCGCTGCATTTTGAGCGCGCGTTACGTTACAGCTTCGGTGTGCGGTTCTCAGCTCGGTCAGCTGCGTACGCAGGCGAAGGTTTTCCTCCTCCAGATCAATGTTACGCTGCAGCAGCTGATCCTGAGATTTCTTGACGCGCACTCTGCAATGAAAGCGAAAGCAATAAGTATCATAAAGCAACATTCGAACCCGGGTTACCCCCACTTACCGGTAGCGCTTGGCGGCCTCCTTCCATCGTTTCTGTTTTATATTTTCCTGCTCGCCCGGCGAACCTGTACCATCGTTCGATTTTGCCTCCGTTTTGCTGGCCGTGGCCGGTTTTTCTTCCGTGCGCTTTTGTCGTTTGCTGACCGGCGCGCTTGCCTTCGGCATCGGGCCCGTTTCGCGCACCTTCGCCAAATGTTCCTTCAGCTTCTCCTTCACCAGCACCGTCCCTTCGGCGGGTAGAGTTGGGTCCGACGGATCGGACGGAATGATAATCACCGGAATTGATGCGATGTCGATGGGTGGTGCCGGTTTCGGTAGTATGTCCACCACTGGGGCCGGTGTTTTACGCTTTACCGGGGTCTTTTTCGGAGCTTGGCTAATGGCGGTCGAGGAGGTGGAGGGCAAGGAACTCGTAGTGATGTTGGTAGTGGTGGTGGTGGTAGTTGCTTGCTCTTGCTGCTGTTTGCCACGAGGGGATGCTCTGCTCGCTCTAGCTTTCACCCTCGGTTGCTTGGATGCGATGGTAACATTCTCACTTGCCCCCACGTTGGCGGCCCCCTCAAGCAGGGAGGATCGCTCGATCCCACTTGGGAATATGTGTGGCGTGTGTAAGGTTTCGCCCTCCACCGCGCGAAGAAAGGGTGCGGTTGTCAGGGGGATCAGTGGAAAGGTAGGCGGCGACTTGTCGTCGGTGAGGGAGGAAACGCTGCTAGCGCCCGATTCGACCGCCCGCCGGAACGTCTCGTCGAACGGGTTCACCTTCTGCAGGTCCTCGAACAGCCCGACCTCCTCGCACTTGCCGATCAATCGCGTCGGGGTTGGCGTTTGGTCCGCAAACAGTCCTCCGCCCGTGCCCTTCTGGGGCATCTGCAGGTTCAGGCTGAGGTCGTGCTTTTTCGTGTGCACACTGCAGTACCCCTCGGAGGGGTAAATTTGCTGGCAGCCATCGATGGTGCACTGGAGCAGCTCCTTCACTGGCGCAGCGGAATGATCTTGCTTCGCTTCCATAACGTTAATGGGATACACACGGGGACGGGGGACGGGGATACGTACACGGAACTCTACTCTTCACACGTCGCAGTACTGCGTTTACTGCTTCTTCACGAAAACACAAGGAACAAAAGTACACACAACGAAGACGACGACTGGACGCGAACGCTGGTAAGGAATCTTACCAGCATCTTGCTCGTTTGATTCCTATTGGAATTGGGAATTTGTCTGCTAGTGCAATTTTTGTACCCCCCCTCGATGTTACGTTGTAAGCGTAGGGGTGGTTTTGGAGGAATTTGTTTCGTTTCTGGTGTTTTCCCCCCAATGTTGTCAAATTTGTTCGCCTCGAATGTCAGTGGAGCCAACGACACTTCTACAGTGGTGGCCATTTAACTAAGTTAGGGTCGCACATTTGCCTTTTTTTATTGGGTTTAAGACTTTGTACGAGCTTTTTAAATGGTTATTAAAAAGTGTCAATTTCTGTATTTTTCAGATTTTTCTGATTTGTAATTTCTACATGGTCTATTTTAAAATCATTCTCTTTTTATGCTGAATGACACCAAATCTCATGACCTTTCAAGTTCCCACTGTGCTTTGTTGTGATTTCGCACCGCAGCAGGCGCGCAGTTATTTTTCATTGCTCTCTTTTAGTAAACAAATCCCATATTTTTCGTTCGTAACCGACAAATCTGAATGGAAAAGATTGAAATCAGTTCCGACACGACCGTCGCAGCTACTCCTAGCGTTCTTCCGGCAAAAATCGAGCGCATCCAGCTGTCCAACCTATCGTACGATCAATTTTTCCGGAACTTTATGCAACCAAACCGTGCCGTTGTGGTGGAAGGAATTGCAAACGACTGGGAGTGCTTCCGGCGCTGGATCGACCGGTCGGTGGTGCCACCGAAATTAAACGTACCGTACCTGAAACAAAAGCTAGCGAACGTTCCCGTCCCGGTGGCCGATTGTGGAAGGCAGCATTACAATTCGCACGAGAAGCTTGAGCTACCACTGTACGATTTCTTTCAGTCATGGGAGAACGATGATACGGAGTCGAACCGCAACCGATACTACCTCAAAGATTGGCACCTCCGGAGCGAATGTGCCGGGTATGAGTTCTACCGCACACCGTCCCTGTTTGCGTCCGACTGGTTGAACGAATATCTCGTCGAGCAAGCGGCTGACGACTACCGGTTCGTGTACATTGGCCCGAAGGGCACATGGACGGCGTTCCACGCGGATGTGTTCGGTTCGTACAGCTGGTCGGTGAACATATTTGGCCGCAAGCGCTGGTACTTGCTACCACCCGGAGAGGAGCGAAAGCTACTGAACAGCTTGCGCAACCTGCCCTTTAGCGTTACGGGACAGACGCTTCGGGATGCCGGTGTTACGTTCTTCACGATCGAGCAAGGACCGGGTGAGGCGATATTCGTACCAACCGGATGGTACCATCAGGTGACGAATGTGGAGGATGCCATCTCGGTCAACCATAATTGGTTCAATGGCTGCAACGTGGCGACAATCTGGAGCAATCTTCGCGATGCGCTGGCGGATGTTCGGCGCGAGATTGACGATTGTCGCGATATGGACAACTTTGAAAAGCACTGTCAGGTGATGCTGAAGGCCAGTTTCGGGATGGATTATGCCGATTTCTTGGCCATCGTACTGTACGTCTGTGATAAGCGTTTGGCCAGCCTTGGCAAGGATGTTGGGCAGGTGAAGCAGATTGATGGCTACGTGCTGGGGAAGCAACACGCCCAGTTTGATGTAGTTACGATACGGAATTTGTTGCACGAGACAATAGAAAAGGGATTTTTAGATGATTATCCTGACATGCGGAAAGCAGCAGCGAGCTGTTTGAACAAAATTCTATTGACAAGTCGAGCGTTGTAAAGCGTTTCTCGCTTGGAAGATGAATGAGAAGATCGTTATGCGGTTGTTGTTAATTTTTTAAAACCTTCATTAAACATCCCTAGTCAAAAAATCCTTCCAAAAATAATAGTTCAAATGGCCACAGCTAACAATCCGCTCTGTATCACATCTTTGGTCTGTTGGAAAGCAGTAGAATGTCGTCTTCGTACAATTTAACCAGTTCTTCTCGATCGATGCCGATTTCGCCCAGTATTTCTTCCGCCATTTCCAGCTCGCCCCGTTCCACCGCAGTCGCACCGGAGCGGGCTGGCGTACGGCTTAGCTTCGGTGCTGGCGTAGGCACCAACACATCGCCCTCCGACTGCCGGTAGTCGACGAACACGTTCCGCTCGCGATTGTGCTTATAAGTTTCAACCTCGTCCGGCGTTAGCACGGGAAAGACGCACGCATCCTTACCGTTGAAGATTTCCATCCACTCGTCGCGCGTTTTCGTCCGGAACGTCCTCTCGAACAGTTGCCGTCTCTGCTCCTCCTCCTCAAACTGTGGCAAATCCGGATCCAGCCCAAGTCCCTCCAGCAGCAACCGGTAAAATTTGTTCTCAATAGCTCCAACGGACACGAATTTGCCGTCCTTCGTTTCGTACGTGTCGTAGAAGTGGGCTCCACCGTCGAGAATGTTCTCGCCGCGCGCCTTACCCCAAACGGGCAAACTCTGCGAACGGTACAGCCAGCTGCCAACGTACGCCGCCCCTTCCACCATCGCGTGATCCACTATCTGCCCCTTGCCCGAGTGGTGCCGCTCGACGAGCGCCGCCAAAATGCCGAACGCACACATCAGCCCACCGCCGGCAAAGTCCGCCAGCAGATTGATCGGTGCTGTTGGTTTGTTCTCTTTCCTTCCCAGCATCGACAGCACCCCCGAAAGGGCAACATAGTTCAGGTCATGGCCAGCACGGGCCGCATGCGTGCCTGTCTGGCCGAACCCCGTCAGCCGAGCGTATACGAGCCGTGGATTGTCTGACAGCAGGACGGTCGGTCCGAGACCGAACTTTTCCATCACACCCGGACGGAACGGTTCAATCAGCACGTCCGAACTGCGGCACAGCGAACGGACCACGTTGATCGCTTTCGGTTGCTTCAGGTTTAGGGCAAGCGACCGCTTGCCGCCCTGCAGTACGTCCAGCGAGTTACGTGGGTTCTGTGGAAGGAGAGTGTGGAAGAGGTTGCTTTATTATGAGATCTGTGTGTGTGTGTTGTGGCGGAGTCACACACGGTACCATGTCAATCCGCGTAACGGTGGCGCCAAAGTCGGCCAGCAGCATGCCACAGAACGGTCCCGGGGCCAGCCCGACGAACTCGATCACCTTTAATCCCTTCAGCGCCATGTCGTTGAACCCCGGTTCTGCTCTTGCAGAGTGAAACCATCCGGCCACTGTTGGGTCAGTGGGAATAACTGAACTTTGGAACTGCTGTGATTGTTTACGACCGATTAAGCCTCGGTCACAGCAGTTGGTTTGGGAATGAAAGAGAGAATTTTCATTTCGAAAATCAAATTAACGATTGCTTAAAAATGTTGGAAAAATATTTTTACGTTTTTGTCACTTTAACATGTTTGAATTTTGCGTGTTTTAGTGTAATTTATACCAATTAAACATTTTACTGTTATTCACAATCCTGTGTTTGGCCACGGCTTAACAAGCACCTTTTTGCTGAGCTGTCATAATGCTTGTTTGTGGCACTGTCCAGCACGCCATCCCACTGTGCGCTCTACGCTGCATTGGTGTGCGTGAAGCACAACACGCACCCTCGGAATACACACGCACGCACACACACACGGGCACGTTAATGTACAAAAATTCCACAGCGCGTTGATTGTTTCGGGGCAGCTCCTCCGCTCGTCCTAATTTTCATTTTATTGTTATTTACTTTAGTTGCGTTCGGTTTGCGTTTAATCTGTTCGAACCTCGTTTTACTGGCGCTCGGTGGCACGTGTAAGGTGTGCAGTACGGGCCCTCTTTTCCTCTGTTTGTGACCGTGTGCGTGGTTGGCCTTTTTTTTTCTTTCTTTGGTGTTGCGTTCGTTCCTGTTACAACAAAGTGGCTTCTTCTTCTGCTGCTTGGCGCTGTGTGGCCCACCGTCATCGCTCGGCAAAGCAGAGAAGAGCGCCGTGAGTGAGTTAAAGTGCTGACCTCGCTGGGGTGTTGCGGAGTCCGAAGGAGGGACACAGTTGGTGCAGAGGGGGTGGCCAGGGACAGTGTTGTGTGAGTGTGTGCTGCGATCGCTGGCGGATCTAGTGAGACGCGAGTGATCGTGGAAAAAAAGAAGCTATAATAGCTTGGTGAAGAAAGCGAAGCGGAACGGGAAACTTGCGAATGCAAATAAATTTCCGTACTTAAATACCTCCCCCCCCTTGGCGAACGGAGGACGCGGGTGTGTGTAAGTGTGTGGATCGCCAGCGGGGCGTTTTCTTTTGCTTCTTCTTGTTCTTCGTGTGACAGCCCCAAACACCCGGAGGCGCCACCGTGCAGGGCGATCGCTCTTTTTTTTCTGCCTGCACTGTTGCCCATCGAGCAGGGCACAAGGATTCGTAAGTGAAAAGAAGACAACGCGCCCCCTCGTTTGAGTCATCGGCAAACGGGGAGAAATTTCCCCCTTCATCGCTGTACAAAAAAACACAAAAAAAACCGCGCAACACACAGAAAGTGACAGCAGCAACAGGGGCGGCAACAAGAACGGCAACGAAATGCAACGGTTCGCAACACAGCAGGCACTGCGGAAGATGCCCGATGTTACGGTAGATATTTTACACGATAAAACACGCACAGGCAGCGCTGCCCAAAATCGCTGCCTTGCACGCATAGACCATCATAGCTAGTAACGAAGCGTGTGTGTGTGTGTGGGTATGTGTGTGAGTGACTTTTCTTTCTCTTTAATGTTTGCATTTTAGGGCACCGAACGTGTGAAGAAGTTCATGCTGTGAAGCGATGCGCCAGCTTGGTGGCGGAATCCGTGCCTTATCGACGGTCGAGCACCATCCAGTGACGAGGAGCGGGACCCTTGCTCGACGAAACCACGACCATGATGATGATGATGGTGGGAAGGTTCGAATGAAAAATGTATGATTCAGAAAACGATATGAGCGAACGAGCAGCAGCAGCAGCAGTGCAGTTACCGCAAGCTTCCTTCACGCGACCGCCGATGCGGTCGGTTTGACGCGGAGAGGGAGCAGCACAGGGTGTCGCGCAGGTTGTCTTGGTTTGACGGATTGCATGCGCAAATGAATGATTCACGATCGACGGCGGCGCGAACTAACGAACGAACAAACGAGTGCGAACAAAACAGCCCCTGAACCTAGGGGTAGATAGGAGGACAGAGACAACGCAACCAACTGCCACAAAGAGAGCGACGGAGAAGAAAAAGAAGACGGTGTCAAAAGTAGCAACGAGGCACTTGTATTTTTTAACCAGCACGAGCGTGACTGCCCTAGGCGGACGGTTATCATCGAATTAGGTCCCGCCGGGTCTAATCGGTGATAAACCCTGTCTGCGTGTGTGTCTTCCTGTGTGTGTGCAAAGGATGGGTGATGCGAAAGTGAAACAGCAGCCCTTTTTCGGGAACCAAACCCATCAGCATCAGCACCATCACCATCATCAGCACACTGCTGCCACACCACACGAAACCACCACACCGATCGCTTCGACATCGAAAGCAAACGGCACGGCGACCATGGGAACGGTAGTGATGGATGCGAAGCATGCGACCGGGGCGCTGCTGGGAAGCCCCCAACAGCAGCCACCGGGAAAGGAAGCAATGGTTGGCACTACCACCACCAACACCAACACCTCCACCACGGGCACGCCGGTCGCGGGGAAGGACAAAAGCCCGGCTAGCCAAAAGTACGAGCAGCTGAAGCTGCGCAAGCAGGAGCTGGAAAAGCGACTGAACGAAAAGTACAGCCAGCTGCAGCAGATCAAGCGCGAGGAGGCGCAGCTGATCGGGATGTATCCGAGCGATTTCAGCTGCGGCATCGGACCGACCGGTTCGACGGACGGTGTGAACGGTACGGCGGGCTCGGGTGGTACTGGCGGAGCAATGGGAACGGGCAATGGGACGGCACCGACGTTGCGGCGCAAAATCGGCACCAGCTTCAAGCTGCCGGAAAACCTGCTCAACAACAAGGAGGACGACATCAACAAGCTGCTGCTGGAGAAGCAAATACAGCAGCAGATCTCGGAGGCGTCCCTGCGGCTGGCCAACGATAGCGGCCAGCCCAAGTCGGTGCGGCGAACGCACAAGCAAAACTTCGAAATGGCGCAGCAGAAGCTGCTAGCGATCAATCAGAACCTGAGCGTGCTGAAGAAGCGCCAGCAGCAAAAGGAGCAACAGTTGCAGCAGCAGCAGCAGCAACAGCTCAAAGATCAGCAGCAGGCGGGTGAAGCACACCGGCCAACCTCACGGGATGATATCGATCTGCACAAGACGGCCCAGGTGAATCGTTTCCGATCGAACAGCAATAGCAGCAGCATGCTGATGCATCTGTCCGAGCGACGCAACTCGATCAAATCAAACACCTCCTCTAATGCGTCCGGCAGTCTCTCGGGTCATCATATGATGGTGCAGCAGCAACAGCAGCAGCAGCACCAACACCTTCATCTTCAGCAGCAGCAACAGATGCTGCAGGTACAAATACCCGCCGGTCACTACCATCTTTCGCAACAGCAGCTCCACCAGCAGCAGCAGCAGCACCAGAGTCAACAGATATCGCCCTACTCGATCCACAGCGGCATCATGCCGTCCGGTTCGCAGAGCATGACGTCGGCAGCATCGGCCGCCATGATTTCGCAGCTCAGCATGCTGCGGCACCGGGCCCGCACGGACAGCTTTCCCGGCATCGCCACCAGCTACGACACCGTGTCGGCCGGTTCGGGCGCCACGGAGCAGAGCTTAAAAGTGTCCCCGCTCAGCGGCAGCGGCAGCATTGCGAGCGGTGGCAGCGGCGCACAGCAGCCGCATCCCCATCTGCACCCTCATCACCATCATTCGATCGGTCCGGGACCGGCACGGATGAACCGGCTGATACAGCAGCAACTTGGGGCGAATAATTATAGTCCACCGGCGGCGGGAAGTGGCACGCCCGGGTACGTGCTCTCACCAACGGCGGGTGGCAACGGTCAGGCGTTTGTTTACGATGCGAAAGTGATCTCAAGGCTGCAGGGTGGTAGTAATGGTGCCGGTATGAACAGCAATCCACGCTCACCGCAAGCCTCAGCACCGTCCACTGCGTACGGTCACGCGATAAACGATCAAAACTACTGTCCCAACGCGATGGCTGCGGGCGCGGGACAAAGTGGCGCAGCGTATGAGTACACCGCTCAACCGGAACAACCGACGTCAGCAGTACCGGCCGGGCTTGGTGGCTACTGGATGACGCTGGAAAATGGTGAAAAAGTTTGGTGCTCGGTCGATAATCGTCAATTTTCCAGTCTCGATCGGAAGCAGCAGGGTGGCAGTTCCGGCGGCAGTATGAAACTATCGCGCACCAGCACCAAGCTGAACGGCAACAACAAACCGGCCGGCCAGTTCAGTGCCGCCGTCACGCCGGCAGTGAAATCTTCCTCCCTCGGCAACTTCCAGGAGTACATCGGGAAGGCGTCGCCGCTGGACGATGCCGACATGATGACCGTCCAGCCGGATGCCATTTCGGTGACGTCCGGCTCGAGCGAGCACAAAAAGCGCGAAAAGGTGTGGCGTGAAACGTCGCTGGACAGTCCGGTGGTGAAGCACAAGGCGCTACCACCGGTACCTACGTCGCCGGCCGGTCAAATGTCACCGTCGTCGATCGGTAGCGGTCAGTTGCTGCATTCGCCGCACGGTGCCATCCCGCAGTCACCGCCCTACCCAGTGCCGCCGATGGTGGGCGGCAATCCACCTACGGCACCGCTGCACATCAACACGAACGTGTCCGGGTACGGTGCGGGACCGTGCTCGCCGTTGCTGCTCTCGCCCCAGCAGATGCGCTACTATCAGCAGCGCCAGCAGCAACTGCTCGAGCAGCAGCGACAAAAGATCAAACATCTGCAGCAGCAGCAGCAACAACACCAGCAACACCAGAGGCTCATGATGGAGGAACAGCAGAAGCAACAGCAGTTTCTTGCCTCCTCCAAACAGCAGCACGAATCGATGCCGTCGCCCCAGTCCCCGATGGGTTCGATCGGTGCAACGTCCTCGATAGCGACGACCGGTGAACCCTACGGCAGCAGTCCCTACGCTTATCAGCAAACGCCACTCGACCCACAGTCCGTTCCACCGTACCACTCGCGGCATCAGCATCCGCCACCGCCACCATTGCCACCGCCGAACCAACACCATTACCACCATTCGCAGCAGCTGCACAACCGTCTGCAGCATTCTCCCTCCGTTCCTTCCCCGCAGCATCTCGATCTCTTGCCACAGTCCTACTCCCAGCAGCAGCAGCAGCAGCTGTCCGACCATCATTCGCCTTCCCTCGGGCATCACGGGCGCGGTCAGCAGCAGTACCAGGTGCATGCCGATTCCGGCTACTATCCTCACGCTGCGGGCCATCTCGCCAACACGCTTTCCTCCCGCCATCCCGATCTGGTCATTTCGCCCACACTGTCGCAGGCATCGTCCCACACGCTTACGTCGCCCACGGCGACCACCGTCGTGCAGGCACTACCGGTCGTGGGCGGTGCCGAGGACAACAGTGGCTTTTCCGGACCGTCCTCACCGACGCCGTCGGCCGGCAGCAAAGGGCCGGCTGCGCCACCGTCCGACATTCAGATGGAGTCGCCGAAAAACATGACCGTCGTGCAGCAGGGCAAGATCATGCCCTACAAGGAGGTGACGAAACCGTTCGAGATGTCCGATTTCTACAAGTACTCCACCAAATACCGACAAAAGCAACAGCAGCAACAGCAACAGCAGCAGCAACATCAACTGCAGCAGCAGCAACCATCTCCGTCGGAAGGGTGTGGCCCGGGGAACGAAGGTGAGGCCGGATCGGCCGGCGGTGACGGAATACATAAAGGTATCTATCAGCCGCCGAACCGCTCCATTTGTCAACCGATCGTTAACAACTACAACTGAAAAGAATGGGAAGCAAACAGGGAAAGGAAATGAGAGGCATGCATTAATGGCAATTGTGAAGATTTCAATGTTGACCCAATGTAAACATATTTATTGATAAGCGTGCTTGGGGCGGAGAGATACGGTCCCTGCGTTAGGGTGCTGCTGGCACAGAGAGCTCTAAGACAAGAAGAAGTGTAAGGCTAAGACTATTGTACCTGCCGTTGCGACGTTCCGTGTTCCGTTTGGGGCGGCTTGCGTTGTGTGGTTCCTCCTCACACGATACGCAAACACGACCATGCGTCGAAATTGTTTGATTTTTTTTTTGTGTGTGTGTGGTAGCCCAAAAACCCAACGGGTGTGCGTGTGTGTTGTAATGTTTGTCGTTGGATTTTTATGTTTATTTTGCTGCGTTCCGGGTTTTGTTATCGCTCCGGCAGCGCACCTTCTCGTATCGATAACGCGGTGGTGTTTCTTTGACCACCTGTATGACGCGGGACCCTCGCGGGAATTGACTTCTGTGTAAAGCACAATTGGTACACACATCGGAATGGTATTTTTTCCGTTCCATGTTTTTTTTTTTTTTTGATTTGTTTGCAAGTAAAGTTTTTGTTTTGCCTCTGGTAAAAGGGACACAACTCTTCTCCTCATTTCTTGTATTGTGTACAAGACCATGTAGGATGAAGAAGGCATGTGGCAGCAAACGAGGCTGAGTCATAATTTTGGCATGAATTTTCAAATGTTTTGTATTATTTTTTCAAAATCTCTTTTTTTTAATTTAAAAATCCAACCCGACAGATGTTGATCACTTACAAATTTGTACAATTTTATAATCTAAATCCATTTCAAAATTTTGAAACCATACACCAAGCGGAACACCAGGGACGAGGATCGAGGTGTGGAAATTCAATCAATCGGATGAGTTTTAAATGGCCACAATGTGGCGCTGTATGTTTCAAGTTTTGCGTTGCATTTGCGTTCCGTTTCCACACTTCCACACAAATTAAATCAAGAACAAATAGAGAGCATCTGTAATCGTTTCCTTATCAGCGTGCTAAGACAATAAGGTTACGTGTAGGAGGAATTTAGAACTGGAACATACCAAAAGCCAAACAACGATACATTAGCTAGACAGTATACTCTGCGCCTACTAACTTACATTAGTTTCATCGCTATTTGGGTGAAATATTTCACCCGCGTTCGTCATCCTTCCCGCAAGAATATAGGCTGGTATTATTGAATCCGTTCGTAGCGGGAACGTACGGCGCTCACATGAAATTCTAGGGATGGCAACACATCTCTTGAGCCCGGTCATACAACACCGCGGTGAATAACTGTAGCAACCATCTAGTACGTTAGGAAAATGAGTGTCGGGACGTACGCCGCCACTACGAACGGATTCAATAATACCAGTCATAGTGTAGAAGAGATATTTTAGCCAATATACAACACTGACACTCGGTAAGACTGAAATAGTGGAAACTATCGGCGGAAGCAACGATACAGCCGTTTGAAGGTGCACACATTGTCCAGCGATACAGTGACACACGACATACTACGCCTTCAAGCTGCTGACACGTGCGCTTTCCGCTACTTCCTACGCAACAAGACTTACTCTACCGCATTTTGGGATACGATACTTTTGTACTGTTTGTCCTCCAGGTTTGCCCGTTGATAATGCAATACAATACGATAACAGTAGCGGTAGCGAAACTTCGCGCAAAAGACTTGCAGCATTTGACCAAGAGAAGAATAGCGTGAGATACAGAAACGGGAGAGCTATTGTAAGATTGATATGTGTACTGTTCGGTGCAGTAGAATTAGCTAGGAACAAGCGTGTGGCCTTATGATCATCATCCAGAGTTTAATCAATCACTTTCATATTAGTGTTATAATGCTAGCGTGTACTTCATTAGCAGGTAAAGGAAGAATGATACACTTTGTTATTTAATCTGCAATATTAAAGCCCCTTTCAGATGGAAGATAGTAGATAATAGCTCCTCCCGGTACTCAAGAAGGCCCCTTGCTGACTGTCCTTTTATCAGCTAGGAAGTTAGTTAATTAGTTTGTAATCGTTACGTTAACAGTTAGCCGATACAATAGAGGTAGAGACGATAAAAGGAATACGATCCCGGGTAGTGTGCAGGTTGGTTAGGTTTTGCGACGGTTACACGTTGATCTATCCCGATTGTTAAAATATCTTCCATAAGGTAGTAAAATTACAGAAGAGCAAAATAAATGGTGTTGCTCGTGTTCACTCACACGCCTATACTCGAAAAGGGAGCTAGGTACGCAAACAAAGTACGAAACATGAGCCTAAACCGCATGGAAAGTACCAATCACTCCCTCTCTGTTGACATTAATAAGTTCATATTAGGTTTTTGGTAAGGCGCTAGGTCTTGTTTAGTATGTAATACAATCTTAAGCAATGTCTTTAGTACCGTACGAGGGAATGATAGGGAAGAACAACAGAATTGGTGATAAACATTGTAACAAACGCATCGATGCATATATGTAGTGAAAATATTTGTAAAAAAAAAACAGTTCGTTTTCTAATGTGTGCGCGCGCGTGAAGAATTTCTGCATCGTGCGCGCACACAGTGTTGTGTGCGAAATAAATGAAAATTTTGTAGATTTTTTGAAAAGAAAACTGTCGTTATTTTTTTGAAGAAAAAAAATGTCCGAAATTGTTAAGAAGTATTCCCCGTTCCGTGAATGAATCGGATTGATTCGATTCCAGTTCAGTAGGTTCGGATCATAACTTAGGCACATCACTACAATCTTTGAAATATTTCACACACGCGGTCATTGATGCACACACGATCCCACTAGTGTAAAGTAAAAAAAACCAGCACACGCACACTATGAAATAAGCAGTTTGACAGCCATAATAATAATAAACAGGCTAGGAACCGTACGGGACCAATAGTGCGATTTACAGCGTCAAAACTAATTGTGATTGCAAGAAAATTTAGTTTTGTATGTGCTTAAAATTATTATTTTAACGTGCGAATCTTATTGAATTGCTTTAAAAGTCGCTGGAAGCAACGGGAATGGGCGAACAACACGCACCACTTCGCACCACCAGCTGTGGTGCGAGCGAGACAGGCTGAAAAACAATCACCAGCACAACTACACATGCATACACACACACACACGCACAAACAGCCAACAGTGCCCAGCAAAACAGGGCTAAAATGTCATTTCGCTTGTCAGTCAGGGCACGGATAGGGCACAATACAGCAGCAGCCACACACGCAGTGTGCAGTTCGACGGTGAAACGCGCGCGCCATAGGAAGGAAAAGGGCTTGTGCTGTGGGGATGTTTTCTTTTCCCTCGGAACACCAGTCGGAAAATATAGTGTAGTGTGTGGCGAAAAAGCGTGTGTAGGCAGCGCAAGGTTCTGCGGAAAACGAAAGTGTCGTGGGTCCCCAGGGGTACGTTCTTAGATTATTTTCTCATTCCGTGTACGTGCGTGTGTGTGTGTTTAGTTGGTGTGTTCACTAAAAGCTTCTCCTTCGGTGTGCCGTCACACAGACGGGGGATGCACCTGGAGAGCGCAGTGGCTTCGAGACAAAAAAGGTTCGATAATAGATAGCAAAACGACGGTGCGTGTGTGTGTATGTGGTGCTGTTTTGTGTTGTGTAAAGAACCCTGGGTTCAATCGTGAATTTTGCAGTGAGCGCAAAGAGTACATCACCCAAATGCTTTCGTTTGAGGCTGACACAAACCTGCTGCTGCGCCACCGTCGTAATCAATAAGTTAGTGGGCTACCGTTTGAAGTGGGAAGGGAAAGTGTGTGTTGTTGTGTGATCTGTGCCATTGTGTGTTTGTTTTTTTCTCTCTCTCTATCTCTCTATCTCTCTCTTTCTCTGTCGGGTCACAGAGAAACAGCGAATTTCGGGCGACAATCGTAGCTAGCCATATTCCAATACATTTACCACCACACATGCCGGAGATATGTATTAGCTTCTTTCATCAATAATTCCCATCAGCATCAGCCTTCACAGAAAACTTGTGTAGTGTGTTTTCGTGCCCGTATTGTTTGTTGAATCCCGTTTTTTTCTATTGCATGCTCTGTTCCGCATGTGTGCTGGCTGTGTGTGATGCGATCGATACCCTAGATGAGATGCTTTTGCCCTCTGTTGTTTTTGTTTTGTTTTTGTTGAATGGTTGGTGTGGTAGTGAAGGGAGAAGAGGAGGAGGAGGAGGAGGAGAAGGAAGTGTAGGGGATGGAGGAGAGAAATACGAAATGAAAATCGCAATATGTACGTGTTGTTCCCGTCGGAAGAGCGGCACTCGACCATCCGGCATATCTTCACGTACAAGTGAGGAAAAGTGGATGGACCAAAAAAAAAACAAAGGAGCCGTCCCCGCATATAAAGAGCGATTGCGGATTGAGTCATCCATGAAGTGAAACGGAAGGATTCCCAAAAAAACCACTCTCCCCCCTTCTTGCATTGAATAGAAAGCTCAAACGTTCGACGAGGCCTGCATGCTGAAAAGACAGTTTCCACGTGCAGCTCTCTGTGCTGTTTGCTTCTTTTAATTTTCCTTTTTTATTTCCTTTCATAAATCCGCGCTCCTTTCCCGTATTTGTTGGTGTTAATGTGCAATAATGTCTTTCGCCTCCGTTTTTTTTTTCGTTGCCCCACTGCGCAACCTTTTCCTCGAACGATTTACGCCAATTTTCCCATTCAGCAAGGCGGAAAACGATTTGTTTCTCCCTTCACCGAGCGCGCGCGTGTGTGCGCGCGTGCTGGCCCCGGAATGACCTTCATGACCGCGCGCGCATTCATTCAATCGGCGGATGATGGCGCAATATAGCACGGCGCGGGAGGTGGCGCACATTGTCACACAGCCAGTGTCAGGTTGCGTCTGTGTGCGCCCTCAGCACGCCTCCTCGCCTCACAGTGCCAGTGTATGCCAATCAACCCACCCAACCCACCCACTCACTCACTCCCCTTTCGGGGCGGTGAGTCATCTTGTGTGAAGGGCGAATCAGTTCGCTACATATACCAACACACAAACACATGGAGCTTGTTGACAACGTATCTTTTTTGTGCTGTGACGAGATGGTGAGGACACATGATAACAAGTGTAGGGGTATGTGGGGCATAAATGGGCACCCACTGCAATATCGACTAAAGTACACGTGAAGTACACGTGAAGTACTGCATATGTCTTATTGTAGTAAGATTAATTTAAAGAATTTGAAAAAATAAGTAAAACGCACGCTAAAACGTTTACCAGTTTGCCCCATGCGCCCCTAAAACGGGTTGCGCGTGCAATCGCGCAAAGCAGTTGCGCGAAAAAGGGCATACACGCGTAACGGGAAGGTAATCTTATCCAAATCGGAACGAAAAGCACGGTGTGTATTTGTGTGTGTTTGTATTTGCTAAGCGTTTCAATCACAAAGCAGATTTGTTTACAAAAGTTCCCCGTTTTTTATTGCAAAGTGCAGTAAACCACGAGTTGCAGTGGACCTCCGCTTTGTGGATTAAACCGTGAGCTAATTAATTTTGGGAACGATACCCACTGGAACACTGCTGTAATGCGAGCGGTCTAGTCAAGTCTGTTACTTTCTATACGCCGTTCCATACACACTGTCGTGACACTACAACGTGACTAATTACATCGCTAGTGTGTTCTGGTAACGGAATGATGGCACAGCAAGGGGCAACATACGGAAACCGTTGCTTGACATTGTAGAAACATAGCAACCGATTGGGTTGGTAAAAATTAATCCCACACGGAATCCATCCAAGTGATCCGATCTAGTGCGGCTTGTGCGAAATGAGTCACTACGGTGTCGTTATCGTCTGGCCATGCCGCTCCATTGAGTGTGTGTGTTGAGCATCGGGTTTCCTGCTAGAATGTGCTGGATAAGGGTGTTTGTCTGATTGCTTCGCGGTCATGGTCAGTTGGGGATTTTCTTATTGGAAGTTCGTTTCGACCCCAAGGTTCCAGTGTTCATGGTGCCTCTTTGTTTGGAACCTTTTTTTTATAATTTTATTTATAATTTCCTTTTTGTTATTTTTTAGGTTGTTACTATTTGCACTGTTGTTCTTTTCGCTTTGCTGTTGTTTGGAAGCTAAATGTACACTGAATGTTTGTTACTGTGGAATGAAAACAGAGTTAGCTGCTGAATGGAACACGCCGGACGAAGCGTCTCGATGGCAACGGCAATGAGATACAGCAGCAACGTCACTTACCGCAATACCGAAAGGCATCGACTGGACCTGGTGTAAATGCGTCCAACGGCAATCCCCTTTCTGGATCCCCACAACACGCAACAAAACGCAACAGAAGCTTGTCCGAGTCCTCCAACCCCACAAGCGAGAAAGGGAATGATCGTATCGATCGCTCCGGCACCAGTCGTAATCTGTGATACACGCGAGGAAGCGACCACACGTAGAGCTTAGCAAAGGAAAGCCAAAGGAAAGCAAAATGTCATCCGGCGGTAACATATACGCCATCAGCATGGAGCGGTTCCGTGCGAAGGTGGTAAACGTGCCGCTCGGTGGAGCGGGTGGCGGTGGCGGTGGTAGTGGCAGTAGTAGTAGCAGCCTTATGTCCGATGCGGCCGCTACCGGGTCACCGATGGGCGGCCCACCCCCAACGGAACCGCTCGCGATCGACGATCGTGTCGAGATCGAGCCCGGCATGACGCTGCAGATCGTAGAGCAGCCGTCGAGCAAGATCGCGCTGATCAAGGTGAAGGATTTTAACGGCACGTCGAACGGGAGCAGCAACCGTCTGGGTGCACCGAACAGCAGCAGCAGCAGCGGGATGGTGGCGACCAGTGCCCCGGTTAGCAATCCGTACGAGAACCGAGTACTGCAGTGCCAGTCGGCCCACCTGCAGCGCATCCCGTCCGACATTTGGCCGTACCTGATCGCGATACTGGATCCGCTGGAGCGGTGCGAGTTCGCCAAGCGGCCGAAGCTGTTCGGCTCGGTGAAGCAGCTGCGCGTCGGCGACATTGTGATGGTTTCGTGGCTGGCCAAGAACCGGCACGTGACGTACGATTGCATTATACGGTACGTCGGGCCGGTGCCGAAAATTGGACCCGGCTACTACTTTGGACTGGAGCTACTGGTAAAAACGTTATACTTCTACCATTTTATGTTTTTTTTATGTTTTTTTAAAGCATTGGTTTTATCCACACATTCACCACAAATTACAACCCTTCTTTTACACCTAATAATTGCAACACTTTCCCTATCACACACATATACACACACACAACCCAAATACACGCCCCTCGCCTTCTTTTATGCACACACAATCGATCATGTTATCAAACTAATTGCACCCGCCAGAATTGAAAGGATCATCCCGTTTCCCGGAACAAAAACAATTGAAACGCTGTGTGGCAAAATTGTGTTAGGAGCGATCAACAAAAAGATGCAAAAAATGTTCAAAATTTGTCCAAAATCCATTCTAAAAATCCGTCCCCCCGTGCACCTACCCCCGAAACTGTCTAACATCGGCTTAACAGGTAACACAGACTGAGAGCGGAGTGTGTGTGTCAAATTAGTGAAATTCTCCTGTTTGTAGACAATTTTTTTCCTATCTAAATTTTAAGAATTCGTTGCGTTCATTTCCTTCCTTACTTTGCGTGCGACCGACCTAGTTGTAAATAGTTTTGCTATAGTTTTCTGTTCAGTTTTGGGTTTTTTCAACGTACAAAGTAGCGTGTTATGTGAATTGGCTTGAATTATTGGCATGGAATTGGCTTGATTTACCGTTTGAGCAGTTCTTCCGAACGTGTTTTTCCTTGAATACCAAATTTACTAATGCAACGTTACTCTTTTTGTGAGCAAAATTTCCAAAAAACCGTACTAAAAAGGGCAACCTGTTTAATATTTGCTTAATTTTCCCTTCCATATTCCCTGTATCACCTTTGAAACGCGCGCCGCAGAATTTAGACAATGGTGAATCGCCCCAAAAGGACGACATCGATTTCGTGTCCGAGTATATGAACTGCGAGCCCCGGCTGGCGTTGATTGTGGCAGCGAACTGGATCAAGTTTCCCGAGCACGAGTCGTCTGGCGGCAAGCAGCAGCACCACCACAAGCGCAACCTGCTCGACAGTCTGGTGTGCGGTGCGCGGGATCTCAACAATCGCTTGTCGCGCCGAACGGGAAGCAGTAAACACTCGGCCGACGACAACAGCTCGAGCAAGGGTGGGGGACGGAGCGGAAAGGGCGGCGGCGCGAGCAACGGCGAATACCCACCGTACGCCCGTTCGTACACGCCGGACCTGACGAGCAGTGGGCAGGCGGGCGCGGCGAACCGAAAGTCGACCGACATCGGCACACTGTACGATAGCTTCAGCTGTCTGCAGATGGATCCGGCCGGGGCGAAGGCGATGCACCATCACAAGAAGATTGCCGCGTCCATCTCGAGCCCGAACCTGTCGAAGCAGGACAGCAGCAGCAGCACGGGCAGCTCGGGCCGGTACGTGACCAGCCATCCGATGGAAAGCTACGGCGATGAGTATCATCGCTTTGTGGATCAGCACAGTGCCGGCCAGCAGCAGCAGCAGCATCAGCATCATCACCATCACCATCTGGCGGACGGGG
This sequence comes from Anopheles coluzzii, assembly GCF_943734685.1. Classification (NCBI taxonomy): domain Eukaryota; kingdom Metazoa; phylum Arthropoda; class Insecta; order Diptera; family Culicidae; genus Anopheles; species Anopheles coluzzii. The sequence continues at coordinate 10,442,152 of NC_064671.1, read as the reverse complement.
GCGATGCGTACCGCAGCTCGGGTAGGAGTTCGCAGAACAGCTCGAACTCGAGCACGCTGAAACATTCCAAGGCACGGACGGCGGGCAAGGTGGCTCGCTCCACCGGGTCCAACTCGTCCGTCAACAGTGCGGGTGGTGGAGGTGGAGGAGCAGGAGCAGGAGGAGGGTATCATTCGGTCAGCAAGCAGAGCACCATTCTGAGCCTACCCGACCGGGATGTGGTGGTGATCGATTCGAACGAAATCGACGAAGCGATCAAGAGTGCGAGCGATGTGATCGTGGTCGATCCACCGCCAGTCCTCAGCCCCACCGACAACAGGGAGGTGGAGCTGATGGATCTGCTGGGCAGTAGCAGCTGGCCGGCGGAGGCGGGCGAGGTCGCGGCCATACTGTCCGGCAGCGGCAGCAGCAGTGACAAGAAAACGCAAACGCCACCGTCATCGATGGCGCTCGGGGCGTACGGCAATGGGACGGCGGGCTACGCGGCGAGCGGTGGCAGTACGAGCAGCAACAGTACGGCGAACAGCAGTGGCCACAGCTACCACAGCCACAATGGTAGCAGCGCGTCCGGGCGGTACGAGCGGAACAAATCGCTCAATCCGCTGGCACACATCGGGATGGCGAAGCAGCAGGGCGAACCGGTTGCGTCGGGTGTGCGCAAGGGCGGGAGGGCGGGCGATGCTAAACCGGCCACCGTCGATGTCGCCACAATGACGAGTAAGTATTTGTAAGCTTTTAAGTTAAAAAATCCCTTTTTGCAGTGAGTTTTTTGTAAGTGACTTTGCCAACGGAAAAGTGCTCGACTTTTTTCAAACCTTCTGTCGGGCGAAAATTCATCTGGGCCGAATGGGAAAACAGTCAAACCGGCGCAGCAGCAGCAGCAGCAAAACGGTTTTCGACAACCGTAAACAGAACCGCGTCTTGAACGAGGGGGAAAGTCGTGCCGGCACGATGTCTTCTTAAAAATAGAACTCGCCATCATCATCATCGTACCGGCACCAGTCTGCTGCCTTGTTGATCGTCGCCGCGTTGTGTTCCACTTATAATATTTCGGTAATTCAGTAGCGCCGCGCCCGAGCCGAACTGCTGCGAGGTTGCATTAGAGCAAGTGGAGTTGCTTAAACAATAGTGCCTTAAGTAGAGCGAAAGCGAAACCGGTGCCTTTACCTTCCACCCTTAATCGATCACGCACGCGATCAAGCGCCGCCGGAAGACGTTTACAAAAAACATGCGCCCGACTGCAGGTTCACGTGCAATTCTTTGATTGTGTTTAATACCGTCTCTGTTGTATGTTTCTTTTCGTTTTTTTTTTGTGCGGTGGTTTTGTGTCACTTTAATACACACCTCAATGTACTGGTGGCTAATTTAGGTGTGAAAGACATTCCTGAAAGGTTGGAGAACGGCTCGGAGATACACGTCGGTGTCGCACGATCAAAGCAGACAAAGAGGCGAGTTTATGTCCTACATCCATCCTTCCCCCGTCGCTTTGTGATAAGCGCACTCGATCATCGAACAGGCTCATGTGCTCATCGTCTCGCGTACTAGACTCAGCAACTCTAAAATAGATCGTGTTCTGCTGGCCGAGTCTTCCGCCAACTGCCGCATAATATAGTTCGGGAATGGTCGTGCGATTTGCGCCCTCCACCCAACCACAGTGGCGATGTAATTGTGATGCGAATTGCAACCGATCGATCAGTTGATCTGTGCTTGGCTTGGGTTGTGTCATACCAATACTCGATTATTGATCTAAAGAGAGAAGTACAAGTTGGCGAATTATTGTTGTTAGGTTAATTATTCGTAAAAAAGCAAAAAAAGGCCCAACCAACAAGATGCTGCCCGATACGTACGATAAGGATTCGTTCGATGGCATTCCGCTGACCGTGTTGGAGCATTTCGATTGGGAAGACGAACCGACGGAAGCGACGGAACGTCCACTGGCAAGCGATGCAGAGGAAGGTTTGTGTGGTGTGTCTCTACGATGTGTGCGTGTGTTGTTGCGAGTTTCCGTTTCCGTACTGACCCATTTAAAACGCGATCGTAGTTCGTTTCAAGGAAGCGAACGTTCCCTAGTAACAGGCCGAGAATGACATTTGCTACTAACCCTAATCTAGCATGCGCTGTCTCGTTAACAATCGTTATTGCTTTCAAATTCCAAAGTTTTCGCCTGAACGTGTTTTTTTTCTCCTCTTCCGGATGAGTGCTCAGCAAATAATTATCACCCCCGAGCGGGCAAACCTTTGCCGAATGATACTACGCTATCTAACGGCGCTGCTAGTCGAACTGTTGCATTCGATCGCTAACGTTGTTTTCCATCACACAGAGCTGAACGATGGAGCGGCCATCACGGCGAACGGCAGCATCGGCCCAGCGGACGGCACGAGCCACCCGACCGCCAACGGGTTAGTGCCCCGCATCGGTTCCATATCGCCCGAATCGGATAGCGGTGGACCGGCTGCCTCACCGCTGCAGGAGCTGCCGAACGACCCATCGCTCGGCGTCGGCTCGATGGTGGAGGTAACGCTGGACGGTGGTGCATTCGAGGCGCCGGGTGCGGCAACCGCACCACCCGCTACGATGACCGATCCGCTGCTGTACGGTGTGATACGCTGGATTGGACCACTGCCAACCGGGGGCGGTAACCATCGGAAGGTGATGGTCGGTGTGGAGCTGGAGGATGAACCGATCGATCCGACGCTCGAGACGACCAACGGCACCCACAACGGTGTGAGGTAATTTGTGATGCTAATTTGTGTGTGTGTGTGTGTGTGTGTGCACAATCCGCATTGCGGATGACTTAAAATTAAATACTTAGTTCCAGTGTTGCATACTCTTCGATCCATAAATCTGAGCTGTAACTGACCCTCCTTCTCTCTCTTCCACGTGACAGGTTATTCAGATGTCCGGCAAATCGTGCAATATTTGTGCACACGAGCCAGTGCAGCCGGGACCGGCGGTTCCAGGACATTCCGCCAATGTCGCCGTGCAGCTCGCGAACGACGCCGGCTGCCGGCAGTGGCAGCAAAACCGATACCAACATGTTCGGCAAGGTGGACTGTCCGGTGGTAAAGGGCAGGGTGCCACCGTTGAGTAAGTGTGCTGGACGGTTGTAAACCATTGCTGGAAAATGTCATGAGCATCAGCGGGTGTTTGCCAACGAAAACAATGTACATATCCGTGGTAGCTTGATGCTCATTGCTGATACTCAATGAAAGTGTGTCACGAAATGCCGAAAACGATATGCGAGTGCTTGAGTCAAACGCGAAACTCTGACTGACAAGCTGAGCTTGATGACGGCGCAGTCATAATAATGACGTTTTCTCGGTGTGAAAAGTGCAGCCAAATGCGAAATGAAACGAAGCTCAAATCAGCTCACGGTACCTAGCTGAGATGATCAGAGGTGAGACTCAAACAGTTGGTGGACTGAATCACATGCTTCGTGACATTTTGTTTAGCACCCAACTCTTGGTCACTCACTTGATCACGACATTTTGTGTCGGTGATAATCACGACATTCTTGGAATATATTTGGCGTATGCTCCCAAGCAATAAAATGAGCATTCTTTCTCACTTTGTCTGCTCTGTTATTGTATGTCGGGTCAAACAGAGCGACAAAACATGCTCATTTTGTTTCTTGGAACCACTCGTAAGCACCGTATATCTCCCATGACTATCGTGATGATCATCGACACAAAATGTCGCGACCAAGTGACTGACAAAGAGTTGTTGGCACAAAATGTCACCAAGCATGTTATGGTCGCACCATCTATTTGAGTCTCACCTCTGATCATCACAGTAGAGCTCGTGACGGTGACATGATTTTGTTAGTACTATGTCGCAATTTGTCATGACTATGTCAGTGACATTTTGTAGAACTGATCACAGTAAAAAAGTCATGACATATTGGTCATGACTGACCAAGCGATGGTCACGATACATGTATTGGCCACACCGATCGTTCTGATCATCGCAATTGAGTACGTAACGCTGACATGGATATTGTTTCAGTCAGATTTTTCAGACACCAGACACTGATAGTGACATTTTGCAGCACTGGTTGAAACGCTTTGCAGGAGAAGAGCGTAAATTTATTTGCCTTCTTGTCCTACACTTTTTTCCTCACAGAAATTCTAAAGCTAGAGGAATTGGAAGAAATCTGCGGCAAGTTCAAGGGTATACAGGGGCATCACAATTCCTGCTACCTGGATGCAACACTGTTCGCGATGTTCACCTTCACCAGCGTGTTTGATTCGTTGCTGTTTCGGCCTAAAGAGCCGGAGGTGCGTACTGTTGAACCTGGATTTATCATTCGGCTCTTGAAGTTCCCGTGTTAATGACGCTTTTGCCAACGCCTTTCAGGACAATCCTCAGTATGAAGAGGTGCAGCGTGTGCTGCTGGAGGAGATCGTGAACCCATTGCGAAAGAATCACTTTGTGCGAGCGGATCGTGTGCTGAAGCTGCGCCAACTGCTCGACCGGTTAAGCTCCGTCACGGGGCTAATGAGCGAAGAGAAGGATCCGGAAGAGTTCCTGAACAGCTTGCTAGCGCAGATCCTGCGTGCTGATCCGTTTTTGAAGGTAAAACAGAAGCAAGAAAGAGAAATAGCAGTAATTGTGTAATTGATTTTGTTTCTTCCTTCACCTCCGTAGCTAAGTTCCGGACTAGACACGTTCTACTATCAGCTGTTTGTGGAAAAGGACGAACGTTTGAACCTGCCCTCGGTACAGCAGCTGTTCGAGCAGAGCTTTCTGGCGTCCAACATCAAGCTGAAGGAGGTGCCGTCCTGTTTGATCATCCAGATGCCGCGGTTCGGCAAAAACTTCAAGATGTACCCGCGCATCCTGCCCTCCCAGGTGCTGGACGTGACGGATATCATTGAGGATTGTGAGTAGCGCGCTTCGTTTCGTTTGTCAATCGAACCAGAGGCTAATGCTTTTTTTGTCCTTCTCTTCCTGTGACTGCAGCTCCCCGTCAGTGTTGGGTGTGCGGCAAGCTGGCCGAGTACGAGTGTCGCGAATGCTTCGGCAAGATGCAGTGCGAAGGGCTGGAGGGTACGGCCATCTGCAAGAGCTGCATCGACAGCGTGCACCATCACAGCAAGCGGCTGAACCACAAACCGGTCCCGCTGTCGGTGCCGCAAGACTTCATCCCGATGGCACCGCACTGCGAGGTGCCCCGGCTGTACATGGAGCTGTTTGCGGTCGTGTGCATCGAAACGTCCCACTACGTAGCGTTCGTGAAGGCCGCCTCCGGTCAGGATGCTCCCTGGTGTTTCTTCGACTCCATGGCCGATCGTAATGGTAATTAGTGGCCTGTCTCTTCCTGGAGTTGAAGTCCTTCTCTAAAGTGTCTTTCAAACGATCTTGCAGGTGAACAAAACGGTTATAATATTCCAAAAATGGTCCCCGTGCCGGATCTGCCCCGCTGGCTGACGGAGGAAGGCTCGCGGGCGCTCAACGAGGAGGCGGTCAACGACAAAATGTTACCTGAGCATGCGAAGCGATTGCTGTGCGATGCGTACATGTGCATGTACCAAAGTACCGACGTCATGATGTACCGATAAATGTGACCAAGGAGCCACCGTGTGTGTGACCTGCTTCAGGCATTGAATTGTGTGCAATGTAAAGATTTCTATCGCAAAAAAAGAAACGCGTTTTGCTTCACCAAACCTGGATGATGTTGCATTGTGTTTGAAGAATGGGTCTGGGTCTAGAAGTAAGGAAGGTCCCTTCCATCCAGCGGAGCTTGGAACGAGACAGTGCAGTGTGAGAGACATTTGGACCAAAGTGGAGGTTGGTTTAAAGATTTTACAGTTAAAAGTGGAAGAAAGCGGACACACACATTGAGATTTGTGAGCGGCGACAAACGAATGTCCGTTTCATTGCTGTTGAAAGGGTTTTTGTTTTTGGAAGGTAGAATAACACACACACGTACACAAAGCTATATTTCCATCAAACCATACCTTAACGTGCTGCTTTTTCTTCAACACAGAATTTTGGGGTAGAAGAAAACGGGAGCGAAACAAACCAACTTGCTTGCGTGTTAAAGGCCGTTTGCTAGTGCTAAGCCTCTGGTTAAGAGTTCTTTAATAAAGTTTAGAAAATTTAACAAAGCGCGAAAGAAAAGCGCAAGTCTCGATAGAACAGGAGATAGAAGAGTAGTATAGAAGAAAGAAAAGCCGAATTAGATGGGCAGCAGACGAACAAGAATCTAAGAGAGAATATACTTATACAACTATACATATATAAACGAATGAAATGAAATAATATATATGTATACTTAAATATATATATTATATATATTTATATACATTATACAAGTAGGAAAAACAAAACAATTGGCAATCGAACTTGTGTGTGTGTTGGAGGGGCTGGGGGCAAGGTGGCCTCAGACACACCGTCGTACTTTAGAAGTAGCGCAGGAGGTAAGGCAGACGGATGGAAACGGATAGGAGCTAAACTACTACGCAAAGCGACAAAAAATTGGCCGGGAAATAGAGGATAATTCTTTATGATGATCATGAAAAATGGCAAAGAGAGCTACAATTAATGCGAAAAATGAGGAAAAACACACACACACACACAACACACATTTACCTAAGGCGCTAATCAAACTTTCCGATAACGTCTGATACATACAGCCTGGAGAGGAGTCTGTGAAACTGTTTGCAATAATAGAGAAGTAAAGTAATAGGGCAAAGAAAAAGGCATACTATTTAACAAAAAAAAAGGTAGAACCGAACGGTTTTGAGTAACTATAAACAAGTGTTAAGTTCCGTGGTTATCTGCTTTCCTATCGGCTTTTGCAAAGTGAAAACTATGAAGCGGATAACGAATCAATGCGTAACAGGGGAAAAGGAGAACATAGAAGGAAAAGACGAAGGAATTTTAAATTATTTAATAAAAAAATACACAAGCACTGGTTTTACAGGGTTTTTCAGGAGTTATCATACCTGTGGGACACTTTATTGACTCTTTCTTCGGTGAAATGAACTTTATGCAACGGGAATTGGACTCTATAGCACCCTTGTTTTGACAAATCCAATAGGAATTTCCAAGGAGCCTGTCCAAAAAGGGTACCATAGAGTCCAATTGCCATCATATGATGTTCACTTCCAATAAGAAAGAATCAAGGAAGTATCCCACAACTATGAGAACCCCTGGGGAAAACCCTGAGAATACTGTTTTGTGTATCAACGCAGTGTTTTGTTAGGGTAACCGAGTGGCGATGCCAGTATTTTGATTGCAGTTAGTTAGTAAAGTTGACCATAATTAAGCTTCTACTTATCCCTCTCTTTTTGATTAGCTGTCGAATTTTAGCCTGCCTTTAAGTTCAATAAACCTCTAAACTTTTCCCGAAACACTGAATTTAACACATCCAAACTGAAGGAAACGTTCTATAAACGAAGCTTTGTAGGCGAATTTAGAAAAAAAAAACATGCCATACCATGAAGCAATAATCCTCACACTCCATTCCACAACTGCAAGCACATTGTGCACTTAAAAACAATGAATGCTCGGTGCCGTTGTATAAATATTGTTTCGTTCCATTTAGCGACAAAACAAAAAGATCATCGATGCTTTGCTTACCCTTCTAATATGTACCAAAAAGAAAAGCTGTTTAGTACTAACCTGTAGAAAATTGAAGCAAATTGTAGCTGGTTGGGACACAATCCCCTCTCTCCCTCTCTTTCTCTCCCATAGCAATAGCTATTGTTCGTTGCGCAATTGGAAGAAGTGTACTGCGTCAAAACTGTTGCCGTGTGGGATAGTCTTAGCAACAAATGCGCGTCCGCGAATGCCGCCGTCGACTGTTTTCTTCGAGCATAATGTAGACATACTATAGTAGGCTTTAAATGTTTTTCGGTCGCATTTCGGTGAGTTCGCTGTAGAAGCTTTAGTGAAGATACCAAAAGGTGAGGACAAATTACAAATACTTTTCTTAATTGAACCGAGAATTTGGAGAATGGTGGAAGCAACTTTTTTACAGAAAAGGAAGCGAACCCATCCCGTGTTAGACGTGTCAGAAAGGAAACAATAAATAGAACGAATGAAGCATCATCACGCCCTCTGATACCTGAGCCAACAGACAAGACAAATACATTCGTAAAGGAAGCAAATTTAAAAGCAAAAACCCCACACAAACACACAAGCTAAGTACATTAAAATGTTAGAAAATTCCTTACCTCCTTCCGCTAAAACTTTAGAACGCGTTACTAAAACAAAAAAAACACATGAATTTAGCATCCAACCAACGAATTGGTTTCTCGAGGTTTTCAAAGCCGACTACGACCGGAAACGGAGAGAAACCGTGTGTGGCGCGCGATGTGGCGTTGTGAAGAAAGTGTCTTGGAGCAGACGGTGGGTAGGAGGGGGGGGGGGAGTTTTTGCTCGTGTTTCTCACTCTCTTGCTCTCTCACTGTCTGTCTGTCTGTCTCTGTTTCGGTGTACAAACACACATTTCACACTTTTTCTATGAAAGCCGGCCGGTGAGGATTTGTTAGAACAAACAACAACAACAAAAACTAATTCGCGACAAATCGAAGAGATAGAGTAGTAAGTTGTATGCGCTTATGATAGATATTCACGTGTAGCATGGAGCGTAAAATATCTGAACGAACGAACGAACGAAGTACAACAAAGGTAGGCGAAGGGACGAACAATGCAATAGCTGTGCGTGTGTGTATGTACCCACACACACACACACACTACACACCTGTCTTATGCATATTTCACACAAACACACACACTGGATGGCAATATTCTAGTTGCTAATTATAATAGAGTAAAGTTTAAACAAAAAAAACCGGAAACCTATTCATCTACTACTAGAATCTTCCGCTACGTTTCCCTTACCTGCCTGTAACCCTTTTCGATACCTGATATGACCTGAGAAGAAGTGGGGAAAAAAGAAAAACAAGAAAGCACCTTATAAACTTATTTTATGTTTATTAATCCCATTTGGAGGACAGGACAGGACAGGATGCCGTGTGTTAACTTTGCAGGAGCGAATAAATGCTTTTAAAGCGCACTTTACCCCCACAAGGCTTAAGCGACGAACACCATTCAGCAGGGAGGGAGAGTGTTTTGTGCCCCCGGTATCTATGCGCAGTAGCCTATTGCTGGAGGGAAAAGGAAACAGAAGTGTAAAAACAACCCGTCCTCCCCGGTAAGAAGGGGAGACATGATAGCAGATGGGCGTCTCCGTATCCTTGCAGTTGCGGGCGGGCGGGTGATAAACGCAGGCACTACATTAAACTACTACCTATTTACGAAGTTGTTTTGCAACTGGAGAGATGGGATAAACACGCTTTCTCCTTAGTACGAAAAAAATTGTAGTGAAACCAAACTGTTTGAAAAGAAATTGAGACAGTGAAAACGCAAAACTATTGGCCAAAACAAAACAAAAATACGAAAGCAAATAAATGCTGTCATGTAAACACATTGGTTGGTTGGGGGGAGTTGTTTTTAAGTAATAAAAAGATTAATAATTCGCGAATCGTTTTTTTTACGTTTTTTTCAGGTAAGATAATTTTAGAGCGGTCAACGTAACGGCTTCCCAGCAGTTTGGAATTATCATGAAAACGTGACCGTTACTATAACGACCGGCATGAACTATACTGCCCGCTTGAGCTGTACTGTGTATCTCGAAGTTGGTTGGAAGAACTCCATCGTTGTCTAGCCTTTCTGGAAGAATAGTGGAAGAATTAAGAAAGCATTAGTAACTGAACGATTAATTAAGCAGCAAATTTCTTTCATTCCTCCGTAATCTTCGTACGTATTTAGTTAGCTTTTGTTTTACATTTTTAAAACGATTTTGTTTTCTCTCCATATTTTATTATCCTTAACCATTTACGCGGGTGTGTTTTGTTGCTCTCTGCTATCTTGCATTTGTCTAAAGAGAATACATTAAAAATAATGATAAAGTGGTGCACACAATCACACACACATACATCGCTTGGTTTCGCGCGAGCGCTTGGTATGCGCTTTGCTGCTGCAAACATTTCTCTTCTTTTCTATTGTTTTGTTTTGGCCCTTTCTTTTTAACATATCTTTCTTCTCTTCTGAATTGCTATCTTTCAAGTGTGCAAGTGCTAGAGAGTTTAAACCTTAACAAAGATATCGAACGGTTCGAAAAAGGGCAGATTTTTGTTTGTTTGCTTGTTTGCAAGGGTTCAAAAAGTAGTAATGGTGTATTTTTGCATTAACATTTTGCTGCTGCATTGACATTTCTGTGTGTATTGCGCTGTTCACCTACGGAAACGTTTCTGTTTTTTTATCATTAGTTTAATTTTACTGTTGTTGTGTTGTATATAGTATGTGTAGGTGTGTGTGTGTATTTATAACTTTTATTAAATATTCGCCCTCTCGATCACCTGGTACTTTCTAATACACAGCAGCTCATTTCAATTAGAAAAAATAGTATGCTTGAGACATTCATTGCTCTCTCTAGTCCATATTTAACCGACTTAAGTTGCCGATATCGAAAGAAACTTGTTTGTATCGGATGCTTTCTCACACCAAAGATACAGTTGCATGCGTTAATCTTGTGATTAGCGTAAAAATTGTGCTCCCCCTATCCTTCCTACTAGCAGAAAAGGACAGGATTACATTACTCAAATGTTGGCTACACCGTTAAACAACAGCTACATCGGACGCTCTGCTTATCAGGGTAGATGTGTTTATGATAAACAGCAGATAAAACAAGGTGGTGTCTTGAAAATTGATGATTCCGTATGTTTACCAACTGATACAGACTGATACTGTGACGGTTCCGTTGCCAAACAAACCCGCAAATAGCTTGCCGCACCACTGGCATGAATGTAATAATGCTGCTTCTTGCGCGTCCCTCAATTCCGTCCCATAGCACTGTTCTCCCGTAGTGCTGCTGCTAATATAATGCTAGGTTACGATAAATAACACTGTCCTCCCTAAACGAGATCATTTTGCCTGCTAGTAGTGCGGGGTGGGGTCGGAATTGGGAACGGCGGCTCAGCCACATCTCATCTCATCTTTGCTTTCCAATTTCCAACTGATCGACTGGACAGAGAGGAGCCCCGTTTTGTCACGTCTCACGTCTTACTGTACGTACGAGCGCAATTTCCGTGCAAGCCGTGGTTGTCCCCCTTTTGCCGGTAACTCGACTCGGTTGTTATTATGTCCCCCCGTGGTCTAAAAGCTACTTATCACATTTCGTGTAGAGGTTTTGTACTTCAGAGCTTGTAATTTGATGAATCACGAAGATGTTTGTTATTTGTTTGGCCGCGCTTTTTTTTACCTACCTATCTATCTTGCGCTGTGATTAGATAGATAAGATAGCACGACCAAACACGGTGTGGACCCCGTACGTACGTACAGCGCGCGAGACTGCGGATGTGCAGTGTGACGACAGTGACAGCGACTACGGATTTGCCTGGGAACCATCGCTGAGATGTATCGTGCCTGTCTCCCTACAATAGAGCGCTTAGGGATTATCATGTTTTGTGTCCTTTTTGTATGTAAGGATATCAGCATTACTATGAACGTTTAAAATTTGCAAACGGTTGCATTGTATGGTAAGATTTACCGCTTTTAGTGTGAAGGGAAATGCATCCTTCTATTAAAACAAAATATATGCCAAAGAAAGAGCTGTTTTGCTGTGGATGGTATTGAAAGCCATTGGAACCCGATGAGCTGATGAGGGGCGAAAGACGAATAAAACTTACGAATCTAATATCACAAAATTGGTACAGTCAGTGAAATAGTTCTCACGTGCGGTCCCACCATCGGACACCAGGACACAATGTCGATGGTGGACGGGAATGGTGGACACGGGCACAAAAACCAAAAACGAAAGGTCATCAATGCCCTTCCCTATTAATGTTTTCAATGCCGATGCCCTTTTGTTTGGAGACGATTTCCCCCATCACACAATGGTGATGTGCATTCAAGGATGGTTTGCAGGGGGAGGTTTCTCCACTTCCCGTCCCGTCGATGTTTGCCGCCGGGAACCGCCCTATCCCTCTCAGTGTACCTACACACTGCTCCCTGTTTGCGGGCGAGGCATCGTGGCGGTGATGGTGATAAAAATGGAGACGATAGCAGTGCTGGAATAGGATATATCCTTCACTGTGCGCTCCTTCTTTTTACCCCCTCGAGCTCAGCTTGGAGAGCCCAGCGAAAGGGGACAAAAGTCGCCACACGCGTCGTGCGCAAACAGCAAACAGGGGCAATCTCACCAACTGGGAAACCACACAGACCGAAGGATGTTGTTGATCGTCACCACGAGGGACGATCACATACAAACGCTTGGCTGGAGATTTCGCGGAAGAGCAGAACTACCTTACCACTAAGCTTTTACTAACGGCTACCCTCTGTGTGAGCCCTCGACAAAACACTTTAACTGTGCGGGAGAATGACTCCACGCCGCCGTGTGTCTGTCTTATTCCATCGAAAACACTACTAAACACACATTTTTCCCTACCGGAAAACGCTACCTGTTTTGGAAGGTGTGTTGTTGTATGTGTTGTTCCGCTTCCGACCGCTCTTTATGAGCACAAATAAAATCTTCCTTTGCCCTTTTTGCGCTGTCTGTCTCTGTCTCTTGTCATAATCCACGAGAGCATGTGTTTCGTGAGCGGCATTAGCGCATTCACCACATGTACTTATAGCACGGGCATGAGGAAGGCCTCACCACCTCGGGGAACTGATAGATGGAGCAAACATTCCATACCCCACTCGCCCCCCCCCACCCCCTTAGCTTCTCCTACCTTCTCGCCTTACCTAAACTAAACAGTATTTATCTTATTAAGCTCTCGCCCGCTGCTCCAGTTGGCTACACATTGCCAGCATCGCGCACTCACCGTTACGCGAGTTCTCACGCCGCAGCTCTCACCTGCCCTCACGTAACGGTGCCGTGTCTTGGTTCTTGGTTTGGTTGGTATTATTCCTGCTTAAACTGTTGTTTAATTCTTTTTTGTTTCTCTCTACTCTTAGCATGATACTTCCGCAATAATAGCTCGGTGCTGCTGCTGATGTTGCTGCTGACGTTGCTGCTGCTGTTGTTTTGCTGCATGCGATGCACTTTGCACATTGCCGGGTAGTGTGAATTACTAGCGTTACATTGTGTGTATATATATATGTATGTATATCGAAGAAATATTGTTCATACGTAGAGGTTGTTAATGACTTCTTGCTGAGAGTGCCCACAAAATCGGTGCCTTTAAAGCACACGCACAAAGAAGAATAATGCCTACAGTAACTTAAAAGAATTGATTGTAAATTGTTTTTTTTGTAAAAGCACACAACAACACAAAATCACACGCACACACACAGGCAAACGTACAAATTATAAATTGAATGAAAAAAGAGAATGTAATAAGGGGGGAAAATAAGTAAATTAAAGTAAGTAATGTAGATCAAGTTTGCAAATGCGCTCAAAACGTTCAAAAAGCTTATTCGTTTTAGCGCTGTTATAGATAAGGTGTGTGTACGTGTGTGCGTTTGTATGTGCTCTCTTTTTTATCGTTAAGTTTCGCTAAGAAAAACACTAAGCTCCTTGTAATTGAAACACACAATTTTAAATGTTCATCGTGGTTGACAAATTGAAAACGAAAAAAAGGAAAAAAAACGATATCAGACGGCAATTTGGTCTCGTCATGATGCTATATAAAGCTATTGTTAAAAGAAGTTAGAAAAAGTTATAATCAAAGGTCAAACGATCGCGTGGATGGGAAAAAGTCTCCTTTTCGATCGGTTAGCCGTATCCCTCGCATAAGGGTTGTCTTAGGGAGTCGGCAAATCGTCCTGGCATTTAGTAACATTCGTCATCTTCCATTGCGAAATCGCTCGAAAATCCAGAGTCCACATAAACCGAGCTGAAAAAGGGAGAGAAAAAAAATAGATAAAAAGAGCCAGATTTTAGTACACAACAGTTAAAAAGACACAAAAAAGAGAATCAACAAATCAACAAAGTGTTCAATAAATAAATCACCCAGCTCCCCACCGGTAATGGCCTTATTGCAATAACTGGACCCCTTTTGGCGTTTGGCTGGCCGGCTGGTCTTAACAAACGCTTTGTACCCATCGTGCAGTGTGTGTGTGTGTGTGTTGTGCATTTATTTATAGCACAACCGGGGTTGTAGGAAAATCGATCGCGGAAAGACATTTTTGCCTACATCGGCAGCTTCGAGCCGGTGGGACCGTTCTACCCCGGCGACGGAACGCTGGAACTATTCTGGCACGTTCTGTTTTGATAAACGAAGGAACTTCTCGCCCCGCTTTATGGCGGGGAGTGGAGTGAGGATTTTATGAATGCATAAACAAAGCAGTGGGTTTAGTTATAGTGGCGAGTAAAAGTGTTGGAAACGTACTGGTACCGTCAGTAAAAGTCGTTAAATTTTGAGCAAAAAAAAATTAACTATGTTTGGACGGGAAAAAGAGAGAGAAAGAGATCGTTACACAGTTAGGAGGCTTTCGCCCTACTTTGGCTCATTTATGCTTGAGTCATCGACTAGCATCGACGATCATGGGTTAGGCTAGGGGCTTGGTTAACCTTATCCGACAAAACTTTGCTGTTGCTTGTTGTTTTTGGCACACACACACACACATTGATCGTCAGTAAGGGCTTCTGATACGTGCGACACACACAGCAAGATTAACGAACCCGTAAAAAGCAGCATTTAATGTAATGAGACTACATTAAACCACAAACTACATGCATTTCCATTGCAATCTTTCATGTTCAGCAATACAGGGGTTTTCAGGGGATACTTGTGGGACTCTTTCTTACACGAAATGAACTATATGTGAAAGCAATTGGACTCTATGGCTGGTATTATTGATTCCGTTCGTAGCGGCGGCGTACGTACCGACACTCATTTTCCTAACGTACTAGATGGTTGATACAGTTATTCACTGCGTCGTTGTAGGACCGGGCTCAAGAAATGTGTTGCCATCCCTAGAATTTCATTTGAGCGCCGTACGTTCCCGCTACGAACGGATTCAATAATACCAGCCTATAGCACCCTTGATGGACAAATCCAATAGGAATCCAAAATGGGTACTATAGAGTCTCTTCTCTCATCATATAAAGTTCATTTCCCCTTAGAAAGAGTTAAGATAGTGTCCCACAGCTATCAGAACTCCTGGAAAACCCTGTAACTCAAATGGAGTCATGGTTAGAAGAGATGAAAAAGCGTCTACCTTCTTCTACCCACCGAAAGCGGTGTGCGCACCGTTTCAAGCGTTTGATCAATGTTTTGTCTAAAAATACTTTGGAATCTGCTTGCCGAAACACACACAGAGCACACACATTAGACGACGACAGGCGCACACGAGAGCGAGCAATTGTTGCTTTTTAAGGTTCAACGAAAACGCAAACCTAAAATTGCATTCCGCACGTCAGTGCGCACATCGTTACACGCTCAGTAAAGGGCGGCGGCGGCGGCGGGTTGCCGATATTTTACTTCTTTTTTTGTTGCGAAAAGCATCCTCTTTTAGCGCGCGGATATAACGAAATCTGCAAACTCCAAAACAAAACAACGATACGACGTACCGCACTTCTTTTCTCGCTTATGAAATATGTATTTGCGCAAACGGTAAGGCCCACAAGACAGACAGCAATCACCTTTTGCAACCCCCGTTTGTGGTGCTGCCAGCGGAACTATTTAACGCTTCGTGGGTGAAGCTCTGCTGGCCCCGGCTGCTGAGAGGAGGGCATTTTAAATATGCATCCAGCTAGTGAATAATATTTGCAGCAGACATTTCTCGCACGGAATTAACATAACAGCAGATAGGTAGGGCGAAAGAAAGCCACAATAGCGTTTTTTTCAGCTCAAATTGCATCGCAAATATATGAAATTGCGATTAGTTTATAACAAGCAGCAACACCACACCACAAAAAAATGGAATTAATTGCAACCGTTTGATGATATTTCATTCGATCACGCTCGGGGGTCAACGTATTGGAGGGCGCAAACTGCTCGTAAATAAACACAAAACAAAGCCGATGCCTGTACATTTTCCGCGGGCTGGTCACTAGCAGCACTAGACCGTATCCAAACGCACGTTGCCTCTTCTTTGCCTCTTTTTTTCGGAGCGCCGAAAACAAACCGAAACGCATCAACAAAACGCGTTTATAAGGAGGGGTGGTGGTGTGTTTGTGACGCCCCGACAAAGTGCTTGACCTCACCCCACCCCTCCTTGGGGGAAAGCGTGCGCGCGCGCGCGCCCCAAATACTCACTTGATCGCACGGCAGTGGAAGAAAACGATGCGCTTCAGCTTCTTGTTGTAGAAGAAGTAGTTGAACGACCAGAGGCAGCCCGGCTCGCCGAACGGGTCCGAGTTCAGGTCCGGATTGTAGCTGTAGATGTCGCAGTCCTTCAGCGAGATCTCGTCCTCGATCGTCGTCCAGAGGGCGTGGCGGATCTTGCTGTACTGTTCGCCCGCCACCGGGCCCAGGTTGCCCTCGATCGAGTTCAGCACCCACTGCAGCGACGGTTCCTTGCTGAACTCATGGCTCTGGGCAAGGCGGGAGAGGAGAGAAAGAACGGTTCACGTTAGTCATTATTATCGTCTGCTGGAGCGAGCATATAGTGTGATCACGAGACGGGAAAAGGGGTAGGGAAATTTATGCAAATGGCGATACGCTGTATGGCGCAGAGGCGATGGTTTTTCCATTGAAAACACACGCACACACATGTGAGAAGTACTACACAACCTACAAATGATATTGTAAAGATGAGTTGGAAGGGGCCAGTTAGTTCTTATTTGAATACTGTACTTCCTCAGACTTTTTTGTCATAAAAAGGGACAAACACAGAGAGGCGACAATATTCATGTTGTTATATAAAAGCTATAAAATCTCCTGATTTAATTGTTGGAATAAGGGTCTCAATTTTACACAAAATGAGATACTTCCATCCAATTTATTGCACCGAAATGCTGCATAAAAATCTAGAGAAACGATTAACTTTCCAGATAAATGATAGTGACCATCTCCATCTTACGTCCGTTGCACCACATCACACCGCAGCTGTCTGCGGTTGAGGCTGAAACAAAACAACCCCAGACGGAGGTCGGGTGGTTATTACATCAGTGCCCGCACTGGTGAGGAATCTTCAAAACAAGCATCGTAAGCCCATGCCCATGATGGGTAGCATAAGGCGTGTGTGTTAGCAGCTACGCGTAAGCGCTCTTCTGTTTATGGTATCCGTTTATGAAGGCAACAGGAGAACGTTCAAGGGTCGATAACCAGTTTTGTTGATGTGTGCCCGTGTGTGTGCATTGTTGGTTGGCAAAAGGCAATCAAGACCGGAAAAATTAAACTCTCCACCATCGAGAGACCCTTATTTATGATCGCACCGATCAATCGTGCGATTGGTCTTTGGGAGCAAATATTAATGGAAATTACTGTTATGATGCTAAATATTCTGAGAGCAAGCAAACACTAAACGACGTACACTTCTCACACACAAAGGTTGAATAAAACAAATAAAAACCAAAACAAAATTATGTATCGACCCAGAGGAGCAGCGCGCGTGACGCAAATAACAACGGACACACGGCCTTTTCTCGCTGCACAGAGCAAAACAACTATAAATATAGCAGAACATGACCATCGGACACCGCAGCGGCTGGTTGTCTTTCTGGCCACCGCACTACACCCCCATCCTGCCTCGCGCTATGTCAAGGATACCCCCAGTCCCACCTCAGCATAGCAATTTTTGCGCGCGCGCGCTCGTTCGCCCCACACAGACGCAAGAACGTACTGTTTACTAATAAAGATTGGCGAGGTTTATGGGGATGCTGATTTCCCCCACCCGGCGAGGAAACAGATTCGGTTTGTTGTGCTGAGGCGGCAAGTGGGTGAGAAGCATTTTTTTTGTTCTGTGTACGCAGCTGAAAACAAACTACCAAGGAGCTGTGTTTTCACCTGCTATTTTCTTCCTTCTTTGCAGCATTACATCTGCTACGAAAGTTGGGAGTGTATTTTTCGCTTTATTTTTGGTTCCCCTTTTTCTGTTGTCGGGTTAAATGTGATTGCTCCGGCTGCCCCAGTGGCAAGGTCAAACAAGGGTTTGTTCTGTTTCAAAAAAAAGGGAAAAATGTGATTTAAAAGAAAAGGCGCATTTTCTCCCCTTTCCGACGAGTAAACTACGTGCACCAACCAGGCCTACTCAAAGTGGTATTAGTAATGGCGCATTATCCCCCCTTTGAAGGGATTTAGTCCCACCCTTTTGCCCATTCGAGTAAAAGAATTTCGTCGCTTGCTTCGATTTGCAACCTCTTTCTCTTACCCTAGCATCGCTGAAGTCATAGTCCGGCTCGAACGCGGCGTTCAGCGTCGCGATCAGGTAGAACAGCGTCTTGCGCGAAATCGTATCACACAGCGTGACGCCCTCGTCCCCGGACAGGCTGCTGCGCAGGATCTGGGGCGACATGTCCTGCAGGGTTTGCGGCGGCGACAGGGCCTGCAGATCGGTCGGAGCCTGCTCCGAGGTGAACCGCTTGTACAGGGCCTTATCGTTGCCCGCCATCTTGCACGAGTACGACTCGATCCGGCCGTAGATCGTGCTGTCGCCGGTCTGGATGTGCAGCTTGTTGTTGACCGCCTCGAACCGGGTACTTTCCAGCAGCTTCATCTTGATTTCGGGGAGCTGTTTTCCAGGTGTGTCAATGCAAAAACAATGCCCAACTTGATGGGTGGGGGGCAGGAAGTTACAACGATTATCCTCTCGTTGATGCACAATCGATCTTTACGGTCTCTTGTGTTTCTTATTGGGTTTTCCTTAGTGTGTATATGTGTGTTGTTGTTGAACAATATTTTCTTCGATATGTTTTGCTATTATAATCCACAATGTTCGGCACAGGTTGTTCTTGTGCTTTTCTCTCTCTCTTTGTCTCGTTGTTGTGTAGTAGTGCTTACAACTGTTTCACCAAACCAATAGTTAAACGATGCCTTATTTATGGTACGCTTACAAAGCTACAGGGGGCCGCGCGCTGCAAAACTGGCCAAACTGGACGACTGACGAACAGTGATCAGGGGGGCGCGGTAACACCACACTCTCACACACAAACGCGCGCGCGCTTCTTAGTACAGCAGTGGCTGGTGGCACACCGTCGGGCAACTCCGGCACGGGGCGGCTGAGTATTTGACCATCTTGGGCGATCTTATCAGGCCGTTGCTGATCATCGGCACGATTCTGAACATGGTCGTCGGGTGAACGCAGAGCTTCTTCTTGAACAGTTTCGTGCTCGCGACCTGCTGGGGGTGGCGGCTCCGACTGCTGCTATTAATACGGTGCTGCTGGCTGCTGCTGTTAGCGGTGGCGGGGACGACGGCAACGAAGGCGACTGGTTGTTGCGGGCTCATTTAAGTACGGAGAAAGCGTGTCTTGCCCTTGCCGGCTACCTGGCAAGTAATCGTAGTAGTAGTAGTAGTGGTAGTAACGCCAATCGTTTATCGCGTTGGTATCCGCGGGTTTTTCTAACCCTTTATTTATCCCGTTGGATTTGTTCAGTGGTCAGCAGGAACCGCTTTTCAGCACAAAGCGGAAAGAAGATTCGAAAACACACACTGTTATTAGGCAGAGCACTGCGTCACCGAGCAGAGCTGTCCGTGTAGTGGTGTGCGACGATGCTGACGCACGCTTGGCACGCACACTTGGATGCGCGTTTACGAAACGATTCACCCGTCGTTTCGTTTGTACACAGACGGAGGGCTTCTTCTTCTTGTTTTTCTTGGTCGGATGTTGTTGTTGTAGTTGTCGTCGTTCTGTTCACTTCCACCGCCTTTCTTTGTTTATATGGTCAAATTATCAATTTTACCGTCAATTCGTAGAGGCCTCGCTTTCGTAACGGTAGCGGCAAACTTTGCATCGATGTCGGCGCGGCAATTTATACCTTTTCCTTAGTCGAAATCCTTGTGCTGACCTTCAACACAGGCTTCGGTAATGTAAGCGCTTTTGTCAATAATTATCTTTCTCTCTCACACACACACATATGCACGCGCGCGCGTCAGAAAAACAGGATATCTTTGCTTTCGTGTGGCTTGTGACACACTTTTCCCCACAAGAAACAAGAAGTACGGGAAACTTCTAGCGCATTTTCACGAAAAAACACGTTTCGGAGGAGCTCGAGTAGCTAGTGCGGAGAGGGGAGGCTCTTCACGCACGCATACGAAAATAGGTACACCCGTACGCACTTACGCACTGTGTACAAACACACGCATACACACACACAAACGCACCGAAAACACGACGCACTGCACCACACACAGAGGCAAGTTTTTTTGTTGCTTTTTCTTCTTCTATTCTCCCGAGCTTTTGTGTTGCTCCCTGCTGCTGCACACCCTGCACAACACCCTTTTCCTGACGCTTCGCTGTATCGCGCGTTGCCTTCGGAATGTAATCGAACGGAAAATATGCACCACTTACGGGTAGTGCATCAAGTTTGTTTTGTTCGCTTTCTTGTACCTTTTTCAGCTCGCTCAGAAAGATTTGGAAAATTGTAACCACACACACACACACGCACGCACGCACACCTAGACACCAGGCTACATATAGCTGTCTAAAGAGGACTTGTATTTTTCCATCATTTTCGCTGCTTTTACTGGGTCACACTCACACACGCACACACCGGGTTGAGGCAGAACTATGGCGGGGGAACAAGGTAGTTTCCCCGAGGGTGTGCTCTCGCGGCGCCTTGTTGCTGGATGTTTACGATCGAAATGTGAGGTCGATCGTGTTTGTCGCTGGTGACCACTGTTGTTATTCAGCTGCTTCTTCTTTTCTCGCTCAACACACAGAGAAAACACACAGAAAACAATGGAAAACGCTCGTTCCGAAACACACTGGATGTAGCGAGATGGCTTTCACAATGATTTCTTCGGTCGCACACACGCACACGAATCTGATCGCTAGCAAGTTCTACGCAAAGTGTTTGGCAAGATGGTTACCTTCGCAAGCTGTAGGGCAGAGCCGTACGGGTGGGCTTATTGCAGAGCAATCGACAGGATTCGACGATCGCCAAGGTGGTAAAGCTGGTACGTAAATTCAGGTTTTAATCTGCCAAGTACCTCATTAATTACAATTATGTATTCTTTCATTTCAAATGTCACTGAAATATCACCAAATTTGAAATATTTACAGTTTTCGATCGAGTTTTGCTTCAAAGCAATTGGTTATTTCTATCGTTCGATATTATTGTTCGATACCTTCCGAATGTTTAGCTGATTTGAGTAGAGATGGGCAAGTGTGCAGAATGTCAGTGCGTTTATATTATAAGTTTAAGTACTATTCTAGCTGTTTTGGGAAGAAGCAAATAAGCTCCAAACGTCTCATTTATTCTAAAATGAAATTGAATTCAAATGAATGTGAATCAGCCACAGTGTGTGTTATGCAGGGCATTTCTTAGTGAATTTAGGCCTGACTTTAGAAGTTTATTCGGTTTCGTTAAGTTTGTAGTGATGGGCACTTTGGCTCCGGATGAGACGTAATTCCGATCCGCCGAAAAGGATTAACCCTTGTGTTGATGACCCAATTATATTTCAAACAATTTCTCTACTGAATCTACTGAATCTCTCTACAGAATCTCATATTCTTCCATAAAAGTGGTGCGATGTATTTGTATTATTACAAGCCATGTAGTAATTTCATTATTATGCTCGATATTAATTCAATTTATACAATTCATTTATACGAAAGGCTTTGTTCCTACCCGGTAAGTGGGGAGCTTCCTTCTGGAGTATGACAAAACATATGCATCAACTATTTGCGACCCATGTAAGGCAGGCTATATTCACAAACGCTGAGATTTTCACTCTTTGTATCTAGCTTTGGTGTAAGATCGAATTCGAATTAAATATCCTTCTTGCATCCTTGTGAGAAATGCAACATTAGACCTGCTAATGCAAATGATTTACAGATTAATTCTGTAAGCTGGCTGCATCTAAAATTGAAATAATAGGAGTTACACACTGCAAAGGAAACACTTAGTGCTAATTTACCTACAATTTTCTGCGGT
Organism: Anopheles coluzzii; assembly: GCF_943734685.1. Taxonomy (NCBI): domain Eukaryota; kingdom Metazoa; phylum Arthropoda; class Insecta; order Diptera; family Culicidae; genus Anopheles; species Anopheles coluzzii. The sequence goes on along the minus strand of NC_064671.1, from coordinate 10,420,149 downwards.
ACATATTCACTCGGTCAACCAGGAGCCGCGGTCAACTATTTCTTTGGCTGCTCGGGGCTCGCTAGTAACTCGCTTGCCGAATCCGGCACATCGATAAAAAGGCGATTGTTTCGCATGAGACGCAACAAGCTATCGATGCAGGCGTTAGACGCCTTGTTACTTAGGGCCCAATTACGAAGGTTTTCTTGCAACGTCTCTCGTTGCACCTTTTCATCTTTGACATCATTGTCTTCGTCTTCCGAAGATTCATCGGTTTCATCAGCATCCATAGCGCCGGTTTCATCAACAAAGATCTCTGGTTTCACTACACACGGAAATAAGAAAGATTAACAAATGTTTCGGATGGTCTTGTCTTTGCAACAAAAAAAAAAAACACTCCAACACACACAACAACAACAACAACAAACTACAGGACGTGACAAGTCGATGGAAAATACCCCTTTATGACCATGGCGATTCATACGGAAATGAGTAAAATTACATACGCTGTTTACTATAGTTTTTACTTACTGTCGACCGCTGGTACTGTCAACTGGTCACATTCACTATTTTCATTTGTAGCTTTAAACGCAGTTCCGTCTGCATCGATTGCAGCTATTTTCAATGCTTCCATCGCGTCTTCCATTTTGTGCGCTTTATTGCCACCTACAAGGCACGATTGCAATGATAACTTTTGCTTGCGTAAAATGGCGACCGTTTACCGTTGAACGCTTTTCAACTGCGAGTGGCCGATCATTTGCAAAACTAACAAAAGAACTCGCACCAAACGCATTATCCGTGCCTGCCGTACAACTGGCAGGGGGGCGATGAACCGTGGGCATGACATTTTCGTTCAGTTCACAAGTTAAAGTTTCGTTAAAAAATAATACAAGAAACTCCCAACATGAGCATGAGATAATAGAACGAAGCGAAAATTATCATAGATTTTAAAGAATTTGGAGTAGAATCGAAACTCCAACACTTTTTAAACTGTTGCTAGAAAATGAATCCAATTTCAAATGAATTAAAATAAATTAATGCAGAATCACATCTTAGCTATAAGCACCATTTTGATGTTCCAGTGATTTAATGTAGTAAAATTAATTCCTCATTTATGTGTTCCTTTTAAAATATATTTTTCAGCCTTCAAAATCGAAAAAAAAATCATAAAAGAAATGATTTTGATTTTTTCGTCAAACGGGCGTACGATTGTCAATTGCTGTCAAACCCCAATAAATAAAACATGGCTACCGCGCTTGACAGCACTCAACGCAAATCGATGGCCGTACCCGTCCCAATACAGAGCTCAACTTTTCGATCATCGCTCGTATTGATAAGGTAAAAGCGAGGAAGCACCTTTAACCCGTGTACAGCTTGTCCGAGTGTGGCCAGTGTTGGTAGGGTTTCGCTATTTAAGTTTTCATTTTCTAGCCAAGCTTACACAACCCTCAACACCGTTACCGATATCGTCCAGGTGGGGGGAGGGGGACTGGTGTCCCGTTTTCTTTGCATTCGCCCGTGCAATCGCCTCACCCTTCAAGGCCAGGCATCGGTGTGTGATGGTGGTTGTCGTCGTCGTAGTGGGTTGCAACCATCCCATAAAGCTACGCTCAATCGCAAATGATGTGAAGAACGGAATGTGCCGTGTGTGTGTCCTGCCACTGCAAAACAATAATCCTCCGGCACGGGAGTTGCCAACAGAACGAGCGGAAAAGTACCCCGTGCTCAAGGGCCCAAGTGTATTTGCGCCACTGTCAAAGTGTGTGAGTCTGTCCTGTCTTAGTGGAATCCAATTGGAATCGGGTCGTCGCCAGGTGCAATATTTGCTGCTGCCGCTGCTATGCGGAGCAGCGGAGTGACTGTGTGCAGGAATTATCAGTGAAATACAGCATCCACACAGCAGCAGCGAGAAGCGGTTCTAATCTCGTGGCTGGCTATCCAAACATTGCGGAACCACACACAACACCCGTGAGAGGCTCTGCATTGCGGAGGGCCCACCGAACGTAACACGATGAGGCGTGAGAAGGGGCGCACGGATTGGGGGAAAAAAAGGAAGAGAAGAACGTGAACGCACGCACGCACGCACGCAGCCCAGTGATAACACACTGGCACATCGTAATTCGGCTTATCATACTTGCCATACCGAGCGAACAGACGGGGCAGTAAGGCAAAGTGGCCCCGCAAATGACATTGCCATTAGGCAGGCAGGGATGGCCGGCGGGTCGGTGGATGGGTGATTAACGATCCCGTTGTCTCGTAGGAAGGAGGTAGGAAGGAGTAGAAGGAAGAGGTGAAGGAACAGCGGGGTAGCAGAACATCCCCACGGTTGCGGTGGGTGGTGCAGGAGGCAAGGAGGCGGTTTATGGTCCGAGGGTGGCCGTAAAAGCCAATAATAATAGCAACCAGCACCGCACGGGCACACACACACACGCACACGTGTACGCGCGCTAGTGTGTTTATTCCTCCAACACACATTCGTCTCGCGTAGTAGCCAGGGGTTTCTATCTTCACCCCCCCCCCCACCCAGCCCGCACGTCAACATCAACCCCCCAAATCCGCACCCACCGCAGCACAAACCCGATCGAAGCAGCCCATGGACGGCACAGGGGGCTGGCTGCGCCGTGTGTGTGTGTCATCAGGGGGGAGGGGGTAGTGTACTGGCGGGTGCTCTCGGTGTGCTCGGCTGTCGCTGTGTGGCAAAGAACAAAAACGGTGCTGGTTCACTACGCGCTTTCCTCTCGGAGCATTCGTTCGCTGGCGGTGGAAGTGCGCTGTCGCGTGTTTTTCGTTTTGTTCGTGTGCGGTGGTGAGCTGTGCTGTGTGCTTCTGTGTGGCGGCTGGTTTGTAGTAAGTCTGTGCCCATACACACACACACACACACATACTGCTCGGGTGTGCAATTTTTAGCCCCAGCACGGGGAAACCCTCATCGTATCCTCAACAGAGGGAAACAAAAAGAAAAGTGAAAAATGCTGGTCCGTTTGTGGGTGCAAAATTTGCTTCGAGTTTTTTTTCGTTCGAGCTCTAGTGCAAAAAAATCGTCCCCCCCCCAAGGGGCAGCTCTGTTCTTCAAGGGAGGTTGTGCTTGAAAGTGAACTTTTTCTGCGGTGAATCGGCCCTTCATCCCTCGCTTTGTAGCGTTGTGTGCGTGTGTGCGTGTTTGTGTGGGGGATTCGTATGTGTGCCTGGTGCAATTTTTTCCTCCTTTTCGTAAAACGGAGCCGAGAAGTGGGGTCCTCCTTTTTTTAGTATTCTGCGGGGGCCATCCGTGTCCAAAATCGATACCTGTGTGTGATGGGGATGACGAGCGGGGCCCGGGGGTTGGGGGCTTTTTGCTCGCGCGCGCCACCATGTGTGTGTATGTGTCCCCACCTAGTACAGTGTGTGTGTGTGTGCGAGTGTGCTGAAGTGTATGTGCGCGAAGGGTTGAAAGGAATGGGCCAGCACGAGCAGGGACACCTTTGCCGTGAAGATACCAAAAATGAACCGTGCTCTTTTTTTAACTCACTCTCACTGCTCTCTCTCGCTCTGCGTTTGCTGCGCTAACTTTTGTCTCCCCAAAGCAGCAGCAGCAGCAGCAGGAACAGTGGTCGGAATATCTGATCTGCTTGTAGAAGACGAAGACAGCCGTAAATTTAAAATTTGTCACACAAATTAGCATTAAAATACGGCGTTTTGGGCGGGGGGAGATGGTGAATCACGACGACCACTATTTTACCGTTTCATCCCCCCAAACCGAGATATGCTGTGTACGTCACACACTGGGAACGAACAACCCTCTCACGTGACAGCACACACTCGGTTTCACGCTCTCTCTCTCTCGCGCGCTCATCCAATTGACAGCACAAAATAAAGGCACTCACACACACACACACTGAGCGCCGCAGCAACGGTTTTGACAGCAGTAGTCACGGCGCTGAGTAGTTGTACAGTGTGTGACGGAAAACGGAGCAGCCCTGTCTGTGCACGCAGTTTTGTCGGCTCCTGCGAGCGGGTGGCTTTTTTTTATTGTGTTGGGTTGGTTGGAAAAACGACACACACACATACAAACCCTGTGTGTTTCTGGCAAGTGCATCGATCTTCACACGCGTTGCAAAGGGAACGAAATTCCATTTTACCTAGTAAAGAGTGCCTTTTTGACTGTTCGGAAACAAAAAAAAGCGTACTGGAGCTGCGTTTTCCTCCACCGCACAAGCTGCTGCTGATGTAACGCGGCACCCGAAATCCTGGCAAGCGTCGCCGAGCCTCTGCCAACTTCCCTGCTCGAAGACCAGCTGTGTGTGTGTGTATGTGTGGTAGTAGTAGCCTGCAGCGAAAGGAAGCGAAATCGAAACCGATCGAAGAAGCCTTTACAGCACACAGTGTGGATGTTACACAACGCGTGGGCACCGAGTGGACAAGTGCGTGTGTGTAGAGCCAAAGGTGTTTATAGAAAGTTCTTCCCCCCCTTACTTCTCCAGCGAAAAAAAGTACATCCCTTTTCGTACCCTTCCCCCCCACCCCCCACCGTCTCAAGGCCCCTGGTGTAGTGTGAAATAAGACAAACACACACACACAACGACAACGGTGGATTTTGTGAGTGAATTCAACCAAAACGAAAAATTTATATCATCAGCGCTTCATCTTGTCACCATTATTCCGCATTTGTGAAGAAAAAGGACCTAGGACATTGTCGGAAAGGATGTGGCAAGGAGAAGCCTACAAAAAACCCTCTCCACCGTTGCCAATATGGAGCGATGAAACCACCAAACGGCGCAATGTTTTCTTTCGATTTCGAATTTTGCCACGGACACACATTTTTGGGGCTCACGTAATCTAGCTTACACCATCACTCGGTGTGTGCTGTGCATCTGTGTGTGTGTGTCGGTGGACCTCCCCAAAAACGTCCCCGCGGGGGAGGCTTACGCATCACCGGGCATCCAAACGATCCCTTCAAAACCGCTCCAGCTCTGGCCAACAACTCCACCAGGTTTATTTTAGGTGGCCGATGGTGGTCCCGGACTGGCGGTGGTCGCTTTGCCTGGCCTGGCCGTCGTCAACGGCATATCCGCTCCGGCTATGTAAATGCCACCTTCAGAGGCTAATTAATTACACAAACTTCGCTCACAAACATCCAGGATGAGTTGAGAGTGGGAGTGGAGTGGAGAGGGGCAGAAGAGCCCAAAGGTGTGCTCCCTTTTCGTTTGCCTTCTTTCAATACCCACAATAACAACAAGAACAATAGCACACCGGTTGTTGGTCAGGTTTTTCGGAGTGGGCGATGGGCAAGAATGGAACGAACCAACAACAAAAAAAGTCCTAGCCAAAATGTGTGTGCGGACTGCTGGCGTACCCCACACAATAACAACAACAACAAAATGCCGTGTTCTCCCCAATACACGTGCGTGGTGGCTTTCGTGTTAACATGAAATTTTATTCCATTTCGTCCTTTCGTGGAACTGTTTTTGGAGCATGAGAGCAAGGCGGGCAATTTGTGGAGGAGCTCTGAAGGATTCGTTGATGCTTGAATAATGATTACCAACCGTTTTCATCTACTTTTATTCAACACTTAGTCACTCAAAGTGTTGTTTTGTGTGTTTGGAGCAGAGTTAGGGGAGGGAAATACTCTATTTTCTTGCCACCAAGTGCGATGAAATCAACAGGGATAATAATTTAAAGTTCATGGAGGAGACATCGTATAATCAACCTTACGCTAACAGCTTAACAAGGAGTTTTGTGAGGAGACACAGCCGAAAGCTTAAGCTCACTAGGACATTTGCTACAATGTTATACGCGAAAAGGCGCCAGGTGTACACCCCAAAAACGTCCATCACTTGCAAATGGCCCTAATGAGCAAGCCGAGGAACAATTTTCCTTTCATTTTGTTTGAACTTTTTTTTTCGTACATTCACCCTTAGCGCGCACCTCTTTAAAGCCGTACTAATTCATTCTCCATTTTTCCACTTTTCTTTTTTTAGTTTCCGAATCCGTTAATCTCGTCGGCAGGAGCCCTTTTTTCCGGCCGGAAGCAATACGAAACACACGCGCACACTTACACGCAACTCACAACAAACACACACGCATACCCAGCAGCAGCAGCACGGCGGCACAGCGGCCGAATCCTTGAATTGTTTGTCTGTGTGTGTGTGTGTCTGTGTGTGTGTGCAAGTGTGCCTGTGTCCGTGGTCCTTGCGAGAAGGAGAAGACGTGTTTGTAAGTGTGGTGTGCACGTGCAGCATAAGTGGTTGGTTGGTGTTGGTAGGTGTAGGTGAAGCGGAAACAAGTGCGTGAGTGCAAGTGTTGTACGCCCAACCGCGCCGCATAAAGGGAGCGATAGAAGAGGCGTCCCCATCGTCATATCCCCCATTAACCGGTGTCATCATCCTCATCGCATCATTATTGTTGGCCCGTGGCCGCCCTTTGATCGTCGCCCAAGTGGTCGCCCAGCCCCCCATCCCCAGGAAAGAAGAAGTGCGTGCGTGTATTTTGAGTGCATGTTGTTCTTGTGTTGGCCGTCGGTTTAGTTGTTCGTCGTGCAGCTTCTCTCCCCCCACACAATCGTCATTCTGTGTCTCTTCAAATTGCAGGCAAGGCCAGGCTAGTTGCAGTGATATACAAGAGCGAAGTGTGCATCTTGGTGATGAAGTGAAAGCCCCGCGGGAGCATTATATCTATCGCGGTTCTAATAATTAGCGCGCGCGTGTGTGTGTGTGTATTGTGTCTACACGACCACTGAGCAAGGAGAAAAAGGAAAGAATAGAGCGTGTGGCGGTGTAACTGTTTTCGTTTGCGGAAACGAGCGTGAGGCTTTGATTTTTGGTGCGTCTGACACGACCAACCCGCCACCACAACGGAAGCACCGGGCGAACGTTCGCCTCGCCTGCGCCAACGCTTGCTAGGACGACGATCGCGTGGAGGACGACGGTAGCAGGACTCGAAGCTTCCTGCGCGCGCTGAATTGCACACGACGACTCCAACGACGATCGCGAATCCTTTCCATCGAAAGGAACAGAAGCGGCGAGAACGACGAAGACGACGACGACGACGATCCGCTGACGATCGCCGTTGCACAATCACAATCTTCCAGACGCGTCGGCGGTGACCTGCTGCATCAGCCAGCAGCAGTAGTAGTAGCAGCGGCAGCCAAGCGGATTGTGACGCGCATACGACGACGGTGTTAACCACCCCCCGCAGCCCCACCATATCCCCCGCGTGTGCGAGCAAACCAAACGTCCGAACGACGGAAACCAGGAAGCAAATTGAAAGCAGGAGGATGGATTGCAAACGGATTTTGCGCTGCTCGGCACTAGTCGTGCTAGTTTTAGTCACCCTAGTAAATGCACAAAGCTCAGGTATTTGAACATTGCTACCTTACCTATAATACCTATAATACCTGCCTTCTACCGTTGTTTTAACTATTTTAACACAAACACCACCTCCCCCTTTACACACACACACACACTCGGTTTCTTGTCGTGAAAGAGGAAAAGAAACCATTTCTTTCTCAAACTCACTAATTTCTCTTTGAACTTCTGTCATCACACACTGTGTTCTCTACTACACTGTTCTGTTTTTGTTTTTGTGTTATTTTCGATTTTTCTCCACCCTTTTTCTTTCTTTCTTTCTTGTCGTACCGATGTTGACACTCCTTCTCTTTTACCGGGTGTACGTTGAACGTTTCTACGTGTTTATTTCAATAATTCTGTTTGAATGTTTTACATGACTTCTTTTTCTCTATTTTGGTTCCATCTCTCTCTAATTGAACAACGTCACTACACCTTTCCTTATTTAATTTCGATATTTTTTCTTTATATTCATTTATTTGTTTTGGACATTTGTTAAGAATTTCAGGTTTTCCCAAGCCTTTTCAGGATGGATTAATTGCATAGAAAAGAACATTAAAATCGAAAAAAAAGCTGCTCAATTTAGTTTATTTCATCCTTCGTTCGAGTAGATGATTCATCACGATCATCGCTAATTCATTTTGGGCTGTTTTTTTTTATTCCTCCCCACGACGATAGTGTGTAGTTCATTCGAACGAACCAATGCATCCATTAGCTGATAATCGTACTTTTCGTTTTGCCGTAAAATTTCCCTTTTACATGATTTTTCTGTAAAAAAAAGTAAATATTATCAAACAATATCATCATTGCTTGCGCAAAGGTTTTTCGTTTCCTCCCTGCATAAATGTAAGCCTGCATTAGTTCATGCTCATTAGAAACGGGGAACATAACATCAAAACAGTAAGAGAGAGAGAGGGAAAAGCTGCTCGTGAACAATGTAAATGTGTGCTGTAATTTTTATCGTCCTCTATATAAGATATTTCGCTTGTCGTCCCAAGACACGTGTGTCTAGAATATTGTCCTCCCTTATATTGCTGGTCCTGTTGTACCGTGCCACAAAACCGAGAAGTCATTCGGCACCATCAAAAGTACATCATCATCGTTAAAGCGATGTATCTGCTGTTTTTTTTACGTATTTTTACCCCATCCCACAACACTCGTTCTTATTTGTTGACGCTAACGCGATCATAAATGAAAGGAAAATGTATTTTTGCTCGCATTTTTTAAGTATCACGCGAAACGCTCCCCTCCCTCCATACACTCGCGCACAAAAGATCTGCGTCGCTGAAGAACTCTTCCCTGGCCCTGTTCTGTCCCGCTCGTTCGCTGAAAGTGCTCAACATCAATCGTCTCCTTTTACCCTGTTGTTTGTTGTTCCATGTTGATGGTACTGGGCTGGGGCGGTATTCCGTGGGAATGTATCACCAGAACCACGATCCATGATTGTGTGGAGTTTAATTTCATGGTTACCTGTAACAGTAAATCATGATTTTCTTTAAAAGCTTAGCAAAAGGGCACACCAAGGTACCTTCGTTGCTGCTGTAAGTAACATTTTGCGGAGGGTTTTTCCTGTGATACATTTTGGCGTATTGTGTAAATTGTGACCCAGGTGTGTGTGCGTGTGGCTAGAGGTCGCCATTAGGATATGGGAATGGATGGGATAAAATCAACACAACAGCCCCCCCAGCTAAACCCGTGTGTACCAAACATACCCTTAGAAGTACTGAAACCAGCGTACGGTACTTTCTGATGGGTCTTTAAAATAATCTCCCGTTCTCTCTGTCCCTGGTACTCACCAGGTACGTGAGTTGTATTTTTCCTTTTTTTTTTTTGGGAAACAAGAACGACCCTTCCCCCTTACGTGTGGGGTTTTGTCCTTTAAACCCAACCAGCGAGTAACCTTTCCTTCGCGTACGAACGCTGCGAGGCATTTGCGGCATCATCGCAGCGCGAAAAACGAGGATGCTAATACATAGGTTCCAGCGAAAAAGGGATTTGCCGCGACTTTCCATGCAAAGAACGGGGGTTGAACCCGTTCGTTCCATCAGCGCCGGTTCGGTTTCTTTCGCGTGTGTCAGGGTGTCCTTTTGCACTCACAACGATCCATTTCGTTGGATGTTTTACGTTCCGCGGGTTGGCTGTAGATTGTGACACACACACACACACACGCTGTGCGTCTCTGTGGATGGGTGGAAAGGATGGAACCTTGTTGCTCCATTACGTAACATTCCGTGCTCTCCCAATTACGGTTACCGTTTGTAGCAATCGAAACGAAGCTTCTTGGTCCTGGTACAATCCATCGGAAATGCCTGTGCGCGGTACAAGACATTGCCATTACACAGCGGGCCAGAGACAGATGGATTGGTGCTTCAATCATTTTATTTATCTTACCTTAATGGAATTTGTATAAAGAAAGCAGCAGTGCGAGCGAAGACATGAGAAGGAAGAAATGTACAAACGGAGATTATACGCTTAGGATGGGGAGCGAGCCCGTGGTGCCGTGCGTAGGTCCATGGTGAAGGAAGTGGAAGGGTTTGCGTTCAAATCTAGGTTCTGTAGAAGTTTTCGGAGAAATGCATTTTTACACACACCATTCTTTGTTATGTAGCACAGACCTACCTTTGTGACCTGTTTGTGTGTCTGACTCTTATCGCACTGGCACCACTCTGCCTGGTTGACCTGATGAGAATGTGTGTGCATTTCTCGAAATCTCTTTTGCAGAAGGAATTGTTACACTTCTGAGGCCTTCATCATTCTAAACTCATCATCCGCCTGAAAGACGGAATAATTAAATCATACTTAGTCACTTGACAACGCGCGCTTGTGTGTGTGCTGGTGACACTTTTCGCATTCATTTACATCGAACGCATCCAACAACGCGGCAACAACACGTCATTCGTGCGCGCTCATGATTGCACACAGCTCTGCCCGTTGTCGTCGTTAGTCACCTGGTTCGGAACTGGTTTGGTGCACTATTCCGATCATTGCGTGATTCGTCGCGTTGTCCACTGACGCAACTGTGTGACGTGGAATGAATATACGCTCTCCCAACAACTTCATACACACACTCACACACGCATTAGAGGGTAAGCACACACTCACCCACCACCTGAACATGTAAAACTTTCACGCCAGAGTGTGTAGGCCTTTGGATGGATGGATTTGGCGTGACTTAATTGAAATCGAATGTGTGCGGATATCGTTCATCAGAATTCGATGCCGACATCGCGTCGTGCTGCTGTCGTCTTCAGGCCTTTGCCAACCGTCATCGCCGCTGCCCTGCTGCTGTCATGCGTCGTGTGGGTGTACTAAATTGATTTCAGCTACAGAAAAAAGGCACCACCACCATGCTTTTCGCACAAAGAGCACACACACCACACTACTGCTGGTGGTGTGATGGTCGTAATGGTGTGCTATTTTAGGTTAGGCTGACATGTTCGGCATAAGCGGATAAGCGGTATTGTCATCCAGTCCAGGGCGTTCGCACGGCCTGGGCCGTTTCAGTTTTGCCATTGCGAAAGGCGAATAATTAGAAAGCTAAGGTGCCAGAAGCACTCATGCAGAAATGACACCGTGTGGAGTGTGTTTGTGTGTGTGTGCGCGTTTCGGTGCCTGGTGTTGAGTCGATAATACCGCCGCAACCATCTTTTGCTGTAGTCACCTTGACAAGTAATTCTGATGATGTGAAGGAGAGGTTTCAAGCAACAAAATGACTTGATATTCCTAGCAATATGTGGAACTTCTACACGTTTACCGTCACATGGGCATCTTTTTACTATTTTGCACCTTTTACTGCACTGCTTCTTCTTGAAACTTTTATAGGCTCGGCGTTAAGAACGGTCATAAATTTGCCTCTGGACGCAGAGCAATCATAATTCCAATATCTTGTTGACAGAGAGTGTCATCCTCCTGGTGGGACCTGGTGGACCTGGTCCTCTCGGTGCTAATAGGCAATCCTGTAAATGCCATTTGCTTGCGCATTTCCACCACCATCGCCGCCGCGTGATGTATGGTGTGGTGGCGGTGCTTTACAACTTAAACCCCTCACAACTCCCAACCGCGGGCTCTACCCGGGGGTGTGGGCAGAGTTTAACAACTCACTTAGCACCTCTCTCGGCCGCCGCCGTGCCATCCAGTTGATCCCATTAAAAGCGATGACACTGTTAAACATCACTCTGCAGGCACTTTTAATTCGCACCGAGATTTTCGCATTCATTGTGTGTGCTCTGGCGCGGGGAGGGGGTGGCAAATATGATTATCATGTGGCCACGGGAGACACGGTGGTTGATCTTTGCTACTGCTGCTTCTTCAAGCGGTAACTCCAGAGGTACCTGTTCACCTGTCGTTACTGCGCATTTTGATTGTTGCAGTTCGCCGTGTCGTTTACTGCAGATTGTAACGGTTGCGTCAACAAGCTGTGCCTACGATAGCGCTTATCAACAAGACAGCGCGAGACGGATGTTTGCTGCGCTAGCACCACCAGTGGGTAATTCCTCTGGAGGCAGTGATAAAATCCCATGGTCGTGGTTATAAAGATACGCAAGCATCAAACATTGTACTGCTGCGCACCGTTGGATTGTAGGGGCGTCGACGACGACCATTGAAGCTGCGGGTGTCGTAAATTCTGCCCGGACGCACACCGGTGTAGATCATCTAATCGGCCCGGTGGAAGGTCAACGGATGGAGCCCCGTCATCCGGACCTGGGTCTTGGGTAGGATGTTTGCTGCCGGACCTCGTTAACTGTGTGCGCGTTTTGCGCTGAAAATAGACTCCCCAACAATAGACGTTCGACACGCGTGTGCGGCTCAGTCTGACGAGATGTGGAGTTCCTTGCCTGTGCATTTCCCTCGGGCACCTGCCATCCCACCATGCGTTCCATTCGATTTATACACCGGGCTAAAAAGCGATGGAAAACTGAAGAGCAGGATGAAGAATTATCGCCGCCGCCGCTCTGCCTATGTTTCGGGCGTCGTGCTGTGTGTTAGTCGCAAGTCATGCTGCTCGGATCGATTTACGAACACCCCAGAATTGCACATCTTTCTGCACCTTGGGGATGTGTTCGGGTGCTGATAAAAATAACACAACAGCATGTGTTGCTGTCCAATTTGTTTTTTTTTGTGGAAAGGTGTAAAGAGATAAATTCACTAGAAACAGACGGCAACAGTTTGGCCGTTTGTTTTGTATCCAAATTGTTGTCCAATAACTGAATTCTGGGTGAATATCAATTTCTTGGCTGCAATAAAACAACAACTTCGATGCTCTCTCCCAGCGGTGAAGTAATCCATTGGCTCGTGTTGGATCGATTAAAGTTTAACCTGCTACACAGGCGTATGTAGCCCTGCTCGGGCTCGCAGTCCCTTATGCCCCCACCCTCCCCCAAAAAACTACATGACCATTCGGACAATCTCTGCCGTAAGCAATGGCCCTACTGCTGCTGCCCCTGCGTCCACCACTTGGCTACTCATAAAAGTATAAAAAGTTCTTTTCCCACCAGTGGAATAATCGTGGATCGAAGCTAATCGCCAAAGTGGTGCTCGTTGTTGGTCTGGTCGATCGATGCCGCTGTGTAGCGCGCTTAAGCAATAACGCACACCCAAGAGGAGGGAGAGAGCGGTAGGGGAAGGCACACAAGCACAAAGTGTTTTCGATAAAATGTTTCATTTAGCTTTGAAGTTGCCCACGCACGTGTGTGTGTGTGTGTATTGGCAGTGCAACGGTATTCGGCTTCCAATTATAATGGATGTTCTCTTTAATGTCCTCGGTGGGTTGTTACACATTTCCCACTGGTGAGCGAAAAACAGCAAGAGAGTAAAACAGTTTTCCACTACCCCTCCCTTACTTTCACAACGCACCGGAGTGGAAAGTTTGCCTTAGAGTTGGAGGTTTGCTTGTGCAAAGCAATGGTGAAGTTGAGGAGAAAACGAATGCATTAAGAGATCTATTTTTTGGTTGTTGGTGTTCGTTGGATAATTTTGTTTTATCTTATATAGAGCGGTTGAGGCTCGTATTTGCTTGTAGAACATGAAAGTTAACAAAATAATATTTGTTTATTGTTTCGACTGAGAGAAACAGACCCTAAAGACAACATTCGACATGGAATGAGGCTGCAAAAACTTAAGTTTTGAAGCTCTTTCAACGATACAAAGTCATCCTCATCAGCAGCGGCACCATACTATCCAGATCCCATGAGAGCCCGATAACCGCACGGTTCCGCACACGAGAGCCGCCTTGCGAAGATGCTGTGCGCCTTGCTGTGGCTGAGAAAGGACGCAAAGTAAATAGAGCTCCTTTCCGGTGTGCGCCTCCACTGCCACCTCTCTCAAGCTCTAGCGCTTTCTTGAAGAAAGCATCCCTGCCGTACGCGTGTACGCATGCGTGTGTTGCGTGCAGTGCCAGCAAACGTGCGGGCGCCAGCAAGCTGCCACATCTTCCTACACACATCTTTCCCAAAGGAGCCCAGTGTAGGAGGAGCGAGCATCAGTTGAGAGCGGTGGTGTGGTGGTGGTGAAACAATGCTCTAAAAATGAGGCCTTCCTTCCTCCCAACGGCGACTTGCGACTTGCTCCGCGTGTAAGGTCAAGGATTAGTGGGCACAAAATGTGTTTGCCATTTAAGCGCTCCGGTGTCCCCATCATCTTTAGTTTTTGTCCCTCCTAATCATGCTCGAAAGTTGCAATTATGCTCAGGTCACGGTCAGAAGTGACACTCAAAAGATTGGGGACAGTATGCTGCTTACCTAAATTGATTCTCGTCCCACGGAACGCTTTGTCGGGCGTTAAAGTGGTGCTTAAGAAGGCTCGTTGCTTTAATAGGGTGACAGTTACAGATGTCTTTTCGTTCATAAAGCGACATTGTGCTCTGCAAATTGCATACATTTAGGCTCTTTTAACGAAATCCGCCAAAAAGTATGCAATTCGCTACGCAAATCACTCTGGTTCCGCTCGAAACAACACAGTAATAAGGTTTCATCGTGATGCTTTTGCAATTTTGAAGGCGTTATATAAGGGGGCTACAATGAACGTGTCCATATCTGGTCGGCCCATTTGTCGCAAAGCTATAATTGATTGCTTTGTGCTCATTTCCACCGGCACAAATGCATTGTTCTCGCAGTCTCCCCCCCCTACCACATGCATGATCTCGCATTGATTGGTCGCGTAAAGCATTCCAATTGTACTTCAAATTATCTAATTGATGGATGACGAACACTCCTGAGCCGCTTATCAAATATAGCAGCACAGCACAGGGGCCCAGGGGGAATAGTAATTGATTGGCCCAAGACTGTGCAAATAGCAAAACCACCCTGTGTATCCCGATAATGTTGTTTTTTCTCTTATCGTTCCGTTTTGATTGATACATGAATGGCGATGATAATAGAGCCGTGCGTGTGGAAACTTTAAAGCCGTTGTTCATGGCATGCAAGGTACTCGAATTGGACCCACCACCGGACTGCGGGGTAGTGACAGTAGCAAACACTTACAAGAGTAGAGGCAAAGAAGGTCAACATTGACGTGCACACCGGCTTGCAGGCAGTTTGATAAATGTTCACCAGCAAAGCATTGCGATGCAGTCAGAAGGGTGTAATTATTTCGCGATTGCAGCGCAGGTCACACACATACACACACACAGTTTCAGGGTGCCCGTTCGACCCAGCTCTCTTCACCGATAGGCCTCTTTTTACTGTCCGTCCAAGCGGCACACAGCGAAGCGATAGAACTTGACCGGAAATGAAACGTTAAACACAATCCCGGAACAGAAGAGCCCACGAAGGTTGCAGCGAGGGAGAAGCAGAGCGAATAGGTAGCAATATTTTTGAAGGCTAACAGCGATTCCGCGTGCGGCCTCAACCATGCTGTGTGTGGCCTTAGCGCGCGGCAGCGGATATCGATTTATGTTTTATTAAACATTATCGACGTTATCGGTAATGTTTCGCGCTCGTTCCACAGCCGGTTCCAACAACCTCCCGCTGAAGAACGGAAAAATGCCATCCTTTTCGTGTTAGTAAATGGAGCACCGCCCCGCGGGGCTGTGTGTGAATGAGTAGAGGGATACCAAATAAAACGAAGAGTAAACCCGCTCCAATATATAGAGGCCCAAGGACCAGCGCCGCCAGAAGTTCGCAAAGGTTGGGAAAGATGAGATGTTTTAGTTACGTAGAAGGGTTAGGATGACTGAAATAGGACCTTCGTTTTGTTTTGCGGACCTACCAACCAAAGCCAACGGAGAGCTACAGCCCGTCCCTTCTGCCCATCATCTGGTCCGTTCTGGAAAGGAAAATCACGTTTGAAAAGAACTGACAGTGGCGTGAAAAGAAGGAGTAGTAAAGTCTCTTATATTGCAAACATATTTGTAACGCTGTGGGCTTACCACCGGCCTACGGCGAATGTCTGTGAGCGAGGTATGTATGCGCCACCTGATTGGGCTGTCGTTGGAAAAGGGCACAAGGCACAACAGGGGATGATGAGAGGGAGCGTGTAAACCGAAGCCACATTTCCCTGCTTTCCTCATTGATTAGAGAAGCCGAACAGGAAAAGTGGACGAACAGGAAAAGCACATATCCTTTCGCACACACAAACCGGCATGACATTCACTATCTACCTTCTTTCCTTTTTCGTTTTAAACGCACACACACGGACACACTTTGGAACACATTTATTATTATCTTACCTCCTTTCCAGGGTGTGTGCCTCCTTCCTGTCGTGTGTGCGTCTTTGCGTCGTTTGCAGCCCTAGACACACACACACACACATACACATGTCACTGGGTGGAGGAAAAAGGAAAAGCCCCGGGTTTTTATTTCACCGTTCGATATTCGTTCACCGTGTGCGCTTTGATTTTTCTTTTGAAATCTATGCTGCAGGTTGTGCAGGACAGAGCAAGGAGGACACGGAGCACGAACGGTTATTTTTAGGTCGAATTGATTTTTGTCGCTTCTTCCAGCTAACTACTACTACTAGAGCCCTGAGGTTGAGGCTCGTTTGTAGTGTACTGTATGGAGCAGCCGTGCGTCGATGTATTTGTCTCTTCCTTTCGTGCCGGGGCTTTTGCCCATTTTTCATCCTTCAATTTCCAATCACCCGGTGTGTGGGTTTGTGTGTGGTCAGTAATTAAACCTTAAATAATGCAAAGCACAAAATCGAACGATGCAAGGACACACGGCGCGACGCGGGAATGCACGTGCTCGCGGGAATGCCTTTGGATGGATGGATGGACCTCGGTCGGTTTGTGCAGCAGTTGGCAGCACTTGTTGTTGTAGACTTTTCTCCGCTTTTTGCAGTTCTGTAAGCGTACCGTTTCCATTCGATGCTGATGTGTGGCAAAGCAAACGTAGCGAACGTGGTTGGGCGCCGAGCGTAAATAGAACATTCGCTGTAAGGGTTCAGTATTTTGATGTGTTTTGAATGGAAGGAAAAAGCTCGAATGTAACCAATCTGTTTAAAAATGTTTAGAAAGGTTTTGGAAAGTAAATCAGATTCTTTTACCTTTTGCCGTTGTTGAGAAATCTCCACCTGTATGATGAAGAGGTAAACCATTTTCCTCCAACCTAACGATGTACGAGCAGAGTCTTCGTCCCATTGCGTCCACAGCGTATCGTCAGCGTCGTCGTCTTCGTCGTTGTAATCGAAAATAGTATCAGCTCCATTTCGCTTCCCTTTAAGCGGCTTACTCGCCCTTTGCCGTACCGGGCCCGAAATTGGCTTCGACATCAACAACATATTGTATCTTGTCTGTGGGCCCCCGTCAAGCAGGGCTTGGAATTGAATTCACTGCGAGGGACCTGGAAAGGACGGAGGGAGACATACGAATGGTTTGTGTGTGTGACGGGAGGGAAATTATGATAACGTTCGAGGGAGTGAGCTAGCAAGAACAAAAAAACCCATTGGAAAAGCGCTACAGAGTGTGGCAAGTGTGGCGCACGATGGCGGTTGGGGGTGGAAACCTGCAAAGTTCTCAGGGGAAATTAATACTTATGCTAATTATGCTTAAGTAACCAGACGACCAGGCGCGTTCGCTTGCGGTCGGTGCTTCGTCGGAAGCTTTCGGAATAAATTAAACAATAGTGTAAAGATGTGGCCCGGCGCGCAACTAGCCGCGGCCCACTTAGCCAAGGAGCAGAGTGGAGTTAGAACGGCTCTTGACCTGCGATGACGATGGTGGTCTAGAAGATGCCACGAGCAGGGAAAGTCTTATCGGAAAGATTCTGGTAACTTCTTGTGGTGCTGCTGTTTCACGTTCGTTTTTTGATTGCTGTTAATTATTCCGAACGTTTATGATGTCGTCTTAACGGGTGAGGTACGCCTCGGATGCATTAAAGTCTTTTCTGGGGAATTTGGATCCATGGATTTAATGTGGAAAAACTTCGATGATCTTCGGACACCACGCCCAAGGCTACACATACCAGACAGCGGTGTGTATCGTGCTGTTGTATGCACTTTACAGACTGCACCGATGTTGATGTTTGCGTCAGGGTGCGTGCATATATTTTTAGCCAACCAAGTAGCGATTCTCGCCAGATGCATAAATTGTGCACAACCCCGGGCCCTTCCCAACAAGCAAACACAAGCATTAAGAAGCGATGAGAAAGGAGAGCGCAAGGGGGAGGGTCTTAAGATTCGTGCAATGTGTTCCGGATGACTTGCCGTACACAGCGTACTACTGTGATTATGTCTGGAATTTCTTGATCTCATTTGGCTCATGAACCGTGCTTGTAGGCGAAGGATTAAAGTATCTGGTTGCGGGTTATTTCCAGTACGCCCCGAAGGGATTCTTTTCCAAACACGACACGCACCCTTGAGAACGAAAACACAACAACACTGTGCCTGTTACGTGCACTGTGTGCGGGATGCTGTACACGACATGACAAACTACTTTAGTGCGAAGGACCATCAGCAGCAGCAGCAGCAACAGCAGAAGGGTGTACGTGTCGTACAAAATCCCATTCTCTCTCTCTTTCTGTCGACCTTGTGCTCTGTGTGTTGCAGCTTAGCATCTAAATGCAAATCTGTTGTTCCATTATCACGATGGTGAAGACGGAAGCGTACCACCACCACGTTGATGACATCCAGGAGAGCTGGCTGGGGTGAAGTTGGAGAACTCTCTCCAAAAACCATGGGATTCATAGAGGTAGTGACATGAAGACTTGCGGAACAACGGAGAAACGAGATGAAAAATTGGAATTGTAAATGCATTATCATCAGCAGCATCACTGGTTAGTCAAGCAGTACCGTGCAGTATCCATCCTGTTACCACACACAGAACCCAAACCGTCATTAGTGTTAGGAACACTATCCCCCCGCCCAAGTCAGCTGTAAAGCAGAGTGCATTCTTCACAACGCACGTTTATGGAACACTCTTTTGCAAAAACCTCTTCAGATTGGCTGCGCAACAGGCCAAAACAGTTACAAGAGGTCGGCATAGTACACCGGAAACTAATGCCCCTGCCCCACAGTTTCCAGTTATTTTTGGCTGTGGGGAAAATGAACGTCATGCTGGCACTGGTCTGGTGCTGCTGCTCCGGAAAACAAAAACCAATCTCATTAATCTTGCTCAACGGATATCCTCATCCATTGGTGCGGATTACTGACCAACGGTGGCATCCTGTTCCCAATGGTTTTACCCAATGGTCGTTGCTTTCTAACAGACGGATTCGAAACAGAGTTCAGTGACTTGCGGTTTTTTTCTCGTAGGATTGCTCTTTAAGAGAGTACTTTAATAGCCAATATTTGATTGTACAAGCTTGAGAGAGATTTAGTTCAAAAAGACGTACTGTCAGGTGGTGCAAATCTTGCAAGCGGGATGAAGAAATTGGCAGAAGCAATAACCAGAATTGCCTGGAAGTTTCAATATCCTACGAAATCTAAATCTGTTTCACATTCAAACGTTATCTACATATGCAATCAAATCTCTTTTCGGATCAGTCCTAATAGCCTGCCTTGAATGTCTGCATGCGCTTGGATTGGAGACTCGTTTGACATACGCTGATACAACAGTGCCCCCGCTGGCAAGATATCAAAAGAAAACACGAAAGAACTGATTGAGCATCTCCGATCCGACCTACGAATCGGCTCCAAAGTCTATCTTTCCTCTCACGCATCCCGCTGTGCTACCCTTATTCTAGCTGTGCTAGCTCTGTCAATTATAAAGGCATCATTTCTTGGCATTGCATCAACGAAATTATTGCCAGTCTGACGTATGCAACTGCTCTTGGGCCGAATCGATCGAAACTCACACACACACAAAAAAGGCTAACATAAAAGCCGGCAGGATTGGTAGAAATAAACCAGCACAAGCAGGCAGCAGAGGGGCAGGGCAGCATGATGGTGCGATGGTGCGGCAGGACAAATTGATTTTCTAACAACTGATTTCTACCAACGCTCCCCAGCAGCTTGCTCCTCTCCCCAGCCTCATCCCCCGAGCAGCGGATTACGTGTATATGCACACATGCATGGGGTTTGTGGTGGATTAGATGGCTTGCAGATACCGAATTCCAACCCGCCTGTGTGCTATGCATGTTGAATACCAGATTTTTGCATCGGCGTCTGTGGTGCGACAGCAAGATGTCTCGCATATGATAAAACTCTTACGATGAGGAATAGAGAAAAGGCTTTTGGCAGTGACTCAAAATCGTACATTATATACCTGTGATATCTAAAAAAATAATGTATCACCCCATGCATCATCCAGAACTGTGAAGTTGGGTTGTACGAAATGTTGTTTGCGCTCGCCTATGCTCTGAGGGCACAGCTGAGAGCCTCCTTTGGATATTCGTGTGCGAATTGATAAAGAACATTGCTCATCAGAGAGAGAGAGGGTGGTTGTTGTGGTGAGACATCAAACGAGTTCCGTACGAAGCTGCTCCTCAAGTGAATGTTCCTGCTGGATGTGTATGTGGTTTTTCCAACTCCCTAGGGTGTGCCGGGATAGTTTTCATTTATATATATAGCGCTAATTTACTGTCGGGCTGGGCTGTGTTGTCTCTGTCTCCCTCTCTGACTGGATGAAAGCAGATATCCCAATGTGAGAGCACAAAATGAAAACTTTACCCACAGACGCCCACGGTGCAATGCTCGGGAGGAATTGGAGGTACATTCCAAAAAGAACACATTTCTCCCACATTCTATGCTGTGCCACACACTTGAAATTGGAACGAATCCGGGGATGGGGTTTGTCCTCTGCACCTGCATCCGTGAGTTTGCGCTCGCTCACCCGCTTAATATCTTTGGGTTAGGCTTTAAGAGTGTCTGCTTTCAACTGATATGGATTCTGTCGCTAACGTTGGCCAATGCTGCTGTTCCTGAAATAACTTGCTCTACCCCAGCTGTGTGTGCCCTATCAGTGTGTATCTTAATTTTTCTCGACTTGTCTGAATATTCTCCAATCCCAGGAGTAGGTGGATGAGTAATATCAGCCCGAAAGGATGAAAGGGCTTGGTCTATTTATAAACTCGGTTCGTTTTATCTGCCTCTCCTAGCAGAAGCAGAAGCAGCAGCAGCAGCAGGCAGCCTACGAGCCTGTGTAATAGAACCTGGTCAGCTTGAAGTCTGCGGAAATCCCACAAACCACAAAGAGCACCTATACCCTTACATTGAAACTTCTGCTGCAAACAAAACACAGGCACACATATCCATATAGGAATAAAAGAAAGAATGAAACTGGAGCAACCAGGACCAGAATGTTTTCATCCCGCTGCTCCTGTGCTATTGACATCACACAACCAAGTGAACACACACGTTTGTCTGTGGCTATACTTTGGATGTTTCGTGATATTTTAGACCGACGAAACAATTCCGTGCTTCCTTTTTCCCGTGCCATAATGGGTCCGGCGATCACTGTCGGCGGATTCTTTTGTGTAATGTGCCGCTGGTTTTGTGTCCGGGCGGGCCAACCGAATGGAAGTTTTAGTGACGAGCAAAGATGACACTACTCCACAATTACTGTTGGCCAGAACGGCGAGCGTTATCTGGTCAGCAATAGTTATAGTTTCCCACCCCGCGTTTGGTGTTTGTTTTTTTTGTGGCGTTGGTACGAAAACTATCATCTCCATTGTGTGTTTGTGTGGTGCCTGGGTTGGTATGCAATGTACGAAAACGGGTTTTTGTTATGATCATACTTTCAGTCGTCGACGACATACATTTAGTTGCTCTCTTTTTGTGTTTTGTGTGCTGTTCTTGTGGTTGGCAAGACATATTCTCAGGACGTTTAGAGTTGAAGGGGGTGCGTTCGAGGGAATATTCGCGCTGGTGCGAGGAATTACAGATGTAAATGTAGTGTTTGACCCACATTGTAATGTGTATCATCTTACTCGCTGTGTGTGTGCATGTGCTTGATGCTGCTCGTTAGCTACCACTGTTTCGTTGCTGATTGGAACGATGTGTGCAACTTGGGTTGAAGGCTTGTAAGTGGGCTGTGTATGCCACTAATCCCGTCATGTCGGACATGTCGCGCTGTCGTGATATCATCTTCATCATAAATGAAGATTGTGAGGCGAAAAGTGGAAGTGCGAGGTCAGCAAGTTGTCTTGATGTTATTGTAACAACTTGAAGCGAAGAGATTGAGAGATTGGTATTGTTCTGGGAGCCTGGGCAGTAACCAGTCTTTGAGCGAGGAGTGATGAGACAAGTTTTGGGCTAACAACAGGATTTTCACAACTTCCAATTTGTGTTTTTTTCTGTTAGTGGAATTGATTGTAAGATCTACTAAGGTTAGGTTAGGTTTCTATAGTATAAAAAAAACAACCATCAGAATAGTGATTAATTCTACCTTGGAAGTCTATAGAAGTTCAGACTCAGAACTCAGATTTCAGAAGACTTACAATGGAAAGTTCAGGGAACCATAAGAAATATTCAAAGTCATCGTCTGGCTCAAAAATGTCTTCTGAAGTTCAATATATTATGTTTTGGTGTTATAGATGCCACAATTAACAAGTTGAATTTGACAGTTGAAGTGTTCCATCTCCTCCAATTCGCTATCGCTAGTGTTATCTATCGCTAGTGCTATCGCCAAATCTAGCAAATTTATCCAGCAAAACAATGTCTGATAAGCAATCCAACAAACGTTACAGTTTGATTCCTCGACCCATTGCATCATTAGCAGGCCCAATTCCTCATTTCCTCATGAATATTGTATACACTCAAAGAAAAGGTCCTTCAGATGTAATGCTGCAAGATTTTCGTAAGGACCACTAGAAGTGTTCTTCTCATTGTCGGCACGCATAGCATTGTCTCATAGTAAGAAACCCCCCACCCTCCCATCAGTACCCGTATAATTTAGTTAAAAGATTTGCAATGAACAATTCATAAAAAAGCGACTAATTCTACAAAGCGCACAAACTTGGGCGTCCTCCGCTCGCTCGCTTGCCCGCCCATTTTGCACCTCATTTCGGTGAATTAATAATTAAGAACATTAATCTGACGTTTACGAACCATCGTCGGCCGTCGAGCAGGATGACCCGGGGAAGTACGACAGCTCCGCTCTGTGTCTGCTGCTCCTCGATTCTCGATCTCGATTGTCGCCAAAATCATTTTCCCCTGTCAAGCATCACAGAGCCTGGGATATTTCTCACACCGTGTCGCACGGAAAGTTGCTTCCACAGGGCGCTCGGTTTTATCGTCCATTATTATCGTCCAAAGTTTGGTCGTCGTGCTGGCGATGCAGGACCTGCTGCGCAAGAAGACCGTAAGACGCGGGTGTGCGTGTGTGTGTGTGTGTGCGCGCTGCTGGCGAAAGACTTGATTTGTTGGAGAGTTTCGAGCCTTCCGATTGCGCCAATTTCGGTCATGTCAGCTGTCTGATTTGGAAGCGAGCAGTCGGCGGGAGCCAGAGCGAGGGCCACACTTTAAAAGGGGATTAGACTTTTGCACAGTTTGTGCGCAAAACTTTGCAATACTGGTCACAGGCTGCTGTCACCCCATTCCACCCCTCCGGTCATTTGCGTTGGGATTCGAGGGGTGTTGGAATGGGGTTTGCACAGCATGGACAGCAGGATGTTGGGTGCGCTTATTATTAATCGCACGTCAGGAATGGTAAAGTTGGCTTATCGAAGGTTACTCCGCTTACCACTCTCTCGCTCTAACACTCCTGCCGCTGTCGTTTAATCCCGGCTGCGCTAGTCTTGTGCTGAATCAATTAATCAGAGTAGAGCACACCGGACCACGTGCGTCTCGGTACCTCGGTCCACCGACAAGACCACCCGACCCGAGAGTTGGTGAATAAATTACGCGCAAACGAGAGACCGAACGACAGTTAGTGCGCGCTGGTACTGCCGCCATCGGCGGATTGGTCAAAGCGGAGTCGACGTACGTTGGCAAATCCCGGGGCAAAATGTGTTTGGTCCAAACCGAATATCCGTCGGTTCTAGGGCAAGGTGTTCGGTGTGTGTGTGGTGTACGATTAATTATTCGCTTTGTAGCTTCCATCAGAAATAGCACACTGCGACGGACCGGAGGAGCGATCTGGTCTCTTGTGTGTGTCCTATTTCTCTGATGCTCGTCTCTACGTTGCTGCAGCTCCTTTTTTAGCAGCTAAAATGCAGCCAAAAATCTTACACACACACACACGTACACACACATGGTATGAATAGCAAACAACCACCTTCTTTTGGTGTGCGGGTTTTTTTGTTTCTATGTTTCTGTGTGTCCATTTCAATCTTCGACCCGGATCGATTTATCCCGCTGCGAGGTGTACTTGAAATTCGTTTGTATTTGTGGAGCTGGTGGTGTGGCGCTGTGGAGCGGGGAAAGGTGTGAAGACCACCATCCATACCTGTGCGCGGGTTTCGGTTACTGGGAGATAAATCCCAGCCCTCTTCACACGGGGAGGCTGCTGGTGGTTGCAACGATGACGACGATGACGACGACGGCGTCGAGTACACAAACGATATTTTCCCGTGGGCAAGGTTCAATTTTCATGGAATCTGGCTACACACATGGAAGCTCCTAGAAGAAAAGTAGAAAAAAAACACAAATCCATCTCCTTTGCTCCCTTTTACCTCGCCGCTTTTTTTTCCTTTTCTTGAAAGACCATTTGGGGCTTCTTGTTGATGCTAAGCAGATGAACCATGCGGCTCATACAGCACTGTGTGCGTGTGTGTGTGTTGTATGTTTATGTCAGGTGTGTACGCCGGAAAATGTTCAAGGTTTGGGGTGAAAAATTTACCCCAACCGCCCCACGCAGCGGGAGGTAATCAAATTGTCAGTTAGCGTGCGCCGACGTGACACGTTTATTGACTTGCCCCGGAGCTTGTGGAGCCGGCGGCGCGTCGGGAAAAAGTGAAAAATTCCTGCAGTGATTATCATTACGGCACAGGCAAAAGCTGGCGTTAAAATGGTCCTACTGAGAGCGCCCCCCCCCCCCCCACACACACACACACACACACACACGCACATGCCCACCGGTGGGATTTACCTTGCCATCTCGTCTCCCTGAGAAAAGCGATTCCTTTTGTGAGATTTTAAACAGATTTCGGTATTTTTTTGATGGGCGTGCGTGCGTGTACGTGCTTTTGAGAGAAGAAAAAATCCTACACAAAACAACAAATTTCGTTTGGTTTTGCGCTTCCGGCGATGTTGTTTGGTGGGTTTTTGGTTACTAAAACCAGCAAACAACAAGCCCCGCCGTCCATCCGTCCCACCGCTACTGCCGGCCTCAAGTCCAGCTTTGCGAGGGCATCGTAAGACGCGAGCACGGACCATCTACCACGGCAGTGTACTCGCATTTGGCGTAAACATCAGACGAGGGGGAAAATATATGTACATAATTCTTGTAAACATCAGCATACATCAGCACTAGACAGCACTCCCTCCGTTCGCGGAGTTCCTTCCCTACTGGGCGGATGAAACTCTCCACGGGCCGCAGAAAAAAACGTAACGATTTAACGATCGGTGTAAAATATTATGCAAACACAAAATTGAAACATCACTAATGTCGTGTCGCTCTGGAGGAGGAGGAAAGGAAGGAGAAGGGGGGGGGGGGGGGGGTAGGGGATCGCACAGATCGAAGATAGAGGTGCAAGTGTCGAGCGCGAGCGTCATCGGGCCGGGACCGGTGATGGACTCATCATCATTAATGCATCGGGTAAAGTGCATCCAATCAGGAGGCAAGGCAACATTAGCCGGGCAGGGGGTTGGTGGCGGTTGCTAATGCGCTCGAGCCAGCGGGTGGAAAGAGGCGCGATGGCGTGTAAAAATCGGGCACAAGGCTAAACCAGTGGAAGTATTGGTATTGGTTCTAGAATTTAGTTGTGCCCTTCTTTGATGTTCACACATTTTGTCGGTTGTAGTTGATTTTTGAAGTTCTGATTAACAACAGGAAATCAATGATTTTAGTGTGGTCTAAGTAGAAGGTCTTGTTTATGATAGTTCAAAATATCAATGTATACATTTTTCATTACTAAAAAGTAGCATTTACTCATTAATTAGCAACATATTGCATACTTTCAGGCGTGTAAAGCTTAAAGCAAGCAGGAAGATTTGTTGGATGTACAATTTAATTTCAATTTCGATTATTTCAAAAATACATTCTCGAAAGCTTTTAAACTAAAGGAATAAGCAGTACATTCACTTAGAATTGATTTAAAATTAATTAATCACCGCTGTTTTCCATTCCCCACTGAGCCCCATTTTCGAACCTAACAACACACAGACAACAACAACACACAACCAACATTCGACCGTTTTTGGATGAGCACATTTTCGGCCTATTTTCGAGCATCCATTTATAGCACACCGGTCCACGGTCGCGTTACGGTCGTCGTCGTCGTGATTGAATTATCTAATTCTATCGATTGATTCCATCGTCATATTTGCACACCACCGGGGGCTCCTACCGAAGCTCGCGAATAAATACGACTTCTTGTACTCGTATAAAACACCGCTATGATGTAGTCGTGCTGCTGCTGCTGCTACTCCTTTCTCAACTAAAGAATAAATAAAGGAACGGTGATTTCGACTGCAAGAATCTTCCGTTTCCTGGGGTTTGAAAGATTGAAACGATGTTGTACTAACGTACACACAACATGGTGTGGTTGGTGCTGGTGCAGCGCTGTGTGCTGCACCGTCTGGTTGTTTGATTTTTCCCCCTCCGCTTTTGCGTCTCTTTGCATCGCGCCTTCGAGCGTACGATTTTCGCGCATCATGCGGATGCAATTTTCCGCATTCGGTTCGGGATCACGGCACAGCCCACGTGGATCTCTCAGCCAACGCTCCACTCAAAGCACGAGCAGCTGCAACCAAGCGCGCCCACCAATCGGGAAATGATGCGAGTTGGGCTGCAGCAGACGGAAAAGCACATTTTCACCAAGATCGTTTGCAGCACCATTTTGGTGGCGAGCAGCAGCGCGTATGTGTCCTTCTATTATTATAGCGTATTGTGGGGCTATTGATTTGTGCTGCATTTGCTGCAGCTGGCACGGCTGGCACAGGGGGACAAAATTGCTCAATTTACCAGTGGCTCTGCCAGCCGCCGCGTTGCCCAACTCCCTAAATGGTCGGAGCTTTTTTCTGGTCACTCGGATGGTGTTGGTGAACGTGCGGTGCAGCAACATCGGGGAGGATGGAAGGACTTTCCGAAAGGTGTTTGTTTTTGGTGCGATTCGCAAAAGGAGGACACACTATTTACCTTTTGCAGAGCCACCTACACAAACACAAATACGTATTGGCCAAACGGCAAATTGGCTTTCGTTTTTTTTGTGCGGTGGTTTTTTTTCGTCAAAAGCGCTGCTGTTGGTGGTGTGCAATGAGGGGTGTTTAGCATGCACAAGCGTATATGTATTTTTTTACATTCTACAATTCCCCAGCGACGACGCCCGTTCGTCTGGGCTGGATAGTGACATGGGTTGATTCGGTTTGAGCGTGGAACAGCGAGCGGGGGCGAGCTCATATTGCTACAGAAAGCAGCCGTACCGAATGACCAGCACAACAACACGCCACAGCTGACACCAGACGGAAGATATTATTTTTCATCTGCTAAAAAACATTGCCGTTAGCCAGCAGTCGCTGTTATTGTACTTCTCCCCCGGCCACTGGGAGTGAACATGTTGTAGCAAGCCATTTGTAAAGTGTCCGGGCTCGTCTTCCTTCTCCTGCCCATGCCATCGTGGACAGGTTCCATTTTTTAAAGTTATGCCAGCACTCCTCTGTCGTTTCTGTCTCTCTCTCTCTGTCTCTTTGTTGCATCCAGCAACACTTGGACTTGCGTGTCCAGTATGGGTTTTTTTGCTTTCTGTTCTTTAATTTATAATTATTTATCATCCAAGTGAAACTTGTTGGACGAGTTATTGTGATCGTGTGTGTCTGTGTTTTCGAGAAGATGTTGTTTTTGGTGGGTCTTTGGTTGACCCGGATTCTTGCGCGTCTGCATTCCAGCACCGACACGCGGAACCTATTAATCTCGTAATGTTTCCTTCTTGTTTCGTGTGCAGATTGGGAGGTTTCATGCCTCCCTCTCTCATCTCGTGTTTTTGTTCTGATGACGCGTGCTTGAACTTAGTTTGAACTGATGACGTAATAGCCGGCTATGGTTTGGAGCGTCTGCTTACGTTGGAAAACGATGGCAGAAGAAATGTGATTATCTAAGCAAGATTAATTCTGAAAACGAAGGTCCTGGATGAGGTACAAGTGCGAAAAACATGGTTTTGAGAAGGCATTCATGGTCCGACACGCTTTAATTGTAGTATTTTACTCGCTCGAGGCCTCGAGGTCTGTTTGTACTTTTGTGACATTCACCAGAGTGGCAGTATGGAGGTCCCAACGAAGATGATGAAGGAGGTACATGTACATCCCCAAATCGAACAATCAACGCCACATCTCGTGGTATAATATGTAGAATTGCGACCTCTCACTTCCGGAAGTCCTCTCGTCCACAAACGGAGACAAAAGGGCAGCGAGACGAAGCACCACGAAGCTCTCGAACGGCTTCAATCCTGCGAGTGAAGCTTCTGATTGAACGAATGTTGACGGAATGGGGTTACTACTATCATCACCATCATCCTCGTTGCTAGAAAATGGGGGCTCGCTCTGGCAGGGGCTTTTTTTGGTGCGTCAAACTTCACTTCAGCAGTAGGAATGGATCCTCCCTTTCCCTCATCGATGACGTCACCGCGACTGCTCGGGTGTCTCGGCACGGGGTGGGTCGGCTCGGCTGGGTGGGTGGACATTTCTGTGTCACTACGACTACGAGATCGCCTGCCGCACACAACAGAGTACAGCAAATATCTAGAGCATGCCATTGTAAGCGCGCGCCCTATCGCACTGGTGTTGCTCTGGTTGTTGCTGTTCACTGCTCACACACAAACAATTGCCCCAGGGACGAACAACCACGCAGAGCCCGAGAGAGCGAGAGATAGAATGAGAGAGAATGTCTGTGAAATGTGCCATTCCCAGCACGGAAACCCCCGCACACAAGCGGAGGTGTTGTGGAAATGAGCAGAAAAAGCGGCCAGCGTGGGAAAATGAGCCACGGTTTGAAAGAGAGAAGCGCAAGCGCCCTTGATGCTCCACCGAAGCGTGTGCGTTTGTGTGTATTTGCTCTAAAAAGGGAGACCTTATTTTCCTTTTCTATCAAAGCATTTCCAATTAATGCCGGATGCTCTTCCATCTCTTTGTTGTGTTTTTCTTGAACAACTAAACGAGGGAGAGAGCGGGAGAAAGTGAGAAAGAGTGACATCGCTCGAAGTCGGAATGAACCGGTTTTAAGGACTCGGCTCTCTTTCTCTCCCTCTCTACTGTCAGCAGCTGGTGCGGTGCGGCCTTACTACAGAAGAGATACGGTGGCCTGGTCTCCCCCCTCGTCCGGATGATGTAACAGATCAGACGGCAGCTGTGAGAGACTGTCCCCTAACGCGATGCCGGGCACTCACCATTTCTGCTCACGAACGTAGAATGACCACGGAGTGACTGTTCAACCCCGGACAGCGAATGAACCCCCAGCCAGACTGACTGGCGGTGTAGCCACAGACACGCACACACTGAGGACGGGGAAAACCTGCACGACGAACCCCGACCGCTTTCGTGACACGCTCACAGTAGAACATCAGGATGTATGTTGTCGTCGTCGTCGTCGTGTTGGCGCGCAATCACTGACGAAACTCACCTGTCATGTGACAGAGATTTGGGGGATTGTAAGAGTGCACAGAGAGATAAAGAACGAGAGAGAGAGAGAGAGAGAAAGACTTTACACACATGCATACATGGAAACCGGTGGGAAAATTCCGTAATATCGAGCGACACACGGCGTTTTTATTATTATTATTATTTTGGCCATGGGGAGACCATTGGAATGGGCAAATGATGTTAAAACTTGGGATTTCCAGACAGCGGAAAATACCTACCGAAGGGGGTGGGCGCACTAGTGTGTACCCAGTAGCACACTTCCCACACACCAACCCCCACTTAAACGCGGGTTTCTGCCCGGCTTAGAACGCGATTCTTTCGTCTAGTTTCTCAAAAACGGCTTTGAACGGCTTTCTTGAAAAGACGTCGCGGTGTAGCGATTCGGTTGATGTGTGCCGCTCTGCTCCCTGCTGGGTTGGTGGACTCTGGCGGTGCTGGTGGAGATATCTCGTTTTACCAATTTTTCATCTTCTTGCCCTCAAATAATCTGTTGTCGGCTCACACAAGTATATACTGCCGCAACCGTTTCAGAGCGGCTGACACCGGATCGTATCGGTGTGTAGTGGCGATTGAACAACAGCAGGGGACGTTCTATGTGTTACCGCTTGCCTTAAGACAGACGACTGAGGACAACAGCGCACGCCATAGACATACAGCCACACGCACGAGTTGCCGAATATATTTATAACCGTGATATAAGTTGGTGTATATGATGTGTCGGTGTGGTGTGTCGGTCAAGGCGGGACCTACAGGGGGTTTGTCGTCGGTCATCTGTCTGGCTCGTCTTTGATGTGGAGGGACGGGTAGGTCACATTCGTACAGCATTCAAGCACGGTGTCGGAATTGTTTGCTTTGTGATGAACCGTCGCGTTGGAGACATGAATTGAAACCGTTTTTTTGTGAGCTCTGGTGAATCCAGATTTACGATAAAAATGGAAAAGAAGCTGTTTTATGCAAGAAGTAATAATCAATAATCATTAAAAATACACTACTCGTGATTTTTACATCCAAAAATAATGTTTATCTCAAATGTATCAATAGCTCTAGCTTTTATTGCATTATTTTGCATCTGATCTTCGCTCGGCCGAAAAGAGCAATCAGCAAGTGTACTGTCTAGTATACCATAGGTTCATGGATCAATTCTCGATCCTCCTCAACCCTCTACGAGAATTTCCAAACTACTTTTCTACTTCATCTGAAACAAAATGCCAATGCACATTGATACAGTGGTTTCAATTTGAAACCATCTCTCTTTCAACCTGCCCCCCTCCCCCTGTGCCCTGGTTGCCCCGCCATTGTTCTTCACATACCGGAGACTGAAATTAATTACCACCTTAATTAAATTGTCTACAGTTTAAACAACACACATTCTCGCTCCTCCGCTCGCAACGTGTGCGTTCTCCAGATCTTGAGACCACAGTACGCACACAAACAGTGGAAAATGGATACGCTTGTCATTCTAGCATTCCAGCTGTGAGGGACAGGAGGGGGGATGTGTTCCGTTCGGGTCAGAATTCGCCCCAGGAACAACCAATTGTACTTTGCTCTTCTCTCCTGCCTCTGTGAACGTTTGCTGCTGAAGGCAGAGGTCAATCAATATCCATCCATCGACAGAGTGTGTATTCCTGCTACCGACGAAGAGAGGAGGCGTTGTGTTATCCTTTCCCATCGGGCCGGGAGCGGTGTTGCCCACTGGTGTGCGAGGTGTGCTGAACCTTTTGTTGCTAACTTGAAGCTCACGCACTCACCAACAGCAAACACACACAGAACCCCGTACACAGAAACAAGTATACCGTGATAGCCACGTGCACGCAATGGTATCGATTTTGCGATGCTCTCGCCACCAAACATCAGAAGGAACAGTTGGTTAACATGATTTTCCACCATTAGCGATTTCATCAAGACGAAGTGAAAGGTGACGGAAGTGTGTGAGTGCGTGTGTGTGTGTGTGTGCGTGTCTTTGAATGAGAATTTAATGCTCCCGAGCGCGTGTAGTAGGGTCAGATTGCATGGATTGATGCGATAGAACGGAAGTGTTGTAATGAAGAACGGTTCGGTGATGTTGTGGGGGCTGGCTGTATTGGTATGACATAATGCTGGAATTTTAATGAAATTGTTACCATTGTTCGACCGTCCGTGGTGGGAGGGAGAAGTTGCAATCTACATTGTTCAACGCATTGAAGCCTGATGGCAATTTAAAGTGTCCATTTACCCGAGCTAATCCTTATCATACACATTAAAGTGTCCGATTATAAAAATTGCGATTGAAAAACGCAAAATTTCCACCGGCCACCGGAGTGACCGGATACTGGTAAGAACAGATCGTTGAAATTATGTAACCCGGGTAACGATCCGGTCGCTTTTTGTTGTACGCCGCGTGGCAAAGAGTTTATTTTCGTTTCACTCAAACCATTGCTTTGTGTCCTGGTAGTGAACACAAGCACAATAATATGCACAGCGAGAGAGCACATATTAAAGGAAGCAAAAGAGGGAAAGTCTTTACGAGAAGATAAAGAACGATCGAATGACCATTCCGAACCGAACTGTGTGTGTATATTTTGCTTTTCCTTTTTTTCCCCTCCCCTTGCTCGTATCGGCCGCGTTACTGCAAGTGTTTGGGTAGAAAATTGTGGGAAAATACAGTCAGCAATCAGGGCGCGGAGCTGCGGCCTCGGGGCAGGGTTTTTCCTTAGCTCGTTTTCCACATTAGCTTTAAACGCAGGAAAAGAAAACAGCAAACGTACGGGCGTGGGTGAGAGTGGTCCCCGGGAAAAAAGAGGTGGAGGGGGCAACGCGCAACACGCGAAAATCCTCCGGACCATTTATCGCCCCAGGGCCATCTGGCATTTTGTTTCGATCGATTATTTAGCTTCATTCGCCCGGTCCACGACCGACCGATTCGTTCGCTACCGGAGGGAAAAACGGTGCCGCACAGGAGAAGGTTAACGATGGCTGGCCTGGAAAGGAAAGTGGAGGGTGGGTTCTATTAAGCGTTGAAATTGTGCTCGAGAGTAGCAGGCACTGTGTATGTGTGTGTGTGTGTAAAGCCCTCTCTCGATCGCAACCGAACGGCGGTTTGTTGTGGCTTCCTCCAGTACACACTATCTAAAATCAACCGATCGGAACGACTTTTCGCACGTTCGAATGATGATCGTCAGGGGGGGGGGGGGGAACGGGTTGTGCTGTGAGGCGGAGCGGGTGGAAGGTTCGCCGAAAGGAAGCGGTGTTTCGATTGGGAGAACCCAAAAGTCCAACGAAAAATAACAAAATTCCCCTGGTGTTGTGGTCTGCCAGCTGGGAGCTGAACGGGTCCGGGGCAATAATCGGCGCGAATGATGGGTTAAGAAGAAAAAAAAAAAGGGATGAAAAAACGCTATGCAATATCGAGGCCGATCTGCCGAGATATCTGCCAATTAAACCAGACCGGGGAAAACCGTATCGTCTTTCACATCTTCCCTTCCTTCTCCCGCAGCTGCGGTGGTGTTTGTGGGGTTTGAGATCGAAACTTGAGCTATATTTATTTTGTTGGCGCTTGTGCGAATGCAGTGTTTATAAAACAATTATCGGGAAAAGCGGGATAGTCATGGAAGGGAGTGGGAAGTGGAAAGAAAGGGGCGAGTGGGGCCAGTTGAACAAACCAGCATCGATCGAAAAGATTTCAAAACGACAGCACAAATTAACACACACACGTGCGCGCAGAGAGCGATGGACGTGCAGTCTGTCTTAATTATGCTCGATTTATAAACAAATTAGTTCGGCAAAATCACGAGCATTTTGAATGATTGTTCGCGTGTGTGGATTTTTTTGGAGCACAGTTTCTTTTGTTGTTAATTTTAAATACTTTATTAATGAAAGAAGTGTATAAACTTTATGCAAAAAAGTAACTTTTTTGGAATTAACGAAGACCGCAAAGCAAGACCCTAGTGGTTTTTGTGTGTTATTTACATCTTTTCAATCGTTCGGCTCGGTGGTCAAATGGTACGCTACTCGGCTTCTGCAAGCTCGGCTGCAAATAGATTCCCAAACTCGCCTCGGGAGAGTGGTGATGTTCACTGAAAATGTTTTTCGGGAAAAAAAGTCCAGAAATCATCCTTTGAAACTATTTGCATATGCGGTTTTGGAAAGCAGGAAGAAAATCAATCTTAAAATACAAACTCAAGGTAACGAAAGCAACTTAAAAGGCAACACAATTAGCTTCCAAACACGCCGCAAAGCTTCTCTCTGTTTGTATGGTAGGATGGTGTGGTACCCACTGGATTGGAAGGGTAGGAATGTGTGAGATGGGCTGACATATTTTGCCCATTTATGCTTCCTTTTTTCCCTTCCCTGCAGCTACAGCAAAAAATAAACGCAAACACACATACACACAAACCGGTCCTATGAATGGATTGAAAATTTAAAATTCAAATTAAGCAACTTTTCTACGCCCGGGCTCTGTCTCTTCGTGTTTGCGTGTTCCGGTGCGCTTCCGTGAGGCACCGAAGCAAATTAAGGTGTTGTTGAAAATGTGTGCCTCCCTCACTGCACACAATCACACGAAGGAGGGAGATAAAGAGAGAGAGAGAGAGAGAGAGAGAGGGAAAGCCACTCCAGAACGTGTCCTATCACAAAAATCAATCTTTTCAAACTGCTCAAGCAAAAAGCTGCCATTAAACTTTCGTATGCGGGAGAAGTGTCCGGCGAGTGAAGAGAAAAGTGCCTTAGAAGATCTTATTTTCTTGTTGTTGTGGTTTTTCCCCCTCATTTTCCCAACCCTCTCCTCGCAGTCGTTGCAACATAAAGCGTGCAAAACTGAATAAATAAATCCACTTCAGCCGAGCTTCTTCAGCCTTGTTGAAGCTAGACTTAATTCTTGCTGCTTGTGCAAAAATCGTTCTTCAGTAGAGATCAGACAAGCACATACACACACACGTCGTACAAGTAAGCATAAGTTTTGTCCGCTCTCCGACCGGAAACTTTCCGCAATGGCATGGTGTGTTGTTCCATTACTTACGAGATAATCAATCAAAATTTTCGCACATTTATTCACCGTTGGTGGGTTTCCTTGCCACAAAGCCTCGCTGCAGCACTAGCGAACAAAATTCCGATTCGTTTGACACACTAGCCAGCAAAGAGACAGCATCAAATCCACCAGTAGCGCTCTGCTGGCTGATGATCGGAACTCCGAGCAAGCAGAGGAGCAACTTTCCCGATAAACTTTTGCCTGCCCATCCGCTAAGCCTCTCTATGCCTATGCCTTTAGCTCGATTCGGTCGGAATAGTAATGGTAGTTTTGCCAGCGGGCGATGTTGCTGTTTTTCCTTCCCTACCTTCCCTCCGCATTCTCCAACATCCGGCAAACATTGCTGACAGCTTCCTTTGCAACCGTCCCTAGGTTCC
Organism: Anopheles coluzzii; assembly: GCF_943734685.1. Classification (NCBI taxonomy): domain Eukaryota; kingdom Metazoa; phylum Arthropoda; class Insecta; order Diptera; family Culicidae; genus Anopheles; species Anopheles coluzzii. The sequence continues at coordinate 10,385,365 of NC_064671.1, read as the reverse complement.
TAGGCCGTCCCTAGTGCTAGAAATAGCGGTCGGAAAACGATTGTTCTAAAGGTGAATTTTGATATCATCCACCTCCCCCATATTACGGGACCCGATCGACACAACCATCATCTTGGAAATGGTTTCCTGTACCCCGTCATGGCGGACGGCGGAGAAACAATGGAAAGATTTTGCACTTCGATGGAGCCGCCCGGTCTTTCACTCCGCTCGGCAGTGCTCGGCGGAACTTTCATCCCAACTGTGCTTGATCCTGCGGGTTATCCCATAATCGAAGAACTGCTTACTCACGGGGTTATGCCTTGCAGTGCCCCCGCTCTTCACTGTGTGTCCTTCGGTTTTGCACTTGACAGTGTAGAAAGCAGAAGGAGCAAACGTTTCGCGCTAAAACTGTTGGAAAAAGCCGTTTCTACTCCACCCGGCATTGTGTTCAGCGGTTGGTAAGCGCTGCAAAATGATTTTATTTTCCCCACCTGGGTGCAAAATTGTTCCGCGTGCGGTCACTTGGTTTTTTTTGGTGCATTCCACATGACATTAGTGACTCGTGAGCATGTCAACACACAATCGCAAATACATTCCAGTAAACAACAGACAATGGAAACTGTTTCTGACAGCTTCACATTTATTACACCGTAACGTTGGCGTGTGTTTTCGATCCCTTTGCTTTCGCTGGCAGCTTTTCCTTCCCCCAAACGACAAGACGACTTCGTTTTCGAAACAAGACTAGCAAAATCGGAACGATCCCCCAGCAGCATCCGTTCTGCTGGCACGTTGAGCTTGACTACCCCTTCCCGAACACAAACCCCGTCATGCCAACACCCTGTATCATTGCTTTGGCCACATTCGCCGTCTCGGAGTTAGTTAAAACTTTCCGCCCACTGTTACGAAATAGTTTGTACCGTGCAAGAAGGGGGGAGCCTACGTGGGAAAAGCAGACAGGAGCCTGCAATTTGTGTGTGTACCTGTGTATCGCCCGTCGCACACGGATGCCCTTTTCGCCGACGGTTCAAACTCTCCTCCTTCTCGTTTCCGTCACAGCGAGGCGCAAAAGGCGGGAAAAGCGAAACAAGGAAAGGGCATCCGATTCAAAACGGGTTGGTAGAAGGGCGGCAAAGGGGCATCAGGTGTGATAAAAGTTTTCGTTGCAGACGAAGAATGTTCTTTCCGTTGGAGGGGCACATCGGGTCGCTTGGGTGGTGTAGGCATTCATGCTGTGTATTCGCTATCACAGCAACAAAGGGAATGAAAATATTCTCCTGCTTTCAACGGAAGAAAGGAATATAAGGTGAGGGGGGGGGGGGGGGTGAGGCATTCTGTTATGTTTCATCCCTGGCCTATGTTGGTTACATAATTTGCTAACTTAAATGAAATGAACTGACACACACAATCATACTCACACACCTACGTGGGGGTGTGTGGCATGGTTTGCTCGTTTCTTGTGTGGCATTTTATCGCAGCAAGAGCGTCTCCGAGAGCAACTCTGGCTAAAAGAAAGCGAAAGGGGTTGGGTAAGGCGTAACAATGTACAAATGCAATAACTCTTTTACTTTGAAAAGCATTTTATTTGTGTGCTCTGCCGAGAAGAATGTTCGTCGTGTTCCGGTGGAATTTTCATCCCATTTTTCTGGAATCGCTGTTGTACGCTTTTAAATGTGTGGTGTTGCCGTTTGTTGTGTGAGGAGGGTAAAAGTCGCTCCAAACAGTGTGCCGTACAACCCCCGCCCCTAACAATGGCACAGAAACGTATCCCAAAATCCAATCCCCCGTAACGCGCATTTGTTGCTGCTTGTCCCTCCCCCTCCTTCTAGCCGTTGAATGGTAATTAGTAGGAATCAAATTAATAAAGCCGGTTTGCGTGTGATTGCGAGATCGTGCAATTGAGTTATTTCATTGCCATTTTTCTTAAGAAAATCAACAACAAAAATCGTTTCCCATTGCTAGGCGCTACGCTACAGTACAATGGGGAGAAGTAGTTCGGCTAGGGTAGTTTATTAGAGGGTTTTCCAGGGGTTTTCATGTTTGTGAGTCACTTCCCCGACTATTTCTTGGGAATGTTTGGGAATGTTCACTTTGGGAAGTGAAATTCAAATGTTGGAAATTGGACTCTATGGCGCCCTATTAGGACAGTTTCATTGGAAATTCCTGTTGGATTTGTCAAAACAAGGATGCTATAGAGTCCAATTCGCATTGCATAAAGTTCTTTTCACGTAAGAAAAAATCAATAATTTGTCCCACAGTTATGAAAACTCCTGGAAAACCCTGTATATAGTGCTCATTGAAAAAGGGGTTGTAGTACGTAGGGTGAAAAAAAAACGAGAAAATCATCTCATATTTCGTGCCATAAACTCATGTATCGTTGTTTCATGCAAAAAAAAACGAACAATATATATTTTGCTCATATTATTTGCACCAATTAATCGTTCAAACCCCCTGTTTTGGTTTCTCTCTTTTATTTTGTTGGTGTGTATTTTTATCGTTAAAATCAAACAATGGTGGTTGCCTTCTCTCTATTGTTTTCTCCGTTGTTTTTTTTGTTGTTGTAAACCATTTTGGTTTTGTTTTCGGTGTCGTTTTTTTATAATTTAAATCAAACAAATATGCCGCTGTACAGTTATTATCCGCGTGTGCTGTGTAAACCAGCGTGTCTGATTGTTAAGCTTGTGATTATTTATACTACTCCTTACCTTACCTTACCTCCTCTTTAACCGAATGGCTGCTTCCGTTCCTGGGGGGTTTGTGGCGCTGTCGTGATACGGTCGGTAAAAACGGAACGAAAATGAACGTAAACAAAAAACAAAACAAAAAAAAAACAAAAAGGTGCACACAAGCGGGATCTGAACAATCTGTACCAAGTGATCTATTACGGTGACTCGCAGGTCGAGGTCGGGAAGCCGTTCTCGATCTCGTGCATCATCAGCATCGCCAACCCGGTCGAGTGGCACAAGGACGGCGAACCGATCCGGAAGCACAGCAACATCCGCCACGGCAAGGATGAGCACAGCTACATCGAGAGTGAGATGGGCATCGCAGGTAAACAGGGATACGTTTGCGGGGGCCGTTTATACATACACGAGAACACACACACATGTTCGTACATATCATCCAGCAATGCAATAAAGACAAAACGCTGTTGCCCATCGTAGAATATATCATTTGGCGAGTAAGAAGCCGCATATAAATATGTGTAAGAAGCAAGTGAGCAAGAGAAGGCGAGGAATTAAATGCTCAAAATAAGCATCGCCAGGGTTGTAGTTGAACATAAGCGTATTAGTAAAGCTATAAAAATGCATTAAAAGGCACAAGGGTGGTACTTCTCACTTCATCCCACTTCATCGCTCACAAGAATTATAAAAAAATGCTTTTCTTGAAACATTTCATTCCGTGCCTGCACCATTGGCTAGAAATAGAGCGAGAGAGGAAAAAACTGTAGCTGCCACAATGCACTCACACACACAAATAGATTCTAAATCGGCTATTTTTTTGTATTCAGTAGGAACGGTTTCGGCCGTATTGCTTAAAAAAAATCGGCTAATTGAACATATCCGTTATGCCCGGGTGTGGTGTGTGTGTCAACGGAACGTGTGTGATGGATATCGACAGTAAAATGTCTAGGAAAGAGGACGCACAAAAAAAAAAAAACATTCCCCGAACACACAAACGCTTCTTCAAACGCTTCTAAGCTATGTCTAGCTGTCAAAAATATAGTGAACACGCGTGAGAGAGCGGAAAAGTGGAAAAAATACTTTGACGGGTTTCTTCCAACACTGACCGTTCCGCGTTTCCGCTGCTGTCGTTTCAAACACACACACACACGTTCCGGGGGGAAAGACGACACAAACGCGCGACCATCAATTACTGCCCGGGCTATCGGTTGTTTCCGTTTTGGAGTAAGGTCTTGTCTGTTTTTTTTTGTCGTTTCTGCCACGTGGCTGCTAGTTTTTTGGTGCTAAAATAATAATTTGACACCAGAAGTTAAACAGCATAAAAGGCACACAGGAAGAGGATAAGTTTAGATCAAAAGACGCACACGTTGCTTAAGAGGTTCGATCCGAAGTAGGTGCGTAACTGTAACGAAAACAGAAGTAGATTGCATGCTAGACATTTCATGACACACTTCATCTGACGAGGGAGAAGCGTGTCCAATAAGACGTTGTCTAGGTTCATTCATTTTGTATAGGTTGAAGTATTATCATTATGAAATTCAGCACGTGAAGAGCTGTTAAGCATCGGAATTAAACGCCACTCAATAGGTTTCGCTTGTACGCTATTAGCACACACGCGCCACAGTTGTCGCTCTCCCAGTCACACTCATTCACTCAGCAGCAAACATTAGCAGCGGGCGTAGGTTTTAAGCCCAAATCTTGTCGCCAAAATCGTTTGATCGAGCATTTTTCTCTTGCATATGCATGGCTGGCCAAAAACGCAACAAAAAAACCCTTTGAAGGAAATCGAGACAAAATCGAAGCATCGATCAGCGTCCAGCGCGCCCTGCCGAAGCACCAGGGCCGGTATCAGTGCAACGCGCTGTACAAAAACTACCACCAGCTGTACGTGTACCGGAACGGTACGCTGCTCGGTCATGGGGCTGTTGCTGCTGCCGCCGCCGTACCGGGTCCTTCAAGGGGCCGCGACGAGATGCAGGTACTGTTGAGCACGGTGAAATCGACGCTCGTGGCGCCCCTGCAGCAGCCCATCGAGCATCATCACTTCACGACGGCGGTAGCGCTCGCTCCGGGACCGCCCATCGTGGACGAGGAACTGCCGCGGGAACACGAACGCGATCGGGAGTCCCCGAAAGGCGGGCACAGTCCACACCATCACAGGCAGCAGGCGGGGCAGGGCCATCGACACCATACAGCCACCGGGGAGAAGCAGCCCGACCACTCCAGCCCGGCGATGGGCAAAGATGACTCGAAACGGTTCGTCAGCCAAAAGACGACCACGATCGACCAGAACGGGCTGCTGGAACAGACGCAGGTGGAAGATTTGGATCGGGATTTCGCTCCGGTGCTGCACAACACCGACCACCGGGGTGCTTCACCGATGATGGGCAAAGGTTCAAAGAAGCAGCACTCCAGCGCCGGAAGAGTACACGTACCGGTGGAAACGCGAGAAGAGGATGAAGATGAGCAAGAGAAGATGATTGGTGGCGCGGATGTGGCGGAGGCGCGCGAAGGCCTAGATCTCGATACCACCGGTACCGATGCGGATCACGCCGAGGACCTCATTGAACCCGATACGGAAATCGTTATCGAAAGCAAGGCTATCTCGCTCGAGGACGAGAACATCGACCGGTTGATCCAGAACAAGAGCGACATCAACGGGATCATCCTGGTGGACAGCCTGGAGGAGCTGGCGACGCTCCGCAAGCAGCCTTCGTCCGCCCTGTTGCCCATACTGCCCACCCGGGAGGCCATGCTGAGCAACGGCTCGAGTGGGTTTTCCCTGGCCGTCAGTACCGTTGGGCCGATGTTGACCGGAGCCGTTTCGAAAGACGGTGGCAGTGTGATGCTCCTCACCAGCGTCGCTCCACCACTGGAGCAGGATAATACAGTGCACCACAACCATCACCATCACCATCACGAACATCACGGTAGCTCGTCGTCCTCGTCGTCGACCGCAGCAAAGATGGCAACCACTTTAACGGCCACTACTTCTACTACTACAACCACTGCTAGTACTACTACCATCACAACTACTACCACTACGAGCACCACCACCACAACGGCGGCTCCGCCCACGACGACCACCATCGCGGCTGCCGGTGAGGATACAAGAATTTCTCTCCCCCAAAAAGTTATCGTTTTTTCCCCCGCTAAATTTTTGGGCGACAACCATTTTGAAAACCCATTGGACCAGTTAAAAAAAATAACAAAAAATCGAACAAAAATGGTTTCCGTTTAGTACGAACGTGTAGCCTGTGTTTTTTTATATATCTATATACGCTGCATCGTGTTACGTTCGCATTGTGTTTGCGTACTGCTAGTGCTAGAAAAGTTCTTTTTTCTGCTACAGTTTTGCCCCGCCATATAAAAAAAACCAACCTTTTTTCTCTTTCCACCAAGGGGAAAACGGAAAGGTCGAAAAGGGGTGCCAAATTAAACCCAAAAAAGCAATATATTTCGTTCACCCGACAACAATCGCTTAGTGCTAAAATTTGTTCGTTACTGTTATTGTCGATCGATGCGCCTAGAGAGAGAGAGAGAGAGAGAGCGATAGAGAACGAACAGGAGCAGATGTTTAGTTTTAGTACATGCTTTTTTGTTTACCAAATTTTAACTGTTTCCGTTTCGAGTGTGTTTGTTGCTACATTTTTCCTGTTATAGCCAGTTTGTTCTTTTCTCCTTGTTACATCCAACCTGGTAGAAGCCTCCCACCCTACAAATCCTTCATATAAAAAGCCATGGTTTTGGTTTTTTTATCATCTTGTATATCATCTAATTCCATTTTTATCTCGTTTTTACTTGTTCGTGTTTTTTCATGTTAATTTAAATTCACTATTTTTTTACTCTAATTACGGCGTGCTGCTATACATATGAGTCCTTTGATTTAAATAGACTAGTGCATATCTCGTTTGTATTTAATCTCGGAGCTGTTGGCCTGTGTGTTTGTGTGTTGGGCATGAGAAGAGGAACTGTTACACACATTTTGTTCACCCAAATCCATCCTTTTTCTGTATTGCTTGTCGTTTTTGGATGCTGTTGGTTGGTTTTTAATGCATCAAATAGCATTCGTCATCCTTAAAAAAAACAGAAATTCACCCAAATGCAACCTTTCCCCGACCGGTGATGGGGTGTTCTTTTCACGGAACAGCCACCATTAAAAACTTCGCATTCAACTTCGCGCAAGCGACGAACCGCGTGCGGGGCCAACAACCGCCGAGGACCGCCGAGCTGTAAAGCGAGCTTAATTTGCATTCAGCAGCCGCAAGCTAGCAAAATCCTAATTTGTATTATTGCTCTCTACGGACGGACGTCTTTTTTTGTGTATGAAACAGTTCGGTCTCGGTTCTCGGCGCGCAGAAATCATTTCATTTCGGGAAGGAGAAGAAATGGAAACAACTTTCCTTTTTTCCTTTTTTTTTCTTCTTCAAAATTGAATGAATATAAATCCCTTTCAGAAACCAATTCAGCGTTTTCGTTCGCTTTTTTCGTTCCCATTTACTATTTACATTTAATTTCATCAGCAGATAAAAGCGCAGCAGCTCTCCTCCCATGTTTTTTTTACCTTTTAATTAGTCATGTTTTGTATGTATGTTATCTTTCCGTGTTCTGTTTGTCTTCTGTTCGGCTTTGTTAATGTTGATACTGCTTTCGCTACATTGATGTTCATCTAATCAAGCTAATTTACCGGGCAGATTTAAGAACT